>NC_054482.1:96334806-96644267 GCF_017639515.1 Carcharodon carcharias | reverse complement strand
GATCCATTATCTAAAGGTAAAGCAGAATCAAATAGAAACCTATCAAACCACAAAGCATAGCATGTGCCAGTTAAGAAACAGTGATAGAGAAAATTATGCAAGTATATCTAATTGAAAATGGATGCATAAAAGAAATGGAATAAACCTGAGAAACTGGACACAATATACAGAACATAAATATATATTTTAAAGACATCTCAAAAAGTGAAGAGAAAATAGTACATGTTATAGAGGACCAAGCCAAGTATATCCAAGCAGGGCTGTCATTATGAGTTTAAATTATTTTCTATTACCTCAATTTAATTATCGTAATTTACTTTGGATGAGAGCCAGCTAATCTATATTAAAACCATTAACTTGATTGCATAATCAAGCAGCAAAAATTGTAATAGGTACATCATTGTCTTGCTTTTAAGAAGAAAGCTATCTTGAAATGCACATTTTGATTTTTAGTTGGGAATTTGAAATTACAAGTGCATTTTCACCATGGTGACTATGTTTTAACGGAGCTGACTTGTTAGTTATCCACATTCGTGCACGTCATATATTCGCATATCAAACATGATTGAAGTTACCAGAAGCATACAGGAATTAGAGCCAGTATTCACTTCATTCATTTTCTCATAAGTTTGGAAAGTTGCAAGAAACTAACACCAGGGATTTTCCCATCGGTAGCTGTTAATTTGGCGGAACCCACAGTGGGGATCCCAGTTATTCGGTGCATTAAATAATTCTCAGCATAAGCATCTTCAGTGCTTTCAAAAACAGTTTTGCACTGGCATCATTTCCAACCATTGTGAACCCGTAAATTTTAATCACAGAAATTTCAACACACTATGAAATCATTCTGTCCCTTTTAAGATTTGAACACTTACATTGGAGCTAGCTTTAACTTTCTCTGCTCCAATGTTTTTCAAGTGCTTCAGTTCATGGAAAATAAACCTGAAGAAAAAGCTGCTGTCAGAGAAGTTACTTGGGTTGGGGGTGGGGTGGGGTGCGGGGGGAGGTGGGGAGGGAATTTTCTCAGGGATTCACAGGTGGGTTGGGAAGCAAGGAAGTTATTGCACAAAAAGGGGTTGTGCTGTTGTATATGACACATTGAGTAAGACTAACACATGCTGAACAACAGGCAGCCCTTATTGAACAACTTTATTTCCACCTCCTTGACAGAGAAGGCAGCAGATAGGGCAATGGAACAAAATGCTCAACTATTATAATATATTGCATTCCCTCCCCACTTAAAAGAAACATTAAATTGGTACAAATGCATAATTTCCCAAAATACAAATGGCTAAACCAACATCCAAGAATACTTAACAAAACAGAGTGCAGCTGACTAACTGAGTGAAGACTTGGAGCTTGGTGAGAGGGGAGTTTTAAGTATAAAAACAAAAAACTGTGGATGCTGGAAATCCAAAACAAAAACAGAATTACCTGGAAAGACTCAACAGGTCTGGCAGCATCGGCGGAGAAGAAAAGAGTTGACGTTTCCAGTCCTCATGACCCTTCAACAGAACTGATTGAATATTAGAAGAGGGGTGAAATATAAGCTAGTTTAAGGTGGGGGGTGGGGGGGGAGAGAAGTGATGGGGGGGTGGTTGTAGGGACAAACAAGCAGTGATAGGAGCAGATAATCAAAAAATGTCACAGACAAAGGAACAAAGAAGTGTTGAAGGTGTTGATATTATCTAAACAAATGGCTAATTAAGAATGGATGGCAGGGCACTCTAGGTACAGCTCTAGTTGGGGTCGGGTGGAAAGACTAGCAGGGCATACAAGATTTAAAAATAATGAAAATAGGTGGGAGAAGAAAAATCTATATAAATTATTGGAAAAAATAAAAGGAAGGGAGAAGAAACAGAAGGGGGTGGGGAGGGAGTTCAAGATCTAAAGTTGTTGAATTTAATATTCAGTCCGGAAGGCTGTCAAGTGCCTAGTCGGAAGATGAGGTGCTGTTCCTCCAGTTTGCATTGGGCTTCACTGGAACAATGCAGGAAGCCAAGGACAGACATGTGGGCAAGAAATCAGGGTGGAGTGTTAAAATGGCAAGCAACAGAGAGGTTTGGGTCTTTCTTGCGGACAGACCGCAGGTGTTCTGCAAAGTGGTCTCCTTTACATTGGAGAGACCAAACGTAAACTGGGCGACCTGTGGTCTGTCCGCAAGAAAGACCCAAACCTCTCTGTCGCTTGTTATTTTAACACTCCACCCTGCTTTCTTGCCCACATGTCTGTCCTTGGTTGCTGCATTGTTCCAGTGAAGCCCAATGCAAACTGGAGGAACAGCACCTCATCTTCCAACTAGGCACTTTACAGCCTTCTAGACTGAATATTGAATTCAACAACTTTCGATCTTGAACTCCCTCCTCCATCCCCACTCCCTTTCTGTTTCTTCTCCCTTCCTTTTGTTTTTACCAATAATTTATATAAATTTTTCTTTTCCCACCTATTTCCATTATTTTTAAATCTTGTATGCCCTGCTATTCTTTCCACCCCACCCCCACTGTACCTTGAGTGCCCTGCCATCCATTCTTAATTAGCACATTTGTTTAAATAATATCACCACTTTCAACAATTCTTTGTTCCTTTGTCTGTGACATCTTTTGATTATCTGCTCCTATCACTGCTTGCTTGTCCCTACAACCACCCCCCCCCCACTTCTCTCCCCTCCCCCACCTTAAACCAGCTTATATTTCACCCCTCTTCTAATATTCACTCAGTTCTGTTGAAGGGTCATGAGGACTCGAAACGCCAACTCTTTTCTTCTCCGCTGATGCTGCCAGACCTGCTGAGTTTTTCCAAGTAATTCTGTTTTTGTTTTGGGGAGTTTTAAGTGTTAATTCTGTTCTTAAATTTGCTCTTAAAATTTAATCTGGTCTGTAATTAGCAATAACTGGAACGTACTGTGTAAACAGGCTAACACCCGGTGCGAAGGGGGGCCAGGAAGGAGGAGGATCTCCTCGTGAACCTGATCCTGCACCTGGCCAAGTTGGCCATTAATAGGTCCAGGCAGCGGCCGATCGAGGGGGCTGTCCTGCCTGATTATTTGGCCCTCTTCCACGGCTACGTTTGCGGCCGGGTGTCCCTGGAGAGGGAGCACGCGGCGTCTGCCGGCACCCTCGAGGCCTTCCGTGCCCGGTGGGCACCACGGGAACTGGGGTGTTTGATCAACCCCTTTAATCACATGTTGGTTTAATATTCATAAGTTTCCTTAAAACTTTGTCCTTGGTTTTACAGCTGACCTGACTTAGGGGCTATGTTTATTTTATCCCTTATTTTGTTCATTTAGTTTAATTGGTTGACTCCTAAAAGAGTTACATCTCCTTAGCGAGCTTGTTGGAATCGTCGCCTCAGTTGGAGCTAGGGAGTGAGGAGAGGAGGCTGTGTTTTGCTGCTGCTGCTCCTGCTGTCATCATCATTCTCCTCCTCCATTGCCTGGGGAAGTTGGAGGGCCTTTCTTTTTGGAGGAACCAAAGGAGAGAAGGAGAGTGAGGGAGAGGAAGAACAACTGCTGTTGCTGCTGCTACAGGACAGGAAGGCCAGGAGGCCAGGACCGAGAATAATAACATCCTAGGTGGGTGTCTGGACCTTCTACTTGTTCAGGTGGGGGCTGCTAAAGACTGTGTTTTGTAGGGGGAGGGCAGAAGACTGTCCTAAGGACTTGGGGAAGAAAAATGGGTGTGTGTGTGTGTGTGTGTGTTTGTGTTAAAAAAAATCTTGCTGCCACCCCTCCCCCGCCCAGTCTTTTCCCAGTGTTGGCTGGTGAAGACATTGCCCTCCCCCTACTGGAAGATCATCAAGGCCCCCACCCATCGTCCATCGTCTGCCCAGAGACACTCACCTAGACTTTCCCCTTTCCCTCCTGTGCCTCCCTGTCCTCTACCCCTCTCCCTCCTCTCCTTCATTTTTAACATCTCAGATGGGGAGGTTATTTCCACCTTTCTCCTCCTCCCCCCACTCCTAGGGAGGAGCTTTATTATAAAAAAAGTAAACAGGCTAAGTTCTTTCTTTCTTGCAGTTTAGACATGGTAAACTCACTCTCAACTGTAGGAGCTGAGTAGTCAATTAGCTAACTGGCTGAATCTGGTTACTGTAGCCCCAGTTCAGTTTACTATAAATTCAGGTTTCTTTAGTGCAGCTTTGGAGTTTGGTGAGAGGGGAGTTGGCAGAAGGGATTGTTTATTTCCTCTTTCTAACTGCAAAGAAATTGGTTCTTGCTCCATTGCAGGGAAAGGAGCTAGCTGTTTAGTGAGTATCTAGTAAGTTGGTAAGTTCTATTCTATCCTTAAGGTTTAAAATAGTACATAATTTGGTGATAAAGTTAATAAAATTTATAAAAAAGCAACATAAATAAGTGATTAATATAATTAAATAATTATTTAAAACACATTAAGGATGGCAGGACAGGTGATGTGTCAAGACTGCAGCAAGTGGGAGCTCCTGGATAATGTTGTGAGCCAAGGCAAACACGTCTGCAGTAAGTGTTTGTGGCTTGAGGAACTTTGGCTCTGACTCATTGAGTTGGAGGCTGAGCTGCAGACTCTGCACCACATCAGGGAGGGGGAAAGTTACCTGGATGCATTATACTAAGAGGCAGTCACACCACTTAGGATAGGGTCTTCTGATATGGTCAGTGACCAGGGACAGGAGGATGTGACTGTAAGTGAGGAAGTTAAGGGGACTCAGAGGGCAAGAGTGCAGGAGTGTGATCCTCTGCAATTGTCCATAGTTTAAGGTTCTCAGCTCATTTGGGTGAATGGGGGCAGCAGGGTGGGTGAGCAAACCAACCATCGCACCATGGCACAGGAAGCCATTCAAGTTGGGGGAGCGAAAAGGAATGTAGTGGTAGTAGGGGACAGTATAGTAAGGGGGATTGACACTGTTTTCTGTAGCAAAGAGTCAGAGTCCAGGTGGCTTTGTTGCTCGCCCAGTGCCAGAGTTTGGGACATCTGCTCAGGGCTGGAAAGGAACTTGCAGCGGGAGGGGGAGGATCCAGTAGTCGTGGTCCATGTAGGTACCAAAGACATTGGCAAATTAAGAAGCAGAACCTCAAAGGTAATATTTTCTGGATTATTACCTGAGCCACATGCAAATTGGCATAGGACAAATAAGATCAGAGAAATGAATGCGTGGCTTAAAGACTGGTGTGAGAGAAGTAGGTTCTGGTTTGTGGGGCACTGGCACCAGTATCAGGGAAAGTGGGGTCTACATCTGAATCGTGTTGGGGCTGGTGTTCTCACGAGCTGCCTAACTAGGGAAATAGAGGGTTTTAAACTGAATAATGGGGGCAAGGGATTAAATTTGGGAAGATGTGGTGAACTAAAGAGGAAAGACAGGTATTAATGTGGGGAATGATAAACTAACAGGGAGGGACAGAGGGTACAAATCTAAGAGTAAATCAACAGATAAGGCTAGACACTACAAAAATAATAAAAGGACAAAACTAAAGGCTCTTTATCGAAACGTACATAGCATTTGAAACAAAACCGATGAACTGATAACGCAAAGAGAAATAAATAAATATGATCTGATAACCATTACTAAGACATGGTTACAGGGTCACCTGAATATTGAAGGTTATGTGATGTTTACAAAGGACAGGAAGTTAGAAAAAGGTGGAGGGGTGGCTCTGTTAATTAATGATGGTATTAGCACATTAGAGAGGGATGAACTATGATGAGGAAACCCAAGATATAGAAGCAGTTTGGATTGAGATGAGGAATGATAAAGGCAAGAAGTCACTTATAGGAGTGGTTTTCAGGCCCCTTAATTGTAACTACATAGTAGGACAGAGTATAAAAGAAGAGATAATGGGAGCTTGCCAGATAGATACAACAAAAATTATGGGGAATTTTAATCTACATATAGACTGGAAAAATCAGATGGGCAAAGGTAGCATAGATGACGAAGCAGATGAGGAGTTCATAGAATGTTTTCAGGATAGTTTCTTAGAACAGCACATTCTGAAGCCAACCAGAGAGCAGGCTATACTAGACCTGGTATTGAGCAACGGGATAGGATTAATTGACAACCTCCTAATGAAGGCACCTTTAAGTAGCAGCGAGCATAATATGATTGAATTTTACATTCACTTTGAGGGAGAAATGACTGTATCCAAGACTAGTATTTTAAACTTAATTAAGGGAAATTATCAGGTCATGAAAGCAGAGCTAGCTAAAGTGAACTGGCAAATGAGGTTGAGGGATAGGTCAATAGAAGTTCAATGGCAGACATTTAAAGGGATATTTCAGAACACACAGAATATATACATTCCAATAAGGAAGAAAAATCCTAAGGGGAGGGCCCACAATCCCTGATTAACTAAAAAAGTTAGACAGTATCAAACTTAAAAAAGCATATAATTACGCAAAGAAGAGTGGCAGGTCAGAATATTGGAAAGAATATAAAGAACAGCAAAGAATGACAAAAAGATTAATAAGGAGGGAAAAATTAGAGTATGAGAAAAAGCTAGCTAATAATATAAAGATGGATAGTAACAGTTTCTACAGATATTTAAATAAGAAAAGTTAACAAAGTGAGCATTGGTCCTATAGAGAGAGCATCTGGGGAATTGATAACGGAAAGTAGGGAGATGCTGGTTGAATTAAACAGATATTTTGCTTGAGTCTTCACTATAGAGGACAAAAGTAACATCCCAGAAATAGCTGTTAATCAGGAAATGGAAGGGAGGGAGGAATTCTGAAAATTACAATCACCAGGGAAGTGGTATAGAGCAAATTGTTGGGGCTGACGGCTGGCAAATCTCCAGGTCCGGAGGGACTTTAGCCTAAGGTCTTGAAAAAAGTGACTAATGAGATAGTTGAGGCATTTGTTTTAATTTTCCAAAATTCCCTAGATTCGGGGAAGGTTCCAATAGATTGCAAAATAGCAAATATAATTCCTTTATTCAAAAAGGGAGGTGGACAGAAAGCAGGAGACTATAGGCCAGTTAGCCTAACATCTGTCATAGGGAAAATGTTAGAAGTTGTTATTAAAGATGTTATAGCAAGGCACTTGGAAAAATTCGATCAGAGAGTCAACATGGTTTTGTAAAGGGGAAATCATGCTTAACTAATCCATTGGACTTTTTTGAATGAGTCACATGTGCTGAGGATAAAGGGGAACCAGTGGATGTACTATACTTGATTTCCATAAAAAAATTTGATAAGGTGCCACATCAAAGGTTATTGCAGAAAATAAAAGCTCATGTTGTAGGGAGTAACACATTCGCATGGGTAGAAGTTTGGCTAGCTAACAGGAAGCAGAGTTGGCATAAATGGGCCTTTTTCTGGTTGGCAGGATGTGATGAGCGGTGTGCCACAGGATGAGTGTTGGGGCCTCAACTTTTTACAGTTTATATAAATGACTTGAATGAAGGGACCAAAGGAATTGTTGCTAAATTTGCTGACAACACAAAGATAGATAGTAAGTAAATTGTGAAGAGGATGTCAGGAGGCGACAAAGTGACATGGATAGGTTAAGTGAGTGGGCAAAGATCTGGCAAATGGAGTATGACGTGGGCAAATGTGAAATTGTTCATTTTGACAGGAAGAATAATAAAGAAGCTCATTATTGAAATGGTGAGAGATTGAGGAGCTCTGAGATTCAGAGGGATCTGGGTGTCCTAGTGCATGAATCACAAAAGGTGAGTATGGAGGTACAGCAAGTAATTAAGAAAGCTAATTGAATGCTATCACTTATTGTGAAGGGAATTGATTACAAAAGGTTATGCTTCAGTTGTACAGGGCATTGGTGAGACCATAACTGGAGTATTGTGTACTGTAAGTCTCCTTATTTAAAGGAAGGTCTAAATGTGAAGTAGTTCAGAGGAGGCTTACTCGGCCAATACAAGGAATGGGCAGGTTTTACTATGAGGAAAGGTTGGACAGGTTAGGCTTGTATCAACTGGAGTTTAGAGTAAGAGGCGATTAATTGAATCCTTTAACATCCTGAGGGGTATTGACAGCGTGGATGTGGAGAGGATGTTGCCTATTGTGGGAGAATCTAGAACGAGGGGTCATTGTTTAAAAATAAGGGGTCACTCATTTATGACAGATGAGGAGGAGTTTTTTGAGGATTGTGAGTCTTTGGGACTTTCTTCCTCAAAAGGCAGTGGAAGCAGAGCCTTTGGGCAGAATTTTACCCTTGATGGGCGGGCAGGCCCCACTGGCTCGGTGGCGGGCGGACAGCCAATCGCCACCGCCAAAATGGGCCCCGCCGCCATTTTGAGTGGGCGGGCCAATTAAGGCCTGCCCAGCAGGCCACCTAAAGGGAATTGCTATGCACTTTGTGTGGAGGAGGAGGGGGGGGGGGGCGGGGGGGGGATTCCCTAATTGTCAAAATGCGCTCATTTGCGCATGCATGTGAAAGAGTGCACAGCTCCCTGAGACTAAGTGCTGTCTCGGGGAGAGCACTGAAAGTTTTATAAAGTTAAAAAATTGAAAAATAAAAAAAATTAACATGTCCCCCTCATGTGACAATGTCACATGAGATGGGACTTGTTAATAAATATCACATAAAGATCATTAAAGTTTTCTAAAACAGACATGAAACCTCATCCCGCCAGTGGTCAGCGGGCGGACAGCTGAGTTCATTGTCTGCCTGCCTTCCTGAATATTTAAATGGGGTAGGATGACGTCGGGGGTTTCTCCCGACGTCATCACACGTCATTTTCGCGTCGGCGAGCAGGTCCCGCCCCCAACTCGCCTACGGAAAAATTCTGGCCTTTGATTACTTTTAAGGCAGAGCTAGAGGGCAGAATTTTCTGCCTGGAGGGTGGGTGGGCAGGCCCGACCCAATCTCCAGCGGTGGGGTAGCCGATCCCCGCTGGAGAAGCGGGCCCCGCCGTCATTTTAAGTGGGTGTGCCAATTAAGGCCCATCCAGCGTGACGCCCGGTGGGAAGCGCTATGCAATTCCTGTGCGGGCGGGGGGGATTCCACAAATGCGAGAGTGCACTCTTTCGCGCATGCACATGAAAGCGCGCACATCTCCCTGAGAGTAAGTGCTGCATCAGGGAGATCACTGACAGCTGTATAAACATTAATAGAGAAATAAAATTCCTTAACATGTTCCCCTCATGCGACAATGTCACACGAGATGGGACATGTTAATAAATTTCATTGAAACTTTATTCAACTTTTTAAATCCCTACATGAAACCTCATCCCGCCGGTGGATGAGGTTTCATGTTTTTTCTAGGCGCCGCCTGGGCTCCTGACCTGCCCGCCAACCTTAACGTTGGAAGGGCAGGTCCTTTAATTGTTTTAATGATCCTGTCAGTGGCCTCAATTGGCCATTGACAGGTTGGCAGGCCCGCAGCTGATTTTGCTGCGCCCCCGCCTTCCTGAAAATTTAAATGGGGCGGGATGACGTTGGAGGTTTCCCCCATCATCCCACGTAATTTTGCCATTGGCGAGCGGGCCCCGCCCCCTGCTCGCCGACGGCAAAATTCAGCCCAGAGAGATTCTTGATTAACAAGGGGGTGAAAGGTTATTGAGGGTAGGCAAGAATGTGGGGTTGAGGTTCCATTCAGATCAGTCAATGTCTTATTGAATGGCGGAGCAGGCTCGAGGGGCTGAGTGGCCTACTGCTCCTAATTCAAATGTTCATATGTAACAATAACTGGAATTTGAGATTTGGGCTGCATATTTGTTTTTTCCCTGTAATTACAGCCAAAACATATATATCCAAAATTACCAGATTAATTTACATGTTAAAAAAATTTCCTGAACACCAATAAGCATTTAACAAAAATATAATTCTTTTCGTCACTACTTGTGAAATAATAACTTATTTTTTCTTCCTTAATACACACTTTCAATTACCCTAGCCGGCTTCTTTCTCTTTCTGTCTGGGCATCTCCTTCCATTTCCATTAGCTTGACTCTGCTGTCTCAACATTCCTGTGTCAAATCTGAACTTTGACTTTGACTACCACCTCCACTTAATGGTTGGGATTGTAACATGGATTGATTTGTCTTAATCAAAGACCCCGATTCTCATTGCTCTACTGGTGGATTCTGTGATACCACCAAACTTTCAGTTTCTTTGTGACTTTCACTTTCTGACTTTCGCTTGGGATTCTAGGAGGAATTTGGATTATAGGTGGTTTCTCATGTTCTCCCTTTCTCAGATTTCCTCTTTCAAGCAAACAATCTATATGACATTGATGGGGTCGCTCTCCAATCTTCACTAGATATGCAAATGCACCTATTCTCTTCCCAACAACTCCAATCACATACTTCCTCTTACCATCTTGGTGAATTTTCACCATAACCTTGTGACCAGCACTGAACTGTCTGGGCAAGATTTTTCAGATGGTGAGTTTTCCCGCCCACCACCCGAATGCCTCCCCACAGTGACCAAATGCCCGGAGCCATTTAATGTTTGGTGAAGCGTTAACTGGCTAAGGTTGAGACTTCCTTTCCCAACTGGGGAAGAAGCCTCACCTTGGAGAGCTGCCAGCAAATTGGATGGTTGACTGCTCTGGTGTTCCATCAGTGCCAGGCTTGAGTGGTGGTCACAGCTGGGACTACAGCCAGAAGCCAAAGAAACAGGTTACAGAGGTGGGGGTGAAGGTATGGGCAAGGCCTGGCTGGCAGGAGTGAGGAGGTTGGGGGTCTGGGTTTAAGAGACTGGGTGGGGGAGGGCTAAAGGGGGTAAGACTGTGGGTGTGCCTCCAATGGGCATAGGGGATCCCCAAAGGAGGCATCCCCGCTTTTCCCAACACCAACTTGTGCAGCTAAAGCTGCAGGGCTACCAGTTTGTTGTGGGCCTCCCCTGTTGTGGAAAGATAGCGGCTCCAAGATGAGACAATTAACTCTTCATTATTGGTCATTAATTGGCCCAAGGGTGGATGGGCCACCCGATGCCTCTATTGCCTCATGTTAAATGGGAGACAGGTTGGGGGTGGGCAGGTAGGTGGTGGGCAGGGCACAGGCCCCCCACCGCCTTCAAACCCACTCAGGACAGTAAAATACCATCCTTTTCATGCCTCGTGCATTATGACTCATCTTCACTTTGTCTGGCTTTTCTTTTACCTTGCTATTGATGTCAGGCTTAAGCAAACTAAACCTCTTCCAATAAGTGTGTTTAAACACTAACTTGTAAGGTGAGCAACCTGTTTTGGACTGTGGGAACAGAAAATTATCTAGTCTGTGTCAAAGAGAAGAATGAAAATTACTGCCTAGCTTGTCACCCAGCATATACTTCAGCAAAGACCTACTTGCAATCTGCACACTTATTTCTGCAGCACCATTTGGTGCTGGGTGTTATGCGGAATTAAGGTGTGTTTGACTCCGTTCTTACTCAGAAATATTTCAAACACTTCTGATGCAAACTGCAGACCATTATCTGACACCAACACATCTGGCAACCCATAAATTACAAACCAAATTCTCAAATAGTTTTGCATTTGTGGTATTGGGCATAGACTCAACATTTATCCATTTGCTATAGCTATTGACCAAATCAAGTTACTCTTTCCCTTCCACTTCAATGAATTCAACATGTGCTTGTTCCCATGGTTTTCCTTTGTTTGACCATGGAATGAAAGGAACCTTAGTTGGATCATTTCCCAATTGGAGACACGTTTCACAATTTTTCACCAACTTGTCAATATCTCTATCTATCTTTGGACACCAAGCTTCTTGCTACTGCTTTCATACAGGCTATCCCAGTGCATGGTTAGCTCCTGGAGACCAATGTCACAGATACTGACTGTTGCTCCCATCAACCTTAGTACAGTTCCATTTCATACCCCCTTACTCTCCTGCTGCATTCTCCTCATCAGCACTCTCACTGCAGACACAATGAAGGCTGCTGGCCAACGCTCAATCAATTCCACCCCTCCACAACCCACCAGTTACCCCAAACTGGACAGTAATCCCAGAGGCCACCTGTTAATGAGCTGCCTGTCTGAAAACTGAGCCAGAAGTTGTGCTGCTTTTGTGACTGGGCTATGGACCTGAAAGTGGACCCGGCTTCCAAAAATATTCTACGTTGGGAAAATTCAGCTCATGAAGCTGTCAGATTGTCATTACCAAACTGGTATGCAAGGAAACCTGCTGCCATCTGACCTGGCCTCTATATGTAACTCCAGTCACAACTGAATGTGGTTGACTTTTAATTGCCCTCTGATGTGGCCTAGCAAGCCACTGTTGCAGAAAATTGCTAGAGAAAAAATAGACCATTCAGCTATGACCCAGGCATCAAATCAGGACTCACCAGGAGGCACACTCAGTCAAACCTGCAAAACTCTCCTCAGTAATGTCTGGAAACTGATGCCTAAGTTGGGAGAACTGATCCGGAGACTAGTCAAGCAACAGCCTGACATTGTAAAACTTAACAGCAAGGGGCGATTGTGAACACATGCAAGACATTAGTTACTAGCCTTTTTTCAAATTCTTGGAATGTGAGCTTCACTGGCCAGGCTAGCATTTATTGGCCATTCCTGGCTGCTCATGAAAAGATGGTGGAGGACATTCCTCTTGAATCACTGCAGACCTGGTCACAGTAGTCTCACAACACTGCTAGGTAATGAAAGAATGGTAGTATATCCCCAGTTCAGGATGATGTGTGACTTGGAGGGAACTTGGGAGGTGAATGTGTTCCCATGCACTTGCTGCCCTTGTCCTTCTAAGTGTACGTTTATTAAAGAAAGTACATATTAGCAAACTCATTGGTACACAAAGGGTAAATTTTCCATTCCGTTACTAATGGCACACACTAGGGGCAGAAATTCGGAATTTTCACATACCCAGTCTATCATTTCTGTCCATTACATGCATTTATAGAAAAAGCTGACTTATCTCTGCCCCTATCATCAATCGTGCTTCTATTCTCGACTAGCTAGAGAATTTCTTTGAAGCCAGGAGATCAATGGAGTCAGGGTTTTCAGAATATATTTTTAAAAATGCCTTTATGTCTTTTGCAGCATCATATCCTCCTGGCAGCACTCCACAGTGTTATCTGCAGATGACAGAATGTACGGAAAAACATGTAGAAGGTGGCTCCAAGGTTAGGCTGCAGAATAAGGTTCACACGATGGGGTTAAGGATAACTGAACTAATACAAAATGATTTTTATTCCTTCAACACAAGCATGAGAGTAAGTTGTTATATCCATGCAGCTGTCGTGCAACTTGTGGCTTCAGTTATTTCTGTAATTATGTTCATGTTTAGTGTATTGTTCATTGGCTATCTTCTTTGGGGTTGAGATGCCAACACATCTAGGTATGGAAAATAGAAGCCAATAACCCTTCACAGTCGACTGATGCTTTAAGGTAGGCAGCTTTTCAGTGCTGCAGAGCATCGTTAATGTCTAAACTACCAACCTGACTTATTAACGGAATCTGGAATGGTGGATTGATCACAGGGTTGGCAATCTTTCTGCTTGTGCTTGATAATCCAACAAATAGTATAAATTTGCAATGCTCTGTTCTTTTAAAGTTTTTGCTGATTAAGTTTCAGAAGTATATCAGCACATATGTGGGTGACTCAAATCCTCGATCTCTTGGCCTAGATTAATGAAACGGTCACTCCTATGGACAATGTGTGCACACCGTGGGTTGAATTTAATGGACGTAGCGAGACACAATCTGCCAACTAGAAAAATGGAGGCAAACCTGCTGCAGCCATTTCCAGGATCCTAATGGAATTCAATGGCAAGCAGACAATTAACTGCCTGCTGTTGGGGCTCCTGCTCCTTTAAGGGCAGAGATCTCAACGCCAAGAGCCACTGGCCAATCAGAGGGCCAGCAGCTGTTCAGACCCAGTAGTGCCATGGCTGCTGCTGGGATTGCAGCAGGCTCAGGCCTAAGAAGATGGAAGGAGGTCCCAGTACTGAGGTGAGTTTGTAGTGCTCAGCGTTGCCTGCCTGGCTGGGGGGGAGGGTTCGGTTATGAGGGAAAGGAAGGGTCTTTCAGCAGTGGCAGCCCTCCATGGGCTGCAGGGCACACTATCAGGCCAGGCTCTCTACCGAGCCCAGAAAGCGGCTGCCAGCTTTTGCTGAATGCTAGAATGCAGCAGCAACAGGACAAGGCCTTTAAGTGGCCATTAATTGGCCACTTAAGGGCCTCAATAGACCATTGGGTGGAAAGGCCACCCTTGACCTTCCCCGCCCCTGGCTTAATTGTGGGAAGTAAGGAAGGTGATGGGCACTCCAGTCCCTGCCTTTTCTCCTAATTCTTTGGCCCTCCCCACCTATGTCAATCAAAGAGAAATGCTATCCAAGTGGAAACTAATTTTGTAAATGCCTAAGCATGCTGGTACGTTGCCATGCATTCCAGACACCAAGCTGACAGAAGAAAACTAACACCTCTTGGTTCTTTTTACTGTACAAAGTGCTCGTCACAATTAATTTTTTAAAGGTAATTGTTGCCTTCATTCTCAAATCACTGGTTATAACTAAACAGTAATCCACTATTTATATAAATGGTATATCTTGAAGCATTTTCTAAAACACCTGATTATCACACATTCCCATTACCCATCAACAGAGGGTGTCCTCCATTATCGATTATTTGTTGTTTCAGTGCGCTATGGCCACAACATCATTGCATTTACTCCTCCTCAAGGTGAGGTGGTGGCATGATTAGCCCCAAAGTTCTGGATCATCATCATCCACCAACAGTTGAACTATACTTTCATTGAAGCTGGATCATTGTTTTATTTCTCACATTTTCTAAATTCTTATAACAGACACAGGGTAAAAGGGTCCCATACTCAGGGTTGTGAGCCATGGTCAATGGCAGAACCAGTGAATTTTTTGTGGCGATGGCAGAAGAGCTAGAATCTCGAGGGACAACAGCTGCTTCCAGGCGGAAGGTCCTTCAGGAAGAGGACATTGTGTTTCCTTTAAGCACACACATGGAAGGCTTTGGAAAACCACCTCAATGTATTCTTTTCCTTAGTTGTATTGCTCATTGGAATTGAAAATGGGAGTTTCCTGCAAGCAACTGAAGGGGAAGATGTAAGACTGTGAAGCATGGAGTACGGAGCAGAGGAACTGTCTTTGGGCAGATCACTACTATATTACAGTGTACCCCTGTAACACTGTTTATAGATGTAAGCCAAGTTATTTGTATTTAGCTGGGGTCATTAGCTGGGTTATGTGCAGCTTTCATTAGTTAATGATATAGCCACAGATTAGAAGTTATAGTTAAGATACAGTGGCGGGGGGGGGGGGGGGGGGGGGGGAATTGTTGCTTTAAAAAGACCAGTGCCAACTGATTGGAAATTCCACTTTTATTTTTGAGTCTTGGTGCATGAAAGGTAAAAGACTACCATCACACAATTTTTGTTAAATTTACAAATATTACTATTGATGGGGAGCTCTTAAGGGTTTGTGGAATTGCTTCTACTTGGTCACCAAAAACAAGCTGGTTCCTTTATTTTGCTAGTCAGGCAAAAAGCCTGAAATTTTCAGCCATAAAGAATCATGTGTGGTCATATCCCAAGTGCCTAGTATTCCACTGCTGTCTATGCACTGCCCTTGGGAGCAGGTTTTGCCCACTAATTTCAACAGTATGGGGGTCAGGATTCTGTAGGCCACGTGCCTTGCCATAACTGGCAGTGAAACTGCAGGATCCATTAGATATAGAGCTAGCCATATATTGATCCAGACCATTGACAGTAAAGTAATAACCCTGAATGATTCCTTGAAGAAACCCAATGATTAGATTGATGCTTTGATATTTTGCTTATGGAAAGAACGCTGCTATCACAAGCCCACGCCAAAGCCTGGGCTTAGTCTCACAATCTGTCTGAATCAACAACTCTTTTACAGTGTGTTCTTTTGTTCTATTGTTGGTGACATCTTTTGTTGATCTGCTTCTATCACTGCTTGTTTGTGCCTACAACCACACCAACCCCCTCCACTTTTCTCTCTCTCTCCGCGCCCCCCTCCACACACCTTAAACCAGCTTATATTTCAACTCTTTCTTGGACTCGAACTCAAGTTCTGTCGAAGGGTCATGAGGACTCGAAACGTCAACTCTTTTCTTCTCCGCCGGTGCTGCCAGACCTGCTGAGTTTTTCCAGGTAATTCTGTTTTTGTTTTGGATTTCCAGCATCCGCAGTTTTTTTGTTTTTAACTCTTTTACAGTGGATTGTTTCGGGTGCCACAAGTGGAGATGTTGCAATTGCTTGAGCGCTGGCCAAGACCTGGGTTCCTGTGGTCACCTAACTAGTTCAATATCATCTGGCACAGAGTGGAAATCAACCCCAGTATGCTGAGCCAATTTCAGCAAGTGGAAGAATGGTCTATTGCCAAGTTAGATTTGAATTCTCTCTGCACTTAGATTAGTCTAACTTTCACATTTTAACCAGGAACACTATCAAGCCTAAAAATTGTTTGCACCAGCGCTTGTAGCAAGCCTGGAGGAGGCTTTACATTTTTTAAAGTCATGAGAAAAAAGACTTGCATTTATATAGCACCTAATATAACTTCAGGAGTGTGTATAAAATGCACTGCAGAAACTCACCAAGGCTCCTGAGACAGCACCTTCCAAACCCACAACCGCTACCATCTAGAAGGACGAGGGCAGAAGGTACATGGGAACACCACCACCTGGAAATTCCCCTCCAAGACACTCACCATCCTGAACTGGAAATATATTGATGTTCCTTCACTGTTGCTGGCTTAAAATTCTGGCACTCCCTACCTAACAGCACTTGTATCTACACTATACAGACTGCAGCGGTTCAATAAGGCAGCTCATCACCACCTTCTCAAGGGCAATTAGGGATGGGCAATAAATGCTCACAGAGCCCACGACGCCAACATTCTGTAAATTGATTAAAAAAGGATATCCCAAAGTGCTGCACAATCAATGAGTTATTTTGAAGTGTAGTCACTGCTGTCATGTAAGAAATGCAGCAGCCAATATGCTCAGAATAAAGTCCCACAAACAACCATTGGATAAATAGCCAGATTAACTGTTTTAATGATCATAGTTTGAGGGATGAATGTTGGTTAGGACACATGGGGAAGCTCCCCTGTTCCTCTACAAAATATTGCCATGGGATATTTCACTGGCACCTCAGGTGACATTCGGGGTCTCAGGTTAACACCTTATCCAAAAGATGGATGAGACCACAGTTAATATAAGTGTCACGGGAATTAGTAACTCCACAGCACTCAACATCACTTTTAGATTTAAAAGCTTGCATAAACTGACAGCCACAATGAAGATCAACCAGTGTCAACCTGATTAAGATAGATCTATTGTCAAAAAGCCCTCAGTAACTGACAGCCAGGGAACTTTGCACACTTAAGCGATAAACATTCTTGATAAACATTAAAGAAAGCTCCAACCTTGCTAGAGGATTTGTATTGTTTGATCATAGAAAGAAGACTGATAATTGGTAATGGAACTTCTTTCAGCTGCAGCAAAGTAGAAATGATTTGCTGCCAATGACAAGTGTAAAAAGAAACTATGGATCACGCCTAATAGACAATAAAGCCAAGAATGTCTTCTGAGGTTTAAATTTATAAAGAGAGTGTTCCAGGTTTTTCATTTATCAGATAACAGCAATCGCCATTTGCATCTGGTGCCAATCAATGGCAATGAATTGTTAATTGAACAAGTAATTTCTGAACTTGGTACATCTCTCTCAAAAGAGGAAGAGGGTCACCTGCATTTTCCCAAAGAGGGCATTTGCAGTACTTATTAGCTTTGCAATTAGGCAAAGAGCTCAATTATATTGCCATCAATTCAGAATTGTGAAAGGAAAAATATGCATAAAACATTCAGACTATCTACCAAGCTTTGTAAGGATAATAAAACTTTTTATTCACCAATATATTATAAACTGTCACATTCTTATATTGAATTGGACAGGTGTTGGGGCGAAGGCTTGAATTTCTTTCACAGCACAAGTAAACACGTAAAGACTCAATGCTGAGATTATTTTGGAGACGTTGATGGAGGAAAAATTCAATATGGCAGTTTTCAGCCATGGGGATTGCGGAGCACGATTACCCCGCTCCTGGTCTCACTGAGGAAATCACCAAGCATGAAATATGCTGCTGACCAGTTGCCTGCTTAACAGGGGGTCCAACAGCATGCATGGCTAACATGACATATAGCTAACCTGCACTTCTTAAAGACAGGCTTTACCTCTTAAAGGGGTGTGGCAACTGGTGGAACAGTCTCAAAAAGGCCTAGATGCAAGGGAGCAGTCTGGTAACACAGTAACAGGCCAGGGGGCTTCCGTATTCTCGTATGCAGCAGTGGAGGCCTAAGTGACAGAGGTGGAGAGAGGTGATAATTCCACAGGGTGAGGAGACCCTCAAGTCATACCCTTTGAAGGTGACAGGGCAAAGTGGTCATGGAGGTCAATTTCCAGAGTCTGGTCTGGAGAACATGGCTGCAGTGCTGTAAAAAGTTCAATGACCTCACATGGTTGATCACGACATCTACCCATCACACGTTGCTCAAAGTACAACTGCCCCATCACTCACCCATCAGCAATTATGACTCATGCCCAACATTCAGATACTCCACCTCACCCTCACACACTTACCAATATTGCCACTCTCACAGCTATCTCTAGCAGCTTCAACATACCTCCAGCTGTTTAGCTAAGGCAGGAAGGCAGACACATCACCCAAACGCATTGTAACACACTCACTGACAGGGGTGGGGGCAGGAGGAGGGTGGGAGCTGACATCAGCGCAGGCGCTGGGGGGAGCACTGAATGAAAGCTTCCTGAAGGCAGGGAGCTACCTCAGGAAGCTGAAGAATTTCAAAGCAATAAATAAAGATTTTAAAATCCGGACAAAGGTGTCCACCCATCAGAATCAGACACCTGAATGTATACATGACGAAAATTCAGTCCATACATTTTTTACATTTCATAACGGAAACCTCATCCCGCCCTTGGATGAAAAATGCAAAGGCCGCCTGGCTGATTCACCTGCCTGCCAACCATAACGTTGGATGGGCAACGAGAAATCTCTGTTAGTTGCACTGTTGATGCGCTTAATTGCCCTCTTAATTGTTGGAGGGCGTGCCTACGAATTTAGCGCCCGATGTCATCATACGCTATTTGACGCTTGAGCAGGTTGGGCGTGCGCCCGTCCACTCAGCGAAAAATTCTGCCCCAAGTGTGTGGGCCACATCAGAAGTGAGCCGATGCCGTCTGGCTGATAATTTTGAGATTCAGGTCTTCCACAGTACCGGCCCCTGTGGCGCTATGAATTAGAATCTTGCAGCCTACCTTATTCCACTCAGATGAAAGCTGCAGACCCAAATCCATTTCCAATTACATTTTACCTACTAAATGAGAATATAGTATAAGCCTCTTTTTCACTGAGATAAATTGGATCCTTTTCCACGCAGTTTTTGAGAAGCTATCATTTTGTTCATTTCAAGAAAGGGATAGGTTCCCTGTGCCATGCTATCTGTTCTAATTTATCTTGAATCTTATCTTTACAATGGGCACAGTTACTACTTCAGTTTGTATCTGACAAAAATAGCTTTTTTTTTTGAAAAGCTAGCATGGGAGATAATTTAAGAAACCATTCAATGTAAAGGGAGCATTCACTACACTTGGGCCTTTATTGCACCTGATAAAGAAAGTCGGCCTTCAGAGGAAAATTATTGGCTCAAATCTTTCGATCAAGTTTGGAACCCCTATTTCTGATGAGACAACTCCCACAGAGTCAGTGCATTGGGACTTCCAAGCTGAGCTCCAAAGAGCATCTTATGGGTACCGTCCAGTCTGATGGCCTGGAGACCGGAAGATCTGGGCCATTACGTTAGTCTCAAAACCACAGTGGAGGAATTTGTTCATGGAGTGATTTGTCTAATAGAGAGGTGTAGTGGTAGCATCCCTACCTCTGGGCCTGAAGCTCTGGATTTAAGTCCCACTTCAGGACTTGATGACTATGGAAGGTGTGTTCATAACATGGCTAAAGAGGTTGACTATCAGCCTGCAAATCCTTCAAATATGCCTGATAGCAGGTGGAAAAGAGCAGGGGAGTCTCCTGGTCAGCCATACTACAGAAGGCAAGGGTAAACTGCTGCAGTATTTTGACAAGCATAATTGTGGACCAATCCAATGGAAGTCCATGGTCACCAATGCCTTCTTAGAGCTTGGTACCTGAAGGGGGAGGAATGCTGCTTCTAATAGCATTATGTGAACAAAGTTCTTCCCCATGCGTTAGTGCACCAACAATAATATTAGTTCCACAATGTTTTCTCTGAACACAAGTGTGCAACACGGCTATACCATATCCCCGCAGTTGTTTGGATTGATGATGAGCCTTTAGCTTTTGATGAAACTTAAATCCAGACTGAGATTCTGATGAATCTTTGCTTGGACCGTAAAATTCCATTTGATGCTGTGGTGTGCTGTTTTACATTGCTTATTTGGTAGTCTGCCTGTCAAATGCTTTTCAACGAGAAAAGTAAGGCTCTGTGAAATATCTGAATATAAAAATAATTCTGATAAGTTAATATTCATGCCACCACTCAGTGGTAAGCGAGTATGTGTTTTAAAACTGGTGGCTGCTACGGAAATGTGCAAAGTGAGGTATGATACTTTCTGAACGTCCAAAAATCTAAACTTATTTTAGAATAATATCCACTGCATAGCCCTTTCTATTGGACACAAATATCACCTAACTCCAAACAGAAAAAAGAGTCTTTCCAAGTTAAATGATGCTCACAATTTTAAGTGTACGATAAGTACCTGACTAAAGGCAAATCCTCCTGCAATAGTAAGCTGAAATGACTTGAAAGTGGGAAACAATTCCAATGGAGCGTATATTGTATATATTATAAGGCTTCATTTGGGTCTATGTTTGGATAAGGTCTCAAGCTCTCATCTTTTATCAAAGATGTGGAAGAACAACATGTTTTGTTACATT
Source organism: Carcharodon carcharias (assembly GCF_017639515.1). Lineage (NCBI taxonomy): Eukaryota > Metazoa > Chordata > Chondrichthyes > Lamniformes > Lamnidae > Carcharodon > Carcharodon carcharias. Next base: position 96,623,394 of record NC_054482.1, on the reverse strand, counting down.
GATCAGTGAATGGCAATACATCAGTACAAAATGTAGAAAATATTAGCACTACCAATACGCTCACAGGTGGAGACACAAAATCCTGTCCCATAACTGCAGTTTTCTTGACATCAATATGGAGGAAGAACATGTCACAAGCAGGGGGCAGAACATGACACAAGCAGGGGGCAGAACATGACACAAGCAGGGGGCAGAACATGATACAAGCAGGGGGCAGACGATCCATGAGCCTTTGAAGCTGGTCTTCTGTCGGGGCAATTAGTGAGGCATCATCACCATACAGAAGTTATCTGATCAGGACATACCACACTTTTGCCTTGGTTTTCAGTTTTGCCAGGTTGAGAAGTTTCCCATCTGAAAATGTGTGGAGGTGCACTCCTTCCATGTCGGCAGGGAAAGCATAGGTTAGTAGGGTAGAGAAAAAGATGCCAAGACCCAGCCCTGTTTCACCCCATTCTGTGATCAGATTCAACAACGCACTACTGGAAGTAGTCAGAAAATCCAGCAACCTTGGATCTACGGTGACAGACAACCTGTTTCTTGACGAAGCGCTCAGCACACACTGGAAAGGCAGCCACCAACTTTGGTCAAATAATAAAATGGGAATGGAGAAACAACAAAATGACACGCAGTACCAGGATGCTTATTGATAAGCCCTCAGCACATTGCTCTATGGCAGCAAAACCTGGACAACCAAAACTGTATAAGGGTCTGAAACATATAGGGTTACTGTAGGACTGTACTGCCCAAACAGTGATGTAAGACAGCACATGACCTGCACTAAGGGTCAGCCTAGTATTGGACAGAGCCATGTGCGCCCTCAAGCATGGAGACAACTCCTAGCTTGTGCCCTTTACTTTATGTTTGTAAATAGTTCTAAGAGTCAATAAAACCTTGCAGATAACCTATGTAGGACTATGAAGACTTCTTCAGACCTGCCGAACTGGTTTGAGCATGTGCATAGGGAGGAAGATGGTTGCATTCGCAAGGATATGCAATAGGGAGGTAGCCAGTTCCAAGAGACCAGCAGAGCACCAACAGCTCTGACTCAAGGATGTTGTCAAAAAATACATGGAAGCCCTCAACATCAATCGCAACAATTGGAAAACTCAAGCTGACAGTCGGCACAAATGGCGACACCAGCTGTGGGCCGGAATTCACCACCGCCACGACATGTGGCTTCAGGATTTCAAAAGCAGACAGCAGCCCCGCAAAGAAGGGCTGCGATTTTCCAGTCCAGCCCACGGTGGGAATTGTCACGGGCAGGACAGAAAATCTTGACGGACCAGCCAAAGGTCCGTTGACTTTGGGCAGGAATTTCGGTCTTGCGGTAGGCAGGACCAGCAAATCCTGGCCAAGGTGTCAGCAGAGATCATCCCGCATCACCAGAAAGGGACAACTTCAGGTGTGATACTTGTGACAAACTATGCCTTTCTAAAATCGGCTTGTTCGGCCTTCAAAGAAAGGGCAGCAGATTATCTCATCTGACCTCACCAAATTCTGAGATGGCATTCCCATCATCTCTTGAAGATGGACGGATGCCAATCAATCACCAATATGCTAATCATGGTTGACTGGGTAGAAAATGCTGTTTCTAATGTACCTAGAGATGGTTCTTTCCTTCAATGCATCAATGTTGTTCAATATAGTCTGCTATAAAAACATACCATAAGACATAGGAGCAGAAATTAGGCCATTCAGCCCATCAAGTCCATCATAAGAAGTAGAAAATAGTATGAAATTTGGTTAAATTTGACAAAGATGCAAACCATATTTGCTTCTCTGAAAAGACGTCATGGTGAAATAACAATGAGATCCTGAGAAAATGAGGACTTAACAATCCAACAAGAAGTTAAATGCCATTCTGCCTCGCAATCATGACATACTCCAAATCCAATCTTTTATTCTGTTCTTCAAAATCTTAACCATTCTAATAATTTTCTGCCACTTTCCTGCAAAGAGTCTGTGAAGCTCATTTATCATATAAGCTACAAGGTGACTCCATGCTTACTGTAGGTAGCAGCTTTGCCTAGAAATTTACAATACTTTTGTATACGCGTACCCAAGCTTTTTGTCATTGGGGTTCACTTAGGTGCAAACAATGAAGCATTGGAGTTCACATATCAAGTTTAAATCCATGTCATCATTCATATCGCAGGTTAGGGTATCAGCCACGGCTCAATTGGTATAGCACTCTTGCCTCCAACTCAGGAGGTTCTGGGTTCAAGTCCCACTACAGAGACTTGAGCACAAAAAATCAAGGGTAACACTTCAGTAAGGTAATGAGTGAGTGCTGCATTGTTGGAGTTGCCATCATTCAGATGAGATACTAACTGAGGCTCCACCTGCCTGCTCAGGTGGGTGTAAAAGATTCCATGGCATTATTTCAAAGAAGAGCAGGGAAGTTATCGCCGGTGTCCTGCTCAACATGTATCCCTTAACGAACATCACAAAAGAACAGATTATCTGGTCATTATCACATTGCCATTTGTGGGATTTTACTGTGCACAACATTGGCTGACTTTGGCTCTGAAGAAGAGTCATACGGACTCGCAAAGTTAACTGTTTCTCTCTCACAGATGCTGTTAGACCTGCTGAGTTATTCCAGAATTTTCTGTTTTTCTTTCAAAAGCACTTCATTGGTCGTGATTTGACACATCCAGTGATAGTTAAAAAAACCACATGAATTCAAATTTTTCTTTTCTTTCTTGTACTGTTAATCTCATTGTAAACACCTTGAAATAGTTTGTTTTTATCTCTGTGTTTAATTGACTGCCACTGCTCTTCAAGAAATGCCTACCTCCTTGAAGAAGTTCTGTTCTTTTCTGCGACAAGATTTCCGTTCCTCTCTTTTGCCCTGCTCACCTTCCTTGCTTTCCATTTCCCTCCTGGTGTTTGACAAGGTGTTTACTAAAACCCGCTTTCACAGCCATATCTCCTTTCTCAGTGACTGTCTCCATCTCCGACTTACCCCACATGGATTTGAACTGAAATTCCACCCCTCATGTTTCGAACCCACCCCTGATTACAGGTATCTCCGGGACATAAAACGTTTCTCGGACTGCTGTTCCCGTCACATTCTGAAATCCACACTCAGTGCCATGCGCCGCCATATGAACACACTCGACCTCTCCCTCCGGCAGCACCGCCGTACCCTTTTTCAAAGCTGCGTGTGCCCCCAGTTTCATTTTATCCTTCGGCTCATCCCACGCCTCAACAAGAAACTTTTTCTCTTTCTCTCAAGTGCTGATTGGGAGACACCGTAACGATCACCCACCGAGCCCTGGAAGGAGCCAGAGGCAAGAAGTTGAGGGCAGCTGTGACCTTTAGGGCCACTGGCATGGGGTGTCCACCCACACAGTTAGGGGAGATCTCAGGGCCAATCAACTGACAGATATAGTTGACTGTCTCCCTTGACAGTCGGAGCCTCATTCGGCACAGCACCTCAGTCATATTAAGGTAGCTGCTTTGCCAACTGTATAGATAAAAACAAAAAAAAGCGGATGCTGGAAATCCAAAACAAAAACAGAATTACCTGGAAAAACTCAGCAGGTCTGGCAGCATCAGCGGAGAAGAAAAGAGTTGACGTTTCGAGTCCTCATGACCCTTCAGCAGAACTGTTCTGCTGAAGGGTCATGAGGACTCGAAACGTCAACTCTTCTTCTCCACCGATGCTGCCAGACCTGCTGAGTTTTTCCAGGTAATTCTGTTTTTGTTTTGCCAACTGTATACACTGGCAGCAGGATAGTGGCGTCTTCTGTGGCCCCTTCCACCTTGGACAACCTCTTGGTCCTGCGCCCCTTGTGCATGCACTTGTACTCCCAAAGGTGGCTCCCCTGGAGGCTGATTGTGCACTCCTGGCCTCCACCTTATTCTAGCCCTCCCTTCCTCCTCAGAGGAGCTTCCGCCAATGGACATGTCAGAACCCGTACCCGGGCTAAGGGGAGGCCTCCAGAAAGCTGCAGGCCCGATAAAGATTACTGACTGAAGAGTGCTGAGCTGAAGGTTCGAAGTACACAGAAAGCTGCTGGAATTCATTCTGAACTGCTGCAGATCACACAGGCAAGTTTAGAAAACTTTCTGCAATAAATACTTCACAGGCTAGATTCACGACCCCACTGAGCCCTCTTATCCCGCCAGTGGATGAGGCTCATTAAAAAGTCTCTTACCCATCTGCCTGTTGTGCCCATGCGCCGACCCTAACAATGCACGGGCACCTGAAAATTGCCGTCGATTGACGAATTAAGGGCCTTAACTAGCCCGTTAATTAATGGCGGGCACGCATTGAACTTCATTGCACGCCCGCCCAGCTAAATATCGCAATGGCGCGCGGTGACATCGGGATGCTTGCCCGTCACCACACATTATTTTACGCGCTGATGTGTGAGGCCTTGCCTCCAGTGCGCCAAGCAGAAAATTCTGCCCTACGAGAATACTTCATTATGACTGACTGGTTACTCTGCTTGCTGACATCATTAACGGCGACGCCTGGAGACTCCCTTGACTCGGCACCAGATTTAAACTCCCATCAGGAAAGGGGAAATCAATGCTAGAGAAATCACTAGATCTTTGTGAGGAGCTTTTCTTGAAGTCAGCAGTGAGTGCCCTTGTTTTGCCACTGGCCACTAAATCCAGCCCACAGAGTTCCTATTTTACCAACTCACAGAATCACAGAATTGTTATGGTGCAGAAGGAGGCTATTCGGCCCATCGTGTCTGCACCAGCTCTCCACATGAGCATTATGATTTAGTGCCATTCTCCTGCCTTTTCCCCGTAACCCTGCATATTGTTTCTATTCAAATGATCATCTAATACCCTCTTCAATGCCTCAACCGAACCTGCCTCCACCACACTTCCAGGCAGTGCATTCCAGACCTGAACGACGCGCTGTGTGAAAATGATTTTTTCCCACATTGCCTTCACTTCTTTTGCAAATCGCTTTAAATCTGTGCCCTCTCGTTCTCAATCATTTTATGAATGGGAACAGTTTCTCCCTTTCTACTCTGTCCAGCCCCCTCATGATTTTGAATACCTCTATCAAATCTCCTCTTAGCCTTCTCCTCTCCAAGGAGAACAGTCCCAACCTCTCCAATCTATCTTCTTCATCTTCTCATCCCTAGAACCATTTTTGTAAACCTCTCCTGCACTCTCACCAATACGTTCACATCCTTCCTATGGAGTGGTGCCCAGAACTGTGCACAATACCCCAGCTGAGGTCTAACTAGTGTCTTACATAGGCTCAGTATAACTTTCCTGCTCTTGTACTCTATGCCGTTATTAATAAAGAACTTAGTAGCTTCTCCTTAACATTCCTCGTTTATTAAAAGTAAGCATTACATTTCCTCACAGCTGAGTTTTTGCTCCTCCTTTACTGTTACCGAGGTCAGAACAGTTAATTTATAATAAAAATTAATGTTTTTCTACCTGTGGGAATTTGTGAGGTTTATCCACAGGTAAGTAATATTCTCCAATTGCTAGCCTTCTCCAAGTCCCTTTCAAAACCAGGTTCAACTTTGTTATTAAAACAGAAAATGCTGTAAAAACAGCAAGGGCAGAATATTAAGTTCAGCACTTTTTAGGAAACCTCATCCACAGGCGGGATGAGGTTTCCAAAAGCAAATAAAAATCAAATAAAATTTTACACTTGAATTAAAAACATGTCCCTGCTCATGTGACAGAGTCACGTGAGGAGACATGTTTTATGACATTTTTATTTTCTTCATTCTTTTTAAACAGCACTTCATCTCCCTGAGGCAGCTCTGTGCCTCAGGGAGATTACGCAGCGCTCTCTCGCACATATGCACAAAGTTTGCGTTCGGCCTGCTTGTGCGCCCCCCCCCGCACAGGCAGTGCTGAGCGCTGCCACTCGCATTCAACGCTGGGCGTGCCTTAATTGGCCCACCAGCATGAAATCGCGGTGCAGTGCCAATCGCGGCAGGCAGTCGGCTTCCTGACCGCCCCCACCAAGCCCGCATGCTAAGGGCAAAATTCTGTCCAGGTCTAGCAGCATCTGTGGAGAGAGAAACTCAAAATGTTAACTCTGTATCTCTCTCCACGGATGCTGCTAGACCTGCTGAGATTTTCCAGCATTTTCTGTTTTCATTTCAGGTTTCCAGCATCCGCAGTATTTTCACAGAATCACAGTGCAGAAGAGGCCCTTTGGCCCATCGAGTCTGCACCGACATGTGAGAAACACCTGGCCTACCTACCCTAATCCCATTTACCAGCACCTGGCCCATAGCCTTGAATGTTATGATGTGCCAAGTGCTCATTCAGGTACTTTTTAAAGGGCAACCTGCTTCTGTTCAATTTTCTGTTGTCAACTACTATAGAATTTCTGTGTCCAATTCCTCACAACGTGTTTTGCAGAAGATAATCTTATTTTCTTTGGTTTACCTTTATTGCATCATGTTTGAAGTCTGTGAACTACCCCTGCTCTTGCTTTTCCAACCTGTATACTACATTAATATATTTTTGGAAGCATCATGACCAAAACTGTATGCAATACTGTAAGAGCATCAATCACTAACGCACTATGCCGGATAAACATAATGTTCTTTGCAATGGATTGTAGTGTTCTGTTAGGTTTACTAAATGCCATTCCACATTGCAGGGGCATTCTAAAGACTGCTCTATAACTGTTGCTGAGTCCTTTTTTCCTCCTTTACTGTAACCAAGCATTTATTTTGTAATTTAAATTAATATTTTTGTACCTTTGTGAATACTTTGTTTTAACTACAAGTAATATTCTCCAGCTGCTATCCTTCACCAGGTCCCTTCCAAAGCCAGGTTCAATTTTTGTTGTCAACTGTAGTGAAAATTCTGCTTTCAATCCTTCAGCAAGGTTACTTTGTTAGATTGTAAACAGCACAGGCCCAAAGAGCAATTCATGGCAACGCTACTCATCATCACTGGCTCAGCTCACACGTATCCCATCTATTTATGGACTATCCAGAAGATGACGTTTTTTAACCTTCCCCCAAAAAACATTATGGAGCTGATTTTAAATACCTTTGATTTTAATTACACAAGGCCATGAATGAGGCTTTATGAGAATATTGCCTCGAAAGTAATACTGGCAGTTACGTTACTGGATTAGTATTTTAGAGGCCGTACTAATAATCCAGAGAATTTGGACAGTATTCTTAAGACCCCGACTGGGATGAGCGCGAAGACAGGCAGGCGTGAAAATTCGTGCCGCCGACTAGCTTACTGTTTTGCCAGCAACATCCCATCTCTAATCCTTTTTCCCTGCCTGCCTGTAAGTAGTGAATAGCCAATTAAGGGGGGTTACATAGCCACTTAAGGCCTATTATCAGAGGCAGACAGGAATTTTCCAGTCAGTCTCTGGGCTCCCCGAACCATCGAGGACTAAGCAAGCTGCTCAGAGGCGGCCTCCCAGAGGAAGATCGGGGTGGGCAGCACTCCAGGCAGGCTTTGAGGCCCTCCCTGCCTGCTTGGCTTCAGCTGGAGGCCCCCACTCCATAATGGCAGCCCAGCTGCTGAGAACATTTTTAATTTAAAATTTCAAACCGTTGGAGAGAGGGCACCTCCATCTTGAGCTGCACTCTTTCTCTCTCTCTCTTAGTTAATTCAGTGCTGGGGAACCTCCCCTTGGAACTTCCAGATCCCACCAGCCAACCTTAATTGGATGGTGAGCCTGCCCCCTGGCCACTAATTGGCATATTCATGGAAAACCACTGCCAGTTGACTGTTCCTCACAAAGTGCGACATTGCGACCCTAATTTGATCCCAACATCAAGTCCTGACCCCAAATCCTGTCATGTGTGTTCAAATCCCACCATCATCATTTCAGAATTTGACTTCATTTTGGAAAGAAATAGCTAGTACAAATTGTTGGGTTGCTGTAAAAATCCAATTAATTCACTCATGGCCCTTAGGGAAGGAAACCTGCCGTCCTTATTCAGTGTGGCCTATGTGAGACTCCAGTCCCAAACCACCTTGGTTGACTCTGAACTTACCCCTGAAGCCACTTAGCAACAAGCCTCTAGGTCATATAAAACCTCTGCAAAAAATAACTGAAGCAATTCAGGAAGAAGACCTATTGCTTTTTTTTGGGTCTGGGATGAGCAGCATGCCAATGGCACGTCCTACAAACAGAAGGTCTAAAGTTGGTCTTCCAGTCCCATTAACATATTTTGCTTGAGTTGCCAGAACCTGTTGCCCCTTCAAAGGCCATTTGATTAAGATGAGCATTGGAGCTTACCATCAACTGCCTGACGATAAGTCTCGAGTGGGGGTAGGGTTACCGATCCCAGTCCTGCTTCTCTTCACCGCATAACAATGGTTAATGATTAATTTCTTAATTAAAAAAAAATACCTTTCATTGGCAGCCACAGAGGCTGTTAAAGAATCCCAAGTACGAACATTTATTTTATAATCAAAATTAATATCTTTGTACCTATAGGGACTAATTAGGTTTATCAACAAATATGTAATTTTCTCCAGTTCCCTTTCAAACCTCATGACAATTTAGCATTGTCAACCACTGTAGGAGATCCAACCCCTGCTCTGTTTTGCTGTAACCAATTTTGACAAGAGGACCCAAAACAATATTTTGTACGCAGCTGCCAGGGATGCCCGCAAAACGACATGTCAAATTTAGCAACGGCCTGAATTCACATGCAGACCATCCCACCAGAATTTGACATTGTTGTGCCATTTTACACATGAAACTGGACAAAACGCATTTTTTCCTTATTTATTATTGTTATTATTTTCCTTAAATAATACCTCCAGCTTAACTTTGCTGTATTTGAAAGAAGAACGAGGTATGCAGCTGAGCTGTCAGCCATTTCAGACTGATGTCATGCCAGCTCAATTTTATTGAACAGTAAAGGATTTCAGCAATTTGGTCTTAAATATTATTCATTTTAATTGTTTGCCTGCTTGAAAAAAGCTCAAAAGGCAATCGTGAAAATGGTTTCTCTCAGGATAATTTCTAGCAACCAGGAGACATTTGTATTCTGATATCCTTCAGCAAAATATGTAAATATATATCTGCCTCAGTTGTTACTTTACAAAGGGTGCAAATGTGTTTTCTGAGGGTGAATATTGACTTCTAAATATTTAATATTAATATAATATTTAATAATATTTAAAAAGCTATATAAGTAAATCATAAAGTATGTTTCATAATAAATCATAAAAGCTTTGATGTCTACAACAAGCAAGTTTTATTTATTTTATTATTTGTTTTTGCACATCTCTTCAGAAAACAATAACTAAAATTCATCTAGTTCTGGAATTCTAGTCTTTTTCCAGTATATGAAGTACTACTGCTATTAATTTTTAATTACTATAATAGGCATGTGTATACAACTGTAAGTTGTGTATCTGAACTTAATGATTGTGTGATTTAGCTTCTCAGGGATTCATAGTGATGTACAATTTTTGCTTCCATGAAAATGGCTATTCACTAAATGCTGTGTAAAATGGCACAGCTGTCTGATTTTGAGGAAAATATTCCTGTTGCCCAGGATCACAGATTGGCTTCCGGTATCCAGCGTAAGCTCAACTGCACATGACAACTCTTTGTTTGAACTACACCCTGATTCTGTCATAAAATGCCTCTGTGTTAACTCGAGCTATGTTTTCTGCCAGTCTCTCCTTGTGTGCCAATTACATATAAGGCACTTCTCAGGCATCAGACAAAAATTCCACAAGGCTGGTGTGCTAGCACACCCTAATTAACCATCAGCTTAATTAGACAATTTACTGTGTAATTAGCAGGCAATTAGTCAGCACCTCTCAGTTCTTATTGACTGCTGTGACAGCCATGTCTGCTTTGCACATTCCAACACTAAATAGTGGATTGTGCTGCCTGCAGTCCAGAACATTTCAGTGACATATAGTACTGTTTCCTCCAGATTGGAGTTTACAATGCATTTTGTTCTAGCCTTGTGTATTACTAATTTTCTTTTCCAGGATTCAAACCTTTCACGGACAACTTGTTATCAGGATTGCTTGAGAATTCATGGTTTACATGAACTAAAAAGCATATATTGGAGTAAAATAAAGAGGAATGAATCCTAAGTCTAAGGCAGGAATTGTAGAATGAGACATCAGATCATTAAGCATTGCTATGTTACACGGTGATGATGATAAAGTAAAAACAAGATTGCAAGGGGAATGCACAAAACAAGTACATAAATATAAATGTTCTGCTGTGCTATCCTTGCTTAAGCCTGGAAATATTTACATTTAGCAGTCAGGTATCCAGTGGTTTTAATATGCTGTTGTCCACCGTTCATCACTGCTGAAGTATTGCACAGTGTTAAAGTCACATATTTTTGCTGCTAAACTTAAATCCTTCAGTGGCTATTCTCCTTTGCATAATTTAAAACACAGTGGGGGCCATTTGAATCCCAACCCATAAAATTATTTTAGAATTAAGCATGCTTTTAAATTCTAGGGAGCTTTTGATATATTTAACCTGTATAATAATTCAATAACAGATACATTTCCGATGTCTGCTCTTTCAAGTATAGATTTTTATCAATTTAATGTAATTTACTATGTCGTAATAGCTCCATTAGCTTCAAAGCACCCAGAAAAAAAATCAGATTAAATGTAACCATCCAGAGTTTTGCTTGCTCCTTATGCATGTATATTTATTATAGACACCGTTTTCTCTTATTGTAGAAAATAAATCCAAATGAAGTTGGCAGGTATTTGCAATTTCACTGCTGAAATTCCTATGAAATCCAAATTAGTTAAAGGCAGCAAGAGAAAATCCAGCAATCCAGGAACAAAGTGCAATAATGTTTCTTTCGCTTGCCTCAAGCAATTAATTGGCATGTTATTAATTATAAATTCTGGACCCGAAAACCCACAATACTACTCCTCTGCTGTAGTTATGACAGAGTAGGATTTGGGCCCCATGGGTAATCCAAGTGCTTGATCTTGCTGGAGGCAATCTGCTTAATGCTGACAGACACCCACATAATCTTGATTCCCTTCTGTGTGGGTAGGGAAATGTGGCACTGGATAGCCGCTTGCCTACAAACCTGGCTGATCTGGCAGAAGAGTAAAAAAAATCCTCTTATCAGCTCCTTTTCTGGAAGGTCGTTGACGTCAGAACTACTTGTCCTCTTCCACAAACCCTGGCCTAGAACATGTGTCTTATCGTTTATACTTTTCAAATGCTTAGGCACAGGGGCCACGTGATCAGCTCAGCGTCCAGGGGGTAAGGACTGATGAGGAGTTGGTGCAGCTCTCTCTCAGTTTGGTCAAGTAGAAGTCCTACCAGTAAAAAATGAGAATTTTTTCCAGAAAAAAGTATATTTAACAGGCAAATGGCTGTGGCAGGTTCTCAATCTTTACTTAATATTAATGTACTTTATTTTGTGAGGGATTAAGTTAATATAAGATATGGTAGATGCCTACTGAGGGGCTAGCAGCTGCAGGGCAGAGGTGCGCAGAATACTGAATGGCTGTCCTGAGATGACATGACAAAGACATAAATGGGACTGCAACAAAATACAACTCTTATTGAGTAAGCACTTGGGTCTCTACCCACGGCAATGCAATACATGGATGGACAATTGTCAGCAGTATAGTCTGCCATTCAGATTGCAGCAATTGAAATGGTGACCATTGTCAAACAGAGTATAACCACAGCAGTGGCGGAATATCTCACTATTATGTATGCTTTGCAATTCAAGTCTCAAGAAGTACTCAAGGCCAACTTAGGCAATTGCTACAGACAATTGTCTCAATCAAGGGAGGATTCAAAACTTTGTGGAGACCTTTTGTTCCACTCTCAGGGCAGTGCACTGTGGGAGGTGGTGGTGGGATGAGGTTGTTTGGCGGGAGGGGGTGGTGGTACGAGAAGGTGACTGTAAGCATTGGAATCCACTGAGACAAACAGCAGCAATCATATGGCAATGATGTAAGTAGCAGTTCGGGGCCATGGTGTTGACTTATATAAATAGCTGTGGGCACTCCTTCAGAAAGTAAAGAATCCTTTCTGCCAACAGCACAGGGTAATCCTCATATAGATACAGTTAGTCAGGTGTGCAAGCTTCCAAATCATAGGTTGCTTGCCCATTAGTCAACCACTACTGTTACTCCCTTTTCTCAGAGGGCACAGCATAATAGGTCACAAGAATAAATTGCACATAAAAGGATATGAATTAGTATTTCAATTATCTTGCAGACACACTGTTATTATCATATGCTCACAATAATAAAATTATGTCACTTAAGATATATTTTTGGTCTTCAATTCTAAAGTCGATCAAACTAAAAATATGCAGTTAAAAAGCATCTAAGAGTTCCACAATTTTCAACTGTTCCATTAGAGAGAGATAGTGGTCAACTGTAAAGTGACTAAAAGACAGCAGTGAGACATATCCCTTCCTGGTGTCTTATGCCATTGGTAGCTTTTGGGTATGAGCATCTTTTGGTTTTCCACACAATCCAATTGCTCATCTAACTTTATGGTCAAGCTTCTATTCAGGCCAATATTATGCAGCATTCAATATGCTCCTGCAACTTTATCTACTCAACTCTTGCACAATTTAAGAACCCCACCACCTCTCATGCATCTAGAGTATTGCTTCAGCACTCCAAGTGTTTGCTGAATGACAGTATTGATTCATATATGACTACTCTTATATCTAGTTTCTGCTCAAAAACAGGTTGTGCAAAGATATCATCAGCATGTTGCAACGCACAATCTGCATTTCCAGGAGTCGCCTCTCTATCTCTCCTTCTAAGTTTAATTGCCTTAAAATGACAGCACTGTCGAAACTTCCCAGGAAATGAACATTATTTTGCGCCTGTGGTTGTAAATCATTTGCATGTTGATAGTATTTAGACACAACATGGGTTTGGGTTCAGAAATAGCTATAATGCATTCAATGATATTCTGTAAATTTGGAAAGCCAACAAGTTGGAAAAACTGTAGAGGCCTCTTCTACTGGTAGCCATTATTAAAGTGTATGCAGGTGGTAGGTATTGAAGCATAGCTTCAGTTACCTGTTTAATGCAGCGATGAATGGCACAAAAGCATAAATGGAGCATTAAATCTAAGGGCAGTGATGACAACTGGTAGCACAGTGTGGATGGCTGATTGTTCCTGCAGGACCAGATGGTACATTTGAGTCACAATCTCTTTGCTGAACCCGAACAAATGCCTGAGGTAGTCTGAGTCACGACTGACCTCTCTCTCCTCAGGATGCAATGGCTGGTAACAGTGGCTGCACATATGCTATATGGGGCTGAAAATATGGCTATAATATTTATTTGTTAATGCTCTGTTGAAATTTTGCCCTTCTTTCATGCGTTTGTAGTTAATAAACTCAACTTTCATATTTATGCCTCCCATTCACCATTCACAGTTTTTTATTGAGTGTCCTTTAACAAATGATTAGCAGTCTTTAACAAGCTTCATTTTCAGTGGGTTAACTTTATAAACATATTTCAACATGAAAGAATGTCTCTGAATCGCAATAAAAATTGAAGGAAATTGCTTTCTATTGATGGTACTCCACTATTCACTGACTTCTAATTTCTTTGTTAAATTTTAGAAAATATGGTTCTTTGTAGTTTTAAAATTTAGGGTCTTAAAAAAATGTTATGGAATAGAAATTTCAACCTAAGATCTAAACCAATTAATTTACCATGGGTCAAATTACTGGTGCAAAGCAATTCCGTCTGCTTTTTTGCTATTTGACAGCCTGCTTAGTATATCCCCAAGAAGCCCTTTCATAACTCGTACACCTTTTACATAGAGCACAAATAATGAAAGAATAATAACATTTCTGTTTACTGAGATACCAGCTGGCATTTCAATGCAAGATGGCCATGTATAATCAGTAACAGTATATTATGCTCTCCACCCATTCAGTCTCTCTTATACAAATGTCACGAATTTATCAAAAAGAACTGAAGAACATGTACTAAATTTCTAAAAAAAAGCAAAGTTCATTGGAACATATTTGAGCCAGAAATTACTGCAGTATTCAGCTGTCAATCTACTTGCACGGCAAGGGAGTAACCACGTCTGTAGGATAGGATAATAAAATTTCAAGCAGATGTTCAGGCAGAGCTTTAATTCTCATTTAAGTCCCTTGGTAAGCATTTCATTTTGTCTTCGTATGCGAGCAAGGCGAATCACACTTCATCAAAAGTGTATTCTGAAATGTTACTAATTCATATTATAGTACTTTGATGAAGAAACAACCTTTGTCATATAAAAATGATCAAAATTTAAAATGCCAAAGTACCATAGTTCACAGATGTTGTGATGCTCTCAATTTGCCCCAGCTAATACAACGTAGGCAGAATGACAGTTCTTAGCTCGAAAATTGGAATACCGAAAATAATCTCAACCAACTTCTTGCAGTAACATATGATCAGATGTTTGCCATTTTTATATATATATATATATACATACACACACAACACTGATCTTCTGCATTACATAATGTTGTGAAATTGGAATTTAATATACTTTCAGTTAAGTACTCACTGAATTATGCAACGATAGCTGCCATCTCCTAGAGAACACGGTAGGAGAAACTGTGCAAGCTGGACATAATCTGCTTGAACATGGATAATACTCAATTTATTTTGCAAGATAAGTTAGAATGAAGAAGGCCCTTCAGCCCATTTGATCTTATTTCAGAAAACCGAGCCTATATTGGCTTCATGCAGTAGCAGCACCCAACTTGAGAACATCCAAGTAAAGTTAGCATGAAAGAGTGGAAAGAGAGCTAAGAGGAGACGAATTGCTGCTACAAAGGATACACTATTAAGGAATAGACTTCAGAGCTACCAGATTTTATTGATAACAAAAATACCTGGAAAAACTCAGCAGGTCTGGCAGCATCTGCAGAGAGGAACACAGTCAACGTTTCGAGTGCAAATGACCTTTCAACAGAACTAAGTAAAAATAGGAGGTGAAATATAAGCTGGTTTAAGGGGGGGTGGGACAAGTAGAGCCCAACCCACCCCCCTTAAAACCAGCTTATATTTCACCTCTCCTCTATTTTTACTTAGTTCTGTTGAAGGGCCATTTGGACTCGAAACGTTGACTGTGTTCCTCTCCGCAGATGCTGCAAGACCTGCTGAGTTTTTCCAGGTATTTTTGTTTTTGTTTTGAATTTCCAGCATCCGCAGTTTTTTGCTTTTATCTCAGATTTTAATGATAGCTGATTGACCAGTTACAAAAAAGTATGCATTGGCAATATGGTGTTGGGACCAATTGATATAAGACCTGAACTATTAGGAACAGGAACATCTTATTTAGCATGTTTGTGAATTACAGTGTGTGATAACAGGAAGGGATACAACTCGTGAGAAGTATTGACATTCGCATACCCATGGGAACAATGGTAAGAAACAAAGAAACAATGGTGATTCTCAACTCCATCTCCAAAGCACGGGAGAAAATGGGCCTTTTACTAAACACCCAGAAAACAAAGGCCTTCTTCCAAACAGCTCCAAATGGACAACCTCTCCCCATTGATTAAGATTAATAGTGAGATCCTGGAAAATATGGACCATTTTCCATATCTTGAGAGCCTCCTCTCGATGAAGACATTGACAATAAAATTCATCATTGCTTCTAACGTGCCAGCTCAGCCTTCGGCCAATTGACAAAAAAAGTATTTGAGGACCAGAATTTCAAGCCCAAGACTAAAGTCCTGGTTCATGAGGCAGCAGTGATCCCTGTGCTCCTGTCTGCTTTGGAGTCTTGGAGAATGTACAGCAGGCACCTCAAAACACTGGGGAAGTACCACCAGATTTGCCTTCGCAAGATCCTCCAAATCCAGTGGCAAGAAAGGTGATCCAAAAGCAGTGCCTTCCCCAAGCCAACATGACAAGCCTCAAGGCGCTAATCACTCAAAACCAGCTCTAATGGGCAGGACATATCGTTCATAAGCCTGACACCAGACTCCCAAAGCACTCACAACTCAGTCATGGCAAGAGTCACCCAGGATGAGCGCTGAAATATTTTAGGGATGCCTCAAAGCATCCCTGAAGAGGTCAAACATCCCCACACACTCATGGGAGTCCCTGGCCTGTGACCGATCTAAATGGAGAAGATTCATTCAGCAGCAAACACATTGAAAGACTTTATCAGAAATACTCAAAGGAGAAGGTGAGGCATCAGAGAGAGCACACAAACCTTCACGCAGCTCATCTACCGACCTTTCAAGCACCACCTGCCTCATATATGGCAGAATCTGCAGATCACACATTAGACTTATCAGCCAACTCAGAACCCATCAAACTGGAGTGGAATCAAGTCATCCTTGATCCCAAGGGACTGCCTAAGAAGAAGAGTAAGAGAAAGATTTAAAAAAGAGACTCCACCCAGAAAGTGGACTGTGGCAATCCTCCTTTCAGCCAGCAGAGTTCCCTTGTCTGAGAGTATACTATTGTGATTGCTGTGACTGATTCAATAGGCCTGAACTCAAATTATTTCCAGAGGCACAATAACCATATACCCTAGAAATCATACCTACTCAATACCTCACCCCTTCATCATATCCTGCCTCTCACATTTTCCCCAAGAATACTTTATACTTCACTCCAGCAACAAGGAATCAAATCTAAACATTATATACAAACAACCAACATGATTAGAAATAAAACAAACAAAACAAAACATGATGAAAAGCATTAGCAAATGGCTTTTCAAATATCAGCCTCACACCGCACTATTACATTTTCCGCTGCTTTCACTTGTCTCCTTTTAAATCAGCGTACCTTCTAAATTCCCATTACAATCCACTAAGCTACATATTCTCAAAATGCTTAGACTAGGAAACACACTTACCACAGCATCATAAAGCAGAGAAGGAGACCGTTCAGCCAAACCCGCTTGTGCTGGCTCTTTGAAAGGGCTTTCCAATTAAGCCAACTCCTCTGTTCTTTCCCCATAGACCTTGAAACTCTTTCTTATAATTTATATGTCCAGTTCCCTTTTGAAGGGAACGAGTTTTCATCACCCTTTCAGACAGTGCATTCAATTTTAAAAGGGCATTTTAAAAGAACGGCGATTATATTTTTCTTATTCATTCACGGGACGTGGGCATCTCTAGCTAGGCCAGCATTTATTGCTTATCCCTAATTGCCCTTGAGAAGGTGGTGGAAATGGATTTCAAAATGGCAGGAGTACTAAACTAGCTAATGCACAGTATAGTCCTCTGTTGGTAAGAAGGAGCTTTTCTGTCTTTTTAGGGCCATAAATTCCAATGTCGCAAGTAAACACAGTTGGAAGTCACTCTGAACTCCCTGCTATACTCTGAGGAGCAGCTGCAATGCTCGGTTTTCTACTGCTTCAAGGTCTCAGGTGGCCCCATGTCTTGAGTACCAGAAAACTTTATGGATTCTGTGGTCTGGTCAAGACACTGTTCAGTTTCAGCATGACCACTGGGGATTTGAGCTTAACTGAGCTTGCATCCTATTTATTTTGTTTATTCCTGTCACACACATGGTTTAGACATGATGATAAGTCAACAGCTCTACGTCCTTTCAACTTTCACCTCGTAAGATGTTGATCACTTTCATGGTGTACAAGTTCCTTGATCCTATTTGGACTTTTCATATATGGTACCTAATTGTAATTGCCACCGGTCAGCTAGATGCAAACTGTATCAAGATTAGCTAATGAGAACTTGGCTGACCTCTCAGAGTTTACAGCATCCTATAGTTTGATGTCACCTACGAATTTAATTACTTTGTACTGAGATACCATGTCAATCATGCATAACAGAAACTGGGGCACTTCCATTCAACACCACTCCTCCCTGAAAATATCAGTAATGTCACCCCTTCAAGGGGAGACACTTGATCATATCCTGATGGACTCATTACCTGGCTCCCCATTCTCCTCTGGTTTACTTCAAAACAGGGCCTTTCTTTGTGTACGTTTCCTCCTCCAGTAGGCACTATCTTGCACTTATCCACACTAATCCATACCTGCTATTCCTGATTCCATGTGCTTAATTGGGCCAGATCCTTTCAAATGCTAGCAATTTCCATTATTTAATTGAGTGAAAAAGATAAGCGGGCTTCCAGCTGGTAAGTTTCAGCAACACGTCTGCCCAAATGAGGCATAAGCAAATGGGGCAGGCTTGTTGCCAGAAAAATAATCTGGGTGACTTTGACAAAATGGGGCAGGCACACAGGCAGTCAATGCGATGGTCACGGAGGTGAACATGGAGAAAGAGGATCCAGCAGCTGCAACAACTTGCATTTATATAGTGGCACTAATGAAAGAAAACATTCCAAGGCGCTTCACAGGAATGTTACCAAAAAGAATTTGGCAGCAATTCACATAAGGAGATATTAAAATGGATGAGCTTGGCCAAAGAGGTAAGTTTTAAGAGGCAGAGAGGTAGAGAGGCAGACAGGTTGGGGATTGCAGAGCTTAGGGCCCAGGCAGAGCTGCTATTGGCGAATTGAGCTTCTTGAGTGTTGTTGGAGCTGCACTCATCTAGGCAAGTGGAGAGTATTCCATTACACTCCTGACTTGTGCCTTGTGGATGGTGGCCAGGCTTTGAGGAGTCAGGAGGTGAGTTACTCCTCCTCCACCACCGATGCACAGTGGCAGCAGTGTGCACCATCTATTAGATGCACTGCAGGAACTCACCAAGGCTCCTTTGACAGCACCTTCCAAATCCACAACCTCCATCACCTAGAAGGACAAGGGCAGCAGACACATGGGAACACCATCACCTGGAAGTTCCCCTCCAAGGCACACACCATCTTGACTTGGAACGATATTGCTGTTCCTTCACTATCACTGGGTCAAAATCCTGGAACTCCCTCCCTAACAGTGCTGTGGGTGCACCTACACCACATGGACTGTAGCGGTTCAAGAAGGTGGCTCACCACCTTCTCAAGGGCAATTAGGGATGGCTAATAAATGCTGGCCTAGCCAATGATGCCCAGACCCCATGAATGAGATTTTTTTAAATTGGGGATTTGGAACAGCCCAGAATTGGAGGAGTGCAGATATCTCAGAGGGTTGTAGGACTGGAGGAGTTTACAGAGATAATGCGGAGGGACAAACCATGATGGGGCTTGAAAACAAGGATAAGAATTTTAAAACTGAGGCTTTGCTAGACCCGGAGCTACTGTCAGTCAGTAAACACAGAAATGATGGATGAACTGGTCATGGTGTGTATAAAGTCATATGCAGCCAAGTTTTACATGGCCTCAAGTTCATGGAGGGTGGGAGATTGGAGACCAGCCAGGGGAGCATTGGAATAGTCAAGTCTAGAGGTAGCAAATGCAGCAAATGAACTGAGGAGTCAGGTGATGTTCCAGAGGCAGAAGTGGGTGAAGCTGATGTGTGGTCAGAAGCTCATCATAAATACAACATCAGGAGTGTGAATGGTCCAGCTCAGCCACAAGCAGTTGCCATGGAAAGGAATTGAGTCAGTACCAGACAGAACATTAGAGGCAAGATGACTGTAACCAATTCAGAACCAGATTGTGTAACAGCTATGTGATCATACGACTTTGGAAGCTGTCTGGATAAGGATCTGAGAGAGCCCCTACATCCTTGTAGCTAGTTACTTTTTATATCAATAAAAGGGTCTCCCAGAGCATGATCCAAAATAAAATTTTTCTTTAAAAGTTAAATTCGCAAATGAACATTGGCCAGGATTTTCCTGTTGGCGAGCAGGGTGGGGGGTGGGGCTGGGGGGGCCCGTTCGCCAATGTGTAAAATGACACGCAGTGACATTGGGCGGAACTCCCAATGTCACCGTGCCCCATTTAAATTTTAAGGAAGGCAGGGGCTCAGCAAAATCGGCTGTGCTCCCGCAGACCTGTCAATGGCCAATTGAGGCCATTGACAGAGTCATTAAAGTAAATAATGGACCTGCCCATCCAACCTTAAGGGCAGGATGAGGTTTCATGTAGGTTTTTAAAAATATAATTTAAGTGCTTTTAAAAGTTATGGACATGTCCCAACTCATGTGACAGTGTCACATGAGGGGACATGTCAGGAATTTTTTTTTCTCTATTTTTAGTATTTTATTATGTACGGCTGATCTCCCTGAAGCAGTACTTTGCCTCAGGGAGATGAGTGTGCTCTTTCGTGCACATGGGTGAAAGAGCGCACTCTCGGGAATCCTCCCCCGCCTGCACAGGGAGCACACAGCGTTTCCGTGCAGACGTCACGTTGGGAGGGCCTTTGCACGCCCGCTCCTAAACCTCCCCCTCCGATGGGGGACAAGTTCTGCCCACTGACTCCAAAAAGTTACAGCCCCTTTGGTGTCGGGCGTCATGGCAGGCTGGGGGGAGTACAATATGGCAGGAAGGCCAAAAATCGGTTTTATGCCTTCTTGAAACCAGTTTTCGATCGTCCACTCCACTTGTCAATGGTGGGCCATGTTTACCTCCACCGCACATCAGGCACGTCATTTTGATACATATGCATCTAAATATAAGCCCTGCTCGCCAGAATCATCTCTCCACGTCAAATATACCTGCCAATGTTGGCATGAGTTTAAAAAGCATGCACCCGGGCGAGCTGAACTTCGAGGGGAACTGGGCAGTGACTACACACAAACTTGAGCAGCGCCCGTGAGCATCGCCTGGATGGCATCAAGGAAGAGGCACCATGTACTCGTGGGGGGCCATAGGAAAGTCGCTTTATCCCAGCTGGCTTTCAGTGTGGTGCTGGGGCAAGGGTACCAGCGCCAGTTAGGCTGTGGGGTTGGGGGGTGGGGGGGGGTTGGTTCTGGAGGCAGTACAACACAGATTGAGAGAAACACTCAAGCACATGCCGGGGAGGGGGAGTGAGGGAAGCGGCCACGCACTTGGAAAGGCTTGTCAAAAGTGAGCATTCTTCCATTAACATGGGTGGAAGTCGGGCCTCTGAAGCTTTTCTGCCCACGCAAGCAATACAAAAGTATGAAATTGCCAGCAAATGCTCCAGAACTTTCCACCCCTCAGGCACAGACTTAAATTAATGTGCATTTTTGGGGGTAGCAGAGCAATTGGCTGACTGGGCAAGTTGTACAATCCCCTTGCGAAAGGTGACCATGGTGCAGTCACTGGTGGAGGCACTCACAGCCCCTTGCAATGTCTTCATTAAGGTTTGGACCAGTGTCCCTCATGGTTCAAGCTAACAGTGCAGCCTTGCAGTGCGGGTTAGGAGAAGGCCTGCGCCTGAGCTGAGAGCACAGCATGCAGTCCAGTGACTGAAGCTGCTGCCAATCGGTCAAATGAGGCGAGGTGGAGGTGGGTGGAGCTTTGGACAGCCACTGAGCGCACTATACACTGACCATCCAAGTGGTGGCCAGTACTCTCCTGCATGTGTCAAGGGTGACCAAGGGAGGTTTTTCGGATACATTTGCTAACCCACACGTCTCTCTGATCCTGCAGGAAGAGAAGATAAGGGTCATGGAGCCTGATGATTTAGCGATGTGCCTCATGGTTCACAGAGACCAGAGAAGAAGAAGAGAGCACGGAGGCACCTGGCTCGACAAACTAAGGAGCACCTCCCTCAAGATGAAGGGGTGGCAGGGCCTGCTGCACATGCAGCTGAAGATTCACAGAGAGCTGTCGCTTGGAGGCACTTTGCTAGACCCAGGGTCTATAGATGGCACTTGACATTCCTGCGGATGACTGAGAACCAGTGCTGCTGAAGACCGCGCATGTCTAGGGAACTGGTGGGTCACATATGCCACCTGCTGCAGGATTTGGCAGTACGGGGACATGGAGGGCACCCACTGCCAGTGGCCGTGAAAGTGACCATGGCGCTCAGTGTTTACACTAGTGGCATCTTCCAGGGCTCCACAGATGACCTGTGTGGGATCTTGCAAGGCTCCACGCACAAGTGCATCCAGAAGGTCATGAAGACACAGAACTCTGTGCATTTCGCCCGGAATCAGGAAAACCAGGAAGCAAGAGCCCTGGGATTTGCATAGATCTCAGTCTCCACAGGGGCAGGTTGCCATCGGCTGCACACACGTGGTGCTTAGATCTCCATGGCAACAAGCAATCAACTATATCAACTGCAAGGCCAACCACTCGCTGGATGTTCAGCTGGTGTGTGACTACCACAAACCCATCCTATAGGCCTGCACACGATTCCCAAGGAGTGTCTACAGCTTCTACATCCTTAGCAGGTCTCAGATCCCTGACATCTTCCAGGGTCATGAGAGGCTGCAGGGTTGACTCCACGGAGGTGAGGGCTACCCACAGGTGACGTGGCTCATAACACCCATGCAGCGGCCTCAGGCTGCAGCAGAGCAACGGTAAAACGAGGCTCATGCCGCGACCTGGGATTTGGTGGAGCAAATTATAAATCATTTTGAAAATGAGGTTCTGCTGTCTTGACAGATCTGCTAGAGCACTGCAATACAATAGCCAGAGTGTGTCACGCACCATCATCGCTTGCTGTGCACTCCACCACTTGGTGCTGCAACTGGGGGAGAGGACCTGGTTGAGGAGGAGATGGAAGAGCTGCACATCTCCTCCAATGAGGAGGACGTCAAAGGGGATGGTGATGATGAAGGCCTCGAAGATGAGGTTGCTGGTGATGAGGCCATCGCACTGGCCAGACGAAGCAGGAATGCTTGGGATGCCCCCACAGCCAGTAGATTCATAGAGGATGATGACGAGATGCAGTGAGGACAATCCTGACATCCTCACCTTGCATCTGTGAACGTTTGACTCCTGTGTGGCTGATGGCAGCACACATACCCTCAGTGCTCAGGCTCATGTCATGGAGACGCAGCAGAGGCCCTAATAGTCACTAGATTCCAGGAGGGTGATGATGACATGCAATGAGGACACTCCATAGATCTTCACATAGCCTCTGTGAATGTCTGACTCCTGTCTGGTTAAGGGCAGCTCGCTTGCGCTCGGTGATCATATTATGGAGACGCAGCCGTGAAATTTTAAATGCACCTGATCCTTTGTCAGGTTTCAGAACCTGAGCCCTTCAAGAGCACAGCGTCAGCCGGTCACAGACGCTGAAGAGATGGGGGTCAGCCCCACCTCAAAGGTGCTGAGAGCACAGAGAAGGAATGTTGGAACTCTATGACACATGCCCACGACATTCTGGCAGCAATGACAAGCCCCATCGAGGTGCAGGCACCTGTAATGTGTCCGTTGAGTGTGAAGCTGGACCATCACTTTGTTCTGAAGGTTACACACTGCACGGGGAAGAGGCCCTGGACTAAGACATCTGCCTTTGTCTTATACAGGAACCAAGGTTTCACATCTGAGTGACACGAACACTGCTCATCATAACAAGGAGTCATAGGCAGGGAGACATTCTTGGGAGTTTATTTACAACAGTGAACATTAAGTACAAGTGATTAACACCCGTGCCCAGGCTGTGCAACTGCATCTTCTTAACCTTCCTCAACCGGCTGCTACATCTTGGTGCTCCCCAGACATGGAGGTGGAGGCAACCTGCTGACTGCGGCGCCCTGTCTGTGATGACTGTGGCAGTGGTACCCTTCTTGGCTTATGGAGCTGGAGCTGTTGGGGTCACAGAAAGAGGGGGGCTTGGATGGGCTGGAGGCTCCTGGAGTCACCTGGGTGGATGGCCCTGGGGCGTACACCTGCTGATCCTCCTCCCTATGGATGCCCGAGGATCGCTGGCTGACTCCTTGAGGAGAAGGGGAAGCTTGAGTGAGATCGAGCTGCCACACACCCCTCTCACATACACCCTTTTGGAGGCCAAAAATGGCATCAGTGATGGAGTTCAGCGCAGAATTGCAGGAGCGACATACTGGGCCAAGGTCTCCATGGCAGCCACCAGCCCTCAGACTGAAGGCGGATGGATTCCTCCATCATGCCTCGCTATCTGAGGAGTGCAGCGGATATCCCTTCCTAATGTTCCCGAGCTTGTCTCTGCAGCTCCAGCAACTAAGTTATGATCCAGCCCAGATGCTCCTCATCTGACTCTGACTCAGCAGATTTCCAGCCTCCAGCAGTCCTCTGAGTTCTAGAAACCTGGGAAATCCCGGCCTCTGCAGATGGTGTGATGTGCTCACCAGATTGTGACCCCAAGGCTACTCTAGAACTAGGTCCCACTGAGGTGTGTGTCACTGCATTAGTAGAGAGTGTGGGTGAGCATTGTGATGGGTCTTCAATGACAGTGTCATCAGTTTCTTCTTCCAAGGTGTCTTCCGGGCTTGTGTCAGGACCTGGGTCATGGACCCTCTTGGCTGCTTCCCAAACCTGCCTGCGACAGCAAGGAGAGAAAATTAGTGCATGGCAGGGGACTGCGGAATGGGAGAACTAACTCACAGCATGGTTGTCTGATGGATGTTGCACTGCTGGATCCTTATTTGGTAGAGCAGCGCCAACCTCACCATCAGCACAGGAATGGCCCAGATCCTTGCCGGCCAGTTGGATGACTCTATTTTCAAAGTCCGTGAGGACCTTGATGGTGGACATTCCTCCACCAGTCTGCAACCCCTCCCTTTTGTTGTGTGCCAGCTTGTCCTGCATAAAGCCAGATGGAGAGAGCATAAGCAGGATGCCTGCCAGACAAGATGAGAAGGATCCTTGGCATGTGTGGGTGGTGAGTGGTGCCATGGATGGGATAAAGACACAGTCCGCAGGGAGGATGAAGGTGCATGTGAGAGAGTGAATGGTGAGGTCCCTTGAAGTAGCAGTGAGTGAAATCCCTGTGAATGTGTGATGAGTTTGTGTGTGTGTGAGTTGAGAGTGATGAGAAGAGTGACTGACCCTTGTGGAATGGAGGAGATCATTCATCCTCTTTCGGCAGTGGGTGGCTGTCCTCTTCTGAGGGTATTGGCGGTGACTACAGCTGCCACTGTCTCCCATGCTGGATTGGTAACCTTGCTTGCTGGTCTTCGCCCAGAATGGAGGTAGAGAACATCACGGTGGCCTTCCACTGCGTCCAATAGGCACTCTGAAGGCCTGAGGGAAATCAGAGGCCGCCCAGCGATCAGGCATGTTCCCGGGGATTGCATTATTAATGAGGCGGGATGCGCCAGTAATGGGACAATGCGACGTGAAAACCCGCCATTGCGGCCAGTGGATAAAACGTCCTTTTTTCTGCCTGCTACAGCACTTTTGCAAATCTGGGACAATTCTGCCCTAAGTCTCTTTCAACTATAAAAGTAGCTAGTTCAAAATTATTTATGAAACATGCGTGCCAAATTTTCCTTCCTATGTGTAGCAACTTTAGAAATTAAATTACATGTTTCTGTTGGACCCACTTACATGTTTTGCCCAACTCATTCTGAAATCCCTGAGCTGCATCTTCCAATTCCACTGCCCCTCATCTGAAAATATGACAATTTTATACTGAGTTTCTCAATCCAGATTATTTATATAAGAATTTATGAGAGACTTCACCAAGCCTGAGTTACCTCATTCAGTCCTCAAACCAGTAGAACGGAAGTAAGCCATTCAGCTGCTCAAGCCTGTTCCGTCATTCAAGTAGATCACCTTATTTACCAACCTTGGCTCCATTCCCTGGTTTAACAAAAATCTACTGATCTCAGTCTTGAAAGCTTCAACCCACAGCCTTTTGGGACAGAGAATTACAGATTTCCACAATCCTCTGTGTGGAAACAAAACTTCTTGATTTTCCTTCTGAATGGTCTAATTCTAATCTGAAAATTATGTCCCCTCCTTCTTGATTCTCTCATCAGAGGAAATAGTCTCTCTGTATCTATCCCATCAAATCTTCTAACATTTTATACACCTCGTGTACAGTTTCCGCTGAGGTACAATCAGCAAAATTCACCCAGAATGTGCTGGACACTGCATTGGTTTTACTAAGGTGAAGTTACACGGAAGTTTCTGGGTAAATTTATTAATATAAGCCTGAACATAAAATCATCTATGAATCCAGAAGTGTGGAATAAGGAAATAATTCATTCTTCAAGTTCTTAAACTGATTGATCTAAAGTGGGCTAGGGCAAGGCAGACCAACTGACTGATTTAATGCTCCTGTTCTTACTTTTCAATGGCTTCAACAGAATAGTCATTGCTGTCTACAATTAACCAATTACTGCAGAAGACTAGAACATACCTGTGTGAATTCAATTACTTGCTGGTGACAGGCTGTATGCATCAAGAGCAGATCAATTGACTGAATTTAAACTAATTTAAACTGAACTTAAAATAATTGCAGCAGCACCAGGAGGAAGAGACCCAGGTCAAGCTTCAATGTCCTGATGAAAGGTCATTGACCTGAAACATTAACTCTGTTTTTCTCTACACAGAAACTGCCTGACTCGAAGAGTATTTCCAACATTTTCTGTTTTTATTTCAAACTTCAATAAACTGCTTGTGACTGCAGGTCAGGTCATTAATTCTGGATTCATGTGATCGCAGGCGCCTGTGCACACAACATTCTGGGCGCAATGTGATGAACACATAAGATCGGGCACAACAGGTGGAAACTCCCCATTGCGACCTGGGGATGGGGCCAGTTTTGTGGCAGGGAGTGCACTATTGAACCAGCTTCGAAGATCGTGCAATACACCAGTGTCAAGTGATTATGGGCACAACTCAGTCACACTTAAACTTCTTCAATCTATAGTGCTGTTTCTTTCGATTCTGCCCAGATGAAGCAGATATCCTGCTGAACTACAGGCTATTGATCGAAACACTACACAATCTGCTATACTCAAGGGGATACAAGCCATGTTTATACAACCTGTCCTGATAACTTAACCTTCTATGACCCGGTTTCATTTTGGAGAATCTAAGCTGTGCCATTCCAAGGCCACTATAACCTTCCTGAGCTTCCTGTGCAGTACTCCACGTGAGGCCGAATCAAGGCTTTATACAAATGAAGCATAGAATCTTTGTCATAATCCAGTCCCATTGTGTTTTGTCCCTTCATTTCAACATAGCTTCTCGAGAAAATAATTGCTGTTCCCTACCCTTCAGCCTTTCTTATCTATTCCCAAGGTTTATTCTGATTTTCTTTTAATTTATTCATTCCTGAGATGTGGGCTGGGCCAGTATTTACAGCCCATCCCTAACTGCCCTTGAAAAGGTGGTGGCGTGGCCACGTTCTTGAACCACTGCAGCCCATGTGATGTAGGTACACCCATGGTGCTGTAAAAGAGGGAGTTCCAGGATTTTGATCCAGTGACAACGAAGCAATGGCAATAAAGTTCCAACTCAGGGCAGACTGTGGCTTGGAGGAGAACCCAAAGATGGTGGTGTTCCCATGCACCTGCTGCCCTTGTCCTTCTAGGTGGTAGTGGTCGCAGATTTGGAAGGTGCTGTCGAAGGAGCCTTGGTGAGTTTCTGCAATGCTTCTTGTAGATAGTACACACTGCTGCCACTGTGCATCGGTGGTGGAGGGAGTGGGTGCTCAAGGTGATAGATGGGGTGCCAATCAAGCAGGCTGCTTTGTCTTGGATGGTGTGAGGCTTCGAATGTTGTTTGAACTGCACTCACCCAGGCAAGTGGAGAGTATTCCATCACACTCCACTTGTGCCTTGCAGATGGTCAACAAGCTTTGGGGAGTCAGGTGCTGAGTTACTATCTGCAGAACTCCCAGCCTCTGAGCTGCTCTTGTAGCCACAGTATTTACATGGTTGGTCCAGCTCTGTTTCTGATCAATGGTAAAGCCCAGGATGTAGATAGTGGGGGATTCAGTGATGGTAATACTATTGAATGTTAAGGAGAGGTGGTTGCAGATGGTCATTGCTTGGCACGTGTGTGATGCAAATATTACTTGCTGCTTATCAGCCCAAGCCTGAATGTATTCCAAGTCTTGCTGCATATGAACAGACTGCTTCAGTATCTGAGGTGTCACGAATGGTGCTGAACATTGTGCAATCAGCGAACATCCCCACTTCTGACATTATCATGGAGGAAGGTCATTGATGAAGCAGCTGAAGATGGTTAGGCCTAGGACATTACCCTGAGCAACTCTTGCAGTGATGTCCTGGAACTGAGATAATTGACCTCCAACAACCACAATAAATCTTCCTTTGTGCTAGGTATGACTCCAACCAGTGGAAAGTTTTCCCCCTGATTCCCACTGACTCCAGGGCTCCTTTATGCCACACTTGGTCAAATGCTGCCTTGATGTTTAGGGCAGTCACTCTCACCACACCTCTGGAGTTCAGATCTTTTGTCCATGTTTGAACCAAGGCTGTAATGACGTCAGGAGCTAAGTGGCCCTGGAGGAACCCAAACTGAGCATCTGTGAGCAGGTTATTGTTCAGCAAGTGCCGCTTGATAGCACCGTTGATGACCCCTTCCATTACTTTACTGAAGATCGAGAGCAGACTGATGGGGTGTTAATTGCTCAGGTCGGATTTGTCTAACTTTCTGCGGACAGGACATACCGGGTAATTTTCCACATTGCTGGGTCGATGCCACTGTTGTAGCTGTACTAGAACAGCTTGGCTAGGGGCGTGGCAAGTTCTGGAGCACAATTCTTCAGTACTATTGCCGGAATGTTGTCACGGCCCATAGCCTTTGCAGTATCAAATGCCTTCAGTCATTTCTTAATATCATGTGGAGTGAAACGAATTGGCTGAAGACTGGCATCTGTGATACTGGGGACCTCCGGAGGAGGCTAAGATGGATAATCCATCCAGCACATCTGGCTGAAGGTGGTTGCAAATGCTTCAGCCTTATCTTCTGCACTGATGTGCTAGGCTCCTCCATCGTTGAGGATGGGGATATTTGTGGAGCATCCTCCTCCAGTGAGTTGTTTAACTGTCCACCACCATTCATGACTGGGTGTGGCAAGACTGCAGAGCTTAGATTTGATCCGTTGTTTGTGGGATCGCTTAGCTCTGTCTATCGCTTGCTGTTTCTGCTATTTGGCATGCAAGTTGTCCTGTGTTTTAGCTTCACCAGATTGACACCTCATTTTTAGGTATGCCTGGTGCTGCTCCTAGCATACTCTACTGCACTCTTCATTGAACCAGGGTTGCTCTCCTGGCATGGTCATAATGGTAAAGTGAGGGATATGCCACACCATGATGTTACAGGTTGTGGCTGTATACAATTCTGCTGCTGCTGATGGCCCACAGCGCCTCATAGATGACCAGTTTTACATTGTTAGATCTGTTCAAAATCTATCCAATTTAGTACAGTGGTAGTGCCACCAACACAATGGAGAGTATTCTCAATGGGCAGATGGGACTTCATCTCCACAAGGCTGGGCGGTGATCACTCCTACTGATACTGTCATGGACAGATGCATCTACGACTAGTAGACTGGTGAGGACGAGGTCAGGTGGGTTTACCCTCCTTCACCACCTGCCAAAGACCAAGTCTAGCAGTTATCTCCAGAGGGGTTGGTCAGTATTGGCGCTACTGAGCCATTCTCAGTGGTGGACATTGAGAACGACATCCAGTTACTCTGTGTCCTTGCCACCCTCAATGCTCCTTCCAATTGGTGTTCAACATGGAGGAGTACTGATTCATCAGCTGACGAGGTGGGGGTGGGGGAGGTGGTGGCATTGGCGATAGGTGGTGATATGCAAGAGGCTTCCTTGCCCATGTCTGACTTGATGCCATAAACGAAAGAAAGCTAGCCAGAAGTATAAAAACAAGTAGTAGGTATTCCTATAAATATTTAAAAAAGAAAAGAGTTCACAAAGTGAGCATTGGTCCTATAGAAAGTGAGTCTGGAGAATTGATAATGGAAAACGATGAGATGGCAGATGAAATGGACAGGATTTTTACATCAGCTTTTACTACAGAGAATACAAGTAACATCCAAGAAGCAGCTACAAATCAGGGAATGGAAGTGAGGGAGGAACTCAGGAAAATTATAATCACCAGAGAAGTGGTATTGAGTAAATTGTTGGAGCTGAGGGCTAACAAGTACACGGGTCCTGATGGACTCCATCCTAGGGTCTTAAAAGAAGTTGCTAGTGAGATAGTCGACGCATTGGATTTAATTTTCCAAAACTCCCAAATTCGGGGACAGTCCCATTAGATTGGAAGATAGCAAACATAATTCCACTATTCAAAAAGGGAAGATGGAAAATGGGAACTACAGGCCAGTTAGCTGGCCTATAGGACCAACGCTCAATTTGTTAACTCTTCTTTTTTAAATATTTATTGGAATACCTACTACCTGTTTTTATATTTCTGGCTAGCTTTCTTTCGTTCATGGCATCAAGTCAGACATGGGCAAGGAAACCTCCTGCGGATTACCACCTACCGCCAACGCCACCACCGTTCCCCACCACCCCCCTCCCCCCACCCCCTCAGCTGATGAATCAGTACTTCTCCATGTTGAACAACAATTCATTGGAAGAAGCACTGAGGGTGGCAAGGACACAAAGTAACTCTGGGTGTGGTTCTCAATGTCCGCCACTGAGAATGGCTCAGTAGCGCCACTTCTGTCATAGGGAAAATGTTAGAAGCTATTACTAAAGAAGCAGGGTACTTGGATAGGTTCAAGGTAATCAGGCAGAATCAACATGATTTTGTGAAAAGGAAATCATATTTAACCAACTTATTAGACTTCTTTGAGGGAGTAACATGTGCTGTAGAAAAAGGGGAACCGGTGGATGTACTGTAGTTAGATTTTCAGAAGGCATTAGATAAAGTGCCACATGAAAGGTTGTTATGGAAAATAAAAACTCATGGTACAGGGGTACCATATTGACATGGATATAAGACTGGCTGGCTAACTGGAAGCAGAGAGTAGGCATAAATGGATCTTTTTCAGGTTGGTGAGATGTAACAAGGGGTGTGCCACAGGAATCAGTACTGGGACTTCAACTATTTACAATTTCTATAAATGATTTGAATGAAGAAATGGTTGCCAAATTTGCCAATGACACAAAGATAGGTAGCAAAGTAAATTGTGAAGAGGACATAAGGAGGTTACAAAAAGATACAGAAAGGTTAAGTGGATGGGCAAAGTATAATGAGGAAAAATGTGAAATTGTCCATTCTGGCAGGAAGAATAAAAGAGAAGCATATTATCTAAATGGTGAGAGATTGCAGAGCTCTGAGGTGCAGGGGGATCTGGGCTTCTTAGTGCATGAATCGCGAAAGGTTAGTATGCAGGTACAGCAAGTAATTAGGAAAGCTAATAGAATGTTATCATTAATTGCAAGGGGAATTGAATACAAAAGTAGGGAGGTTATGCTTCAGTTATAAAGAGCACTAGTGAGACCACATCTGGAGTACTGTGTACAATATTGGTCACCTTAATTAACGAAGAACGTAAATATGTTGGAAGCAGCTCAGAGGAGGTTTACCAGACTAACACCTGGAATGGGCGGGTTGTCCTATGAGGAAAGGTTGGACAGACTAGGCTTGTATCCACTGGAGTTAAGAAGAGTAAGAGCCGACTTGATTGAAACATATAAGACCCTGAGGAGACTTAACAGGGTAGATGTGGAGAGGATGTTTCCTCTTGTGGGTGAATCTAGAACTAGGGGTCACTGTTTAAAAATAAGGGGTTACCCATTTACAACAGAGGTGAGACGAAATTTTTTCACTCAGAGGGCTGTGAGTCATTGGAACTCTCTTCCTGAAAAAGTGGTGGAAGCAGAGTCTTTGAATGTTTTTAAGGCAGAAGTGGATAGATTCTTGGTAAGCAAGGGTGTGGTAGGTTATCGGGGATAGGCGTGATGAAGATTTGAGGTTCCTATCAGATCATCCATGATCTTATTGAACAGCGGAGCAGGCTCAAGAGCTGAATGGTTTACTCCTGCTCCTTGCTCATATGATTCCCAGAACAACTCGATACCACTATGCCACCACCTCTGGTGGGGCTGTCCTGCCGGTGATATGAGACATACACAGAGAGGTTGGATAATGGTATCTAGGACATTGTAAGGTATGATTCTGTGGTTCAGCTCTCCAATTTTGGCTCAAGCTCCTAGATGTTATTAAGGAGGACATGGCAGGGTTGGGTTGGCCGTTGTCATTTCCAGTGCCTAGGTCAATGCTTGATGGGTCTGTCTGGTTTCATTCTTTTTTGTAGACTTTGCAGCAGTTTGATACATCTGAGTGGCTTTCTAGACCATTTCAGGTGGCATTTAAGAGTCAACCACATTGCTCTGAGCCTGGAGTTACATATAGCCCAGACTAGGTAAGGTAAGGACAGCAGATTTCCTTCCCTAAAAGGCATTAGTGAACCAGGTAGGTTTCTACGACAATTGACAATGGTTTGTTGGCCACCATTAGACTAGCCTTTAATTCCAGATTTATTAACTAAATTTTAAATTCCACCAGTTGCCTTGGTGAGATTTGACCCCGTGTCCCCAGAGCATTAGCCTGGGCCTCTGGTTTATAAGTCCAGTGACATTACCGCTACACTACTGCCTCCCTTTGTACCCCACCCCTGAACCCCCATAGCTTTGAATTTGTTAAATAATCTTTCCCTTGGTACTTTAATAAAAATTTTGACAGTTAAAGGATACCATGTTATAGAGCTTACTATAACCCATTTGTTTTTTTTCTGAGAAAAGGTGAGGAGGTTGGCGATGCAGAATCATGTTCCACACGCCTGGGTCACCAAAATTAGATGTAAGTAGAGTCACCTGCTGATATATATGGGAAAATGCTACGGTGAAACACAGAAGTGCAAATCTTAACCCGGGCCCGTTAACAACCCCACAAATATTGTAGGTGCCATGATGGGTGGCAGGATTTCTGACTTGCAGCCTTTTCCATGATTTTCGCAACGGTGGAGAGGCTCTCCGTCATTGCGAAAATCTAGGCCATACGGTTGAAAAATCAGAATTTATGCTAAACCTACATAAAACTTAAATTCGTCCCCTATTGCCCTCCCTGAAAAATTTGACGTCATTTGCGTTTAACAGCAATCATTGGCATTCATTTGATACCAACTGTGCTCAAAAGCAATCATTTAGCTACCGTTTAACATCAGTTGCAGTCAAAACCAATCACTTAGCTATCATTCAACATTACAAGTATCGTAACTGACATCAACATCATCAACTGCCCCAAACATTTGCTATTAGCAGCATCACTTATTCAGACACCAAAAACGATCAGTAAGTTTATTTTCCATATTTCTGAATTTCGATGGTTTCAAACATCAGAAAACCAAGCTAACTTTAGGAAAAGCAAACCCTGTTTTGATGAGGTATTTTTATGCTTTTCTTCATAACCTATAACTTGTGCAACACAACCTGCCCAGCATGCCCGCCACCCCCCTCGATGCACACAACCCCTTCCTACCCAGATTGCAGCTGTTCCCTCCCCATCAACCCACCTCCCCAGAGCAATGTACTTCCCCACCAAGCAATTTTTCCCCCACCTGCCACCCCACCGATAGCAATTTACACCCCACCCCAGGGAAATTTTCTTTCCTCCCTCTCTTGCCCCACTCCGCAAACTTTCAAAAGTCAAACTTTTCAGGTAGGGTGAGCCAACCTAGGCAATATTAGGTCATATGATCAAAAGCTTGGTCAAAGAGAGTAAATGGATTTGAAAGATTTAGGGAAAATCACAGACAGCAATCCCCACAATGCAGGCTTCTGGCCCCTATTTAACACTGATGTCAGGAGCCTGAAGCTTGTGGGAAAAATCCTGCCCTGGGTGCCTGAAGAGGAGGGTGGGATTTTCTAAAACCAGCAGTGATGGGGCCTGCCGCTGACAGGACCGGAAAATCCCGGCAGGAAGGTCTCTCAGTCTTTTGCACTTTAGGACTTATCAAAGTAAATGCAAACCTGAAAAAGCCCCATTTGCCCCACTTCCCTCAGATTATAACAGTTCTCTTCCTCTCTCCCCCAACTCCCCTCCCTGCCCTGCTTATTCCTCTCTCCCTCCCCTCTTCCCCCCCAAGCCCTTCCCCCTTTCTCCTCCCCACATTTTCCCTCCCCCTTTCTCCTCCCCTTTCTCCTCCCCTATGCCCCCTGCCCTCCTCCCTGTTTTTCTCCTCCCTATTCTTTCTCCCTCCCTTCTCCTCCATTACCCCCTCTCCCTTTTCCTCTCTCTTTATCCTATCTCTCTCTTTTGTTCTCTCTCCCTTTGCCGCACTCTCTCCTCCTTTGTCCCTCTCTCCTCTTCTCTGCCTTCCCCCCCACCCTCCAACCGCCGATCTCCGTTTACAAGACTGGCCAGAAACCAGAAGTGACATCTTGTGGCCGATGTTCTCTGGTTGGCACAGGAGCAGCAAGGATCGCCGCAGCTTAGTATTTGGGAAGTCTGGAGTGGTGGGTGGGATGGGGTGAGGGGTGGTGGTATTCAAGAGAGAGGTTGGCAGGTCTGAGCAAGAGGTTGCCAGGCCTGAATGAGAGAGGTTGGTGGGCCCGAGAGAGAGAGCTCAGTGGGCCTGAGTGAGAGAGAGAGAGAGAGGTGAGCCTGAGAGCTCAGAGGGCCTGAAAGAGAAAGAGAGAGGTCGGTGGGCCTGAGAGAGGGAATGTTGGGCCCAAGAGAGAGAGGTCAGCAGGCCCGAGAAAGAGGGGTCAGCAGGTCCTGTAGCTTCAGTGAGGCCTGGAATTCAACAGGACACAAGGCCAGACATTGGAGGGAAAGGGCGGGGGGTGGAGTGGGAGTGTTTAGACCTTGAGATTAAAATTAAATAAGAACTAATGAGGATCTGGTGGTGCTGTAAAGCATGTACTATATATGGAATGATTTTTTTGGACTAAATGAAAAAGTGAGTAAATTTGGATATTATTTAAGTAATTAATTTCCCTGTATTATTAAATGCAAGTTGCTGAGTACAGTGGGTAACTTAGTGGCATTGTGGCATTATCGCTAGACTAGCATTCCAGAGACCCAGGATAAGTCTTTGGGGACCTGGGTTTGAGTCCCACCATAGCAGATAGTGAATTGAATTCAATCAAAACCTGGAATTAAAAAACCTCAAAAGCATTGCCGATTGTCATAAAACCCCATCTGGTTCACTACTGTCCTTTAGGGAAGGAAATCTGCCATCCTTACCTGGTCTGGCCTACATGTGACTCCAGGCTCACAGCAATGTGGTTGACTCTTAAATTCCTCCTGAACAAGGGCAATTAGGGATGGGCAATAAATGCTGGCCTAGCTAGCGATGCCCACTTCCCATGAACAAATTCAAAAAAAAACTATTCTATGATTCAAGTCACATACATGAGTTACTATGGTCCCCTGGTACTTGTTTGATTGGCTTTAGGTATTGGACGTTAATTCCACTGTTTCTTCTAAAATAGCCTAAATTGTTTATTCTCAGGTTTTGCGTTCCTCCCAAGAGATTGTGTGAGTGAGGGTTGATTAGATGAAGAATATGGGCTTCCCCATGTTCAGATAGGGTGGAGTTGAAAGACCAAATGCCTCTTAATCATTTTTTTTTTCATATTTTGCAATCTTCTCTGCAGCATCTTGACCTGTACATTCTAGCTGATTAGGGAAAAAATATCTCACTGCTCAATGGCCTAATTTAAGAATTAAAAGAAAATCTTGAATAAGACTAGGCCACTTAACCTATTCAATTAATCTATTCATTTCACACACAATGAATAATCTGATCCATCACTGGCTCTGCCCAACTCGTTTCATCTGACACAAGACATTTTGAATGTTTTCCCCCCTCAACCTGAATTATTTAAAACTTTGAGGGGCTAAATTATGCTGCTAATGCTATAACATAAAACTTCTACGCATGCTATTTCAACAATGTTATCAAAGCATTTAAAACAAACAGGTCAACAACAACTCCCTTTATGTATATGTAGTAATTTTTTGATATTACACAGCTGGCACAGAGCTTCATCAGATGGGATCACATACAGGGAACTTGGGTGATAGCTCCACATGATCATTCTGCCTTATGAATGGATTTTTTTTCAAAATTACCTTCTTAAGCTATCTTCAACCAGATGAAACACAGAAACAGGCTTGGATTTGAAATTGCTTACCTCTTTTCAAAAAAAAATGTTTGTCACCAAATTGTAGAAAAAACATTTTAAAGACTTTTGCAGGCTCACTATGTTACCATGGAAACTGGACCGGGTTTGCAGAACAAGGATATATTTTAAATGATTTCCCCAGGTTTCCCACCTGACAGCCAGCCTGATGGATAGGGTTGCCTGCCTGTCTGGTGAGGAAACCTGGCGCAGGTTGATTCAGTGGGGGAGCAGGCAGGGAAGCAGGGAGAAATTGAGGAACGGGCACAGGGAGCTGGGGGTCTGGGGTCTAGTTGGGGTGTGAGGATAGATATTAGGCTGAGCAAGATGGTGGTTGGTGGAACAAGATGGCGGTCAGGAGGAGTAAGATGGTGGTCAAGGGGAACGACACTTTGGTTGTGGGGGTGAGTGAGACGGTAATCAGCAGGGCCAAGATGGTGGTCCAGGCAAGCAAGATTGTGGGGAATTTGCCAGGCATTTTGTTGGGACTGAAGAAAACACTCCTGTTCCTCCTGGCCATATGCATCGCTGTAAAGGCGCTCAACTAATGGGTCAAGTCCTTCACACTGCCTTTTACCTGGCTGGTGTGGGTTAAAAACAGATACACTGTTAAAATAGAGCCACAAAGCCACTTCAAAAGATTTCAGCAATTGAACCATCTCCTGAAAGCAGATGGTTGCTCATGTCCCTCCCCACCTCCCATTCCACCTTTGTTAAGATCGGAAGCTGAATCAGCCCTCACTTTTTGCCGTATAGATAATTCTCTTTTTATGATATTTTTATGCTCAGGAGTGTGATGTTGGTGCTAAGAAACAGAAACATTCTCTTTGCAGAAACCTAACAAATGGGCAGCAAAAGAAAATTTTCCCAAAGCTGCTTGGCTTTTGCTAGGATACACATTTCAAAGCAAAATGCAGGATATTGAATCACAGAATCACAGAACCATAGACCATAGATTGTTCCAAAAGATTACCAAATTTCCAAATAGATTATCTAAATTTATTTCAAATGCAACATGAATCTTATCCCTATCTATATAGTCACAACTCAATTTGTCACTATGTAAAACACTGAAACACTGGCCAGAATTTTGAGGTTGGTGGGCGGGTGGGGTCAGCAGGTCTGGGAGTGGCGGGGAAACGGCCCACCGCTCACAATTGACCCCTGGCTACGATTTCATGCTGGCGGGACAATTAAGGCCTGCCCAGCGTGAAATGTGGCTCCTCGCTGGTTGGGAAGGGGCAGGCTTGGTGGGTGCCTGTTGGCCACCGGTCCAATGGCAAGCCGGGAGCCAGTTTAAAAAAACAGCCCAGGCAGCCCCTGGAAGACTGCAATGGAAGAACATCTCCTCTGCGCCTTCAACATTCAAGTAATGGAGTCGGGTGCGGCTGGAGATGCCAGGCGGGAGGGCAGGTTGGATGGGCACTTGGTACCCCACCCCCGCTTTCGGATGAGTGCCTCACCGTCCTGCTGGAAGAGGTGGCGACTCTCATGGAGAGGTAGCTCCAGGAACAGAATCAGGGGTTCCTGGGTTGCGCTCGGACCTGCAAGCCCTCACATTGACCTCACGTGGTCAGTGCCAGTGTGGGAGATGGATGAGACACCCAGTATCCCAGCTAGGTGTCCATCAATGATGAGCAGGGAGGTCCAGAGCGACCGCACGTTGGTGCACGAGTTGCTTGTTGTCTCTGCGGGCTCCTCTCAGGGTGCTCTAGATGACAGCAGCAGCTCCTCCTCCCCTCCACAGTGACCGTGGCATCTGATGAAGCTGTGATGACTGGGGAGATGCCAGCCATGGCACTGGCCGCTCGCTCCTAGCCGGGGCCAGCACAGGCTCCAGTGGCCAGGAGACAACCACCAAGTGCATCATGGCCAAAAAGGCAACAGAGTCAGCAGGCTATCTCCAATGCCGCTTGGGGGGTGGGGGGGGGGGGGGGGGGGGGGGTGTGTGTGTGTGTGTGTGTGGCATCAAGACGTATCACTCGGAAATGTAAGCTAAAGGCACCATGAGCACCAGAGGCACAGTTCACAGGTGATTTTCTGTTCATTTATGTTTGGTTTATATGTCTGCTAGTGTGGACATCAACACCAGTCATTCTGCTTTCAATGTGATAATAACATTAAATTTGCTTTGGTTCTGATGGCCTGAATATACTTCACATTTTTTCTTTCTGGTGCAGGGTACGCCAGTATGTAATGCTGGACGTGAGTGGCTGGATACTTTATTGCACAGGCATTGAGTGGACTTTGGGTGCAAATGAAAGGGTCACTTCAGACATCCGGGATAGAGGCAGCAGTCCTGACGTGAGGTGGAAGCAGATTTTTGGCAGCCTTGTTGAAGGAGCGTTGGATCAAGGCGTCCCTGGTGTCCCTGCCTCCCTTGAGGTTATCGAGGTCTGCCTCCACACCCTAAGCATTCTCCTCGCCGTGCCTCTCTTCTGATTCACCACCGGATTCATCATCTGTGCCTTATGTAGCTACGTAAAGATCCTCTTCCTCCAGTGGGTCCCCCCTTGCCAGTGTCAGATTGTGGAGAGGGCAGTATGCAACCACTATCAGTGACAACCGCTCTGGGGATATTGTAGTGCTCCCCCTGAATGGTTCAGGCATCGGAAGCGCATCTTCAGAAGACCTATGGTCCTCTCTATCACCGCCCTTGTGGAGGCATGGCTCCTATTGTAACGCTGTGCTGACTCTGTTCTTGGGTGGCGGAGAGGCAATATGGGTCACACCTTCAAGAGATAGCTCTTGTAACCCAGCAGTCGGGCTGGAGCACTGAAGATCCTCAGCACCCGGGAGTGTCTCAGGATGTACGTGTCATGGGAGCTGCCAGGGTACCTTGCACAGACTTGCAGAATATGCATCTTATCTGCACATTCATGGAGTGGAATCCCTTCCTGTTGACGAAGGCACCCGGCTGACTTGCTGGTGCCTTGATGGCCTCATGTGCGCAGTGGATGGCACTCTAGACCTGGGGGAACCCTGCAACTGCTGCAAATCTGGCTCACTCAACCTGACTGGCCTCGTCCGTACGTTAAAGAATGAAGGTCAGTACCCACCTGGACAGAGCTTCTGTTACCAGCTTGACGTAACTGTGGCCATCTGATTGGAAGACTCCACAAAGATCCCCCACTGACCCCTGGAAAGAACCGGAGGCATAGACGTTGAGGGCCACCTTGACCTTCAGAGCCACTAGCATGGGGAGTCCACCCACACAGTCGGAGTTGATCTCAGGCCCAATTATCTGACAAATGGAGGTCACGTACTCCATTGAGAAGTGGAACCTCCTTCAGCATTGCACCTCAGACATATTGAGATGGCTGCATTGCCGCCTGGCAGCAGGGTAGTGGCGTATTCTGCGGCCCCTTCCACACTGAACTGCCTGCTGGCCCTGTGCCCCTTGTGCCAGCGCCTGTCCTCCCACATGTCACTCCCCTGGAAGCTGCATTCGGACACCTGACTTCCTCTCCCTTCTGCCCTCTCTTCCTCCTCAGAGGAGGTGCCACCAGCAGAGGCCACAATCCCTACTACCAGGGTAAGGGAAGGCTGTACGATACCTGGAAGGGTCCACACATTCTGAATCCTCCGGGGCCTTGCAGACATCAACAAATCTTGAAATGAAGCGTGGAAATGCTAAGATTGAAGCACCGAACAAAGATGAAGCTACCAATAACCCACCAGCAGCAAACTATCTACCAAGTTCCTCACTACTGGCAATGCTGCTAACCCTTTTTATCCTGCCCGTGGATGAGGTTTTTGAAATTGCTGGCTGGCCGCCTGCCCGTTTTGCCTGTGTGACGAGCGCGACTTCGCACGGGCAACAAAAGATCGGCATCAATTGACTTTTTAGTGGCCTTAACTGGCCTCTTAATGGCGGGCGCGGCTCCGGCACCCACGTGCGCCCACTGAGCGAAATATCCCATGAGTACATGATGACGTCAGGACGCTCACCCGACATCATCGTGTGTTATTTTACACTCGGGGGTGTTGGGCGCGCGCCCGCATGCTGAGCGAAAAAATTCTGGCCACTATTCCTCCTTCTGATCAGAGAATGTCTAAACATAAAAGCCTGCCCATATTCATTATGAAAAATCTGAAAAGTTTAGTTTAAAATATTATCGATGCTGATACAGTAAACCAACAGACATTGATATCTGAAACTGAATCAAAATAACTGTAAAGAATCTCTTCTCTTATTATCCATTTTGAGCTCTCAGTGCTTTCTGACTATGCTTTGCTGTTTTTATTTCTGTAACAGCAACCTAACATTATCGTACAATGAAACAGCACAAAAAGAGGCCCTTTGGACCACTGGGCTGGATTCTCCCAGACCCGTGGATATGGAGTTGGAGATTCGGGGGCTCGGAAAATAGGGGAGAACCACATTGGGAAGGCTGCCTCATGCATTCCCACCACCCTGGGCAGGTGGGGAACCAGGCTGGCTGCCCACGCCACCGAGGAAGGCAGACCATTTTTATATTTTGGAACGATTTTGTGGCCTCGCTGGCTTTTTGCTGCCAACTAAACTGCCCCCTGCTGTGTGTGGAGGTCAGCCTAATGGAGACCAGAGGCTCTGTGTCCCAATGATGGGGCCGCAGATGGGTAAGGCTGCATCTGCAGCCCAAACAATTTCCCTGGAGGAGTTTCCCCTCCGTTCCAGGGGGCCTACAGGTTTTGCCCCTCACCAATTTTGATTTTGAACACTTCCAATCTACCTCAGTGGTGTCCACCACTCCTGGTTGGGCCACAGAGAGTCCTGGCTCTCTGATTGGGCCAACAGTATTGTGAGACCACCCACCACCCTTAATAAGCTACCTCAGGGAAGAATTTATCATTGGCGTGTGCCAGCATGTGCGGGCATGGTGTCCCAAAGCCCAGGGTAAAATCCAGCCCATCTTGTCTGTGCCAGCTCTTTGGTAGAGCTATCCATTTAGTCCAACTAATCTGCTCTTTTCCCATTGTCCTGTAAATGTTCCCTTCTCTTTTGAATCTTACTATTGAATCTGCTCCCACCACCCATTCAAGCAGTGCATTACAGATTATAACATGTAAAAAAAAAGTTCTCACATGTTGCCTTTGATATTTTTTTGTCAATCAGCTTACATCAGCGTCCTCTGATTACTGACCCTTCTGCCACTAGAAGCAGTTTCGCCTTATTTACTCCATCAATATAATTTCATAATTTTGAACAAACTTGTCATATCTCCTCTTAATCACCTCTGCTCTAAAAGGTACGGCCTCAACTTCTCCAGCCTCTCTGCATAACTGAATCCACTTATCCTTGGTACCATTATAGTAAATCACTTCTGCACCCTCTCCAAGGCCCTGGCAGCCTTCCTAAAATGGTGCCCAGAGCTGAACACAATACCCCAGCTGGGGTCTGAGCAATGTTAATTAAGACTAATATTATGAACTAGGAATAATAGAAATTCCTGAATAACTTGAGGTGCAGGGTTTTATAGTTTATGATATTGCTCATATCCACATATTCAGAATATAAAAAGCAAAATACATTTGAAAAGACTAATCCTAACATAAGTTATAACTATTGTCTGGTGCCATCAAGAATGCTCAAACTTTAGCATAACTATATATGTCATGACTGCCGCATAGGTAAGCTGGAGGCTGACTGTCTACTCTTCTGCCTTACGTTATCTTACCTTATCGAGAGAGAATGTTTTTGTCAGAGCAAAGGCCCAACCTGCCACAAATGCTCTTCGAATCATTGCAGCGTTGGTTGTTGGAGGGGCACTGGCCAAACCGAAAGGATTCAGAAACTTCAAGCCAGCCATCTCTACACTGATGTCCACGAGATCAATAGGCGTGTAGAAAAGGGGGAGTTCAGGCTTTTCAGAAATGTGACAACCATGTAAAGACTGTAAATGGAAAAAAGGAAATTACTAATTCATTTAAAAAGAACAACTTGTTACATAAATTAACAAACTATGATTTTGAAATAATTTAAATTTAGAAACAAAGCATTTTGTTATTTATAATACAATGGTGTACCGACTCCCAAATACTTGTTAAAAACAGATCACAAGCTTTTGAAGCTTTTCACTTTGCACTCATCAGGGCAGATGCAAGAATGCCAAATTTCAAAGGGAACAACAATTTATACTGCATGAGAAAAGGGTACTGATTGATTGGCAAGATGACGCTGATTGGTCAAGGCATTGCCTTGGAGAATGCACCAGTGAACCCCATGCTGTTGTTTAATTCAAAAAAATGTGCAATGTCTGGGCATTTTTTTTATCTGCAGAGAACAGATTCCTGCGTATGAATGTATGTAGCTTCTAGCAAGTGTACATTGCAAGCCTGACTGATAATTGATTGTTAATGTAATTCTTAGTACACCCATGTTAAGGCACAGCTGATGGTAAATGCTGAGCTGCTCAAATCCCAAAGGGAAATTCGAAACAACCGTCACAATTATTTTGCAATTTGCATACATTTCAAGATGCATGCTTTGAATTCAGCAGTAATAAGACCACCAAGTTTTATAGATTTCTTATAAAACTAAATTAAACCTTTATTAAATAGAAAAAAATGATTTCACGCACATAAATAGGTTTACAAATTACCACTATGATAACTCCTAGCTCCCCTAGTTAATCTAACTCCCTGTTACACCTCTGTTATGGCAACAGCAAAAGACAGATATTTTAAACAACCCAGGCAAAGTAACATGAAACCCTGAACAGTCAAATTCAAAATGAGTTTTCTTAATTTCAGTTCTTGCAGGCAGCAAGTTTGAGGCTTAGAGGCTAAAGGCTTTTCACAGTTGTTGGATCTTAAAAATCCTTCTTTTCTACACACAGCCTCATCTCCTTTATATAGATTTACCTTTTGAATGCAAATTCCCATTGTTTCACTGTGTCTTTGGACTTTACCTCTTTAATAATAAAAAT
The DNA here is from genome assembly GCF_017639515.1 of Carcharodon carcharias. Lineage (NCBI taxonomy): Eukaryota > Metazoa > Chordata > Chondrichthyes > Lamniformes > Lamnidae > Carcharodon > Carcharodon carcharias. The sequence continues at coordinate 96,580,676 of NC_054482.1, read as the reverse complement.
CTATCCCAGGGCCAATTTTATCAGTAAAGTTTGGGGAAAATAAACACACTCTTTCTTAACTTCTCCTGGCTAAGTGAAACATTTCACGCCCTCTTTTGAATTCAAACTAGTTTGGTTTATTTAAAAATGCATATGTTCCCCTTATACCCTGCATTCTAAAACTTTACCCATGTTTACCTACATTTCAAACCTAGCTTACCTTCTGACACATCAAAACACACACACACACACACACACACACACACACGAACACACGAACACACACACACACACCTCACTATTGCTCTACAATGAATTCAATAACATTATGAAAATTACTATATCTTCCTGACACCCGGGATTGTTCAGCAATGCTGTCCAATCATGAAATCATGTCTAATGTTAGACATTATGTTGTGAGTTTTGCAAGAATGGGCTGGTTGAGTATGGTCAGTAGTCTGCCTATTGCGAACAGCTGAACGGATATGCTGTTTGAAATGATCCACCAGTCATTGGCACATATGGCCACCTGGCATCACACTGGCACTGAAATTCATATACCACATTACTCACTTGTGTAATAGGCAGAATGTCTTTTTGATTAATTAATAACCTCATAGTAAAGGAGCCCTTAGGCAACAGTGATCATAAAATGACAGTATTTCACATTCAATTTGAGGGTGACTAGTGTCTTAAACTTAAATAAAGGCAATTATAAGAGTATGAAGCAAGAGTCGGCTAAAGTGAACGGAGAAAATAGGTTAAAAGATAGGACAGTAGAGAAGCAGTGGCAAATATTTAAGAAGATATTTCATAACTCCCAGGAAAGGTATATTCCATTAGGAAGGAAAAACTCTATGAGAAAATGCCCCATCCATGGCTAACTAAGGAAGTTAAGGACAATATTAAATTGGAAGGAAAATTGGAGCATGAGAGAAAGCTAGCTAAAAATATAAAAACACAGAGTAGGAATTTCAAGTATTTAAAAAGGAAAAGTGGACCCAAGTGAGTGTTGGTCTCTTAGAGGGCGAGATTGGGTAATTAATAATGGGAAACAAGGAGATGGCAGAAACGTTGAACAGGTATTTTGTGTCTGCCTTCACTGTAGAAGACACAAAAACATACCAAAAATAGTTGAAAATCAAGAGGTGAAAGGGAGGATCTTAAAACAATCACAACACAATGGAAAGGATGCTGGGAAAACTATTAGAATGAAAGGCTGACAAATCCCCTGGACCTGATGGCTTCCATCCTAGGGTCTTAAAACAAGTGGTTGAAGAGATAGTAGATGCATTGGTTGTGATCTTCCAAAATTCCCTAGATCCTGTAAAGATCCCAGCGGATTAGAAAATTGCAAATGTGACCTCTAAGAAGAGAGACAGAAAGCAGGAAACTATAGGTCAGTTAGCCTAACATCTGTCCATCACAGGGAAAATTCTAGAATCCATTATTAAGGAGGTAATAGCAGGACATTTAGAAAATCATAATTAAACCAGGCAGTGTCAACACACTTTTGTGAAAGGAAAATATTGCTTGACTGATTTATTAAAGCTTTTTGAGGAAGTAATAAGCAAGGTGGATAAAAGGGAAACTGCGGCTGTGATGTATTTGGATTTCCAAAAGGCATTCGATAAGATGCCACATTAAAGGCTGCTTCATAAAATAAGAGCTCATAGTGTAGAGGGTAACATATTCACATGGGTCAGTTACTGAGTCAGTTCCAAAGAAGAGTCATATTGGACTCAAAACGTTAACTCTGTTTATCTGCCCACAGATGCCTCTAGAGCTGCTGAGTATTTCCAACACTCTGTTTTTATTAAAAGATTGTTGTTATGCCAATTCTAACTACAGCACTTAAAAATCGCTACAGTCTGTGCACAGAAAATGGTAAAGTCAAAGGCACGTTGCCTTAGGGAGCAGTAAAATCAGTTGTTTTTGTGTACCCGGCTCCTGTTTTTGATGAATTATATGGGTTCAGCTTCTTATGCCTCCCACTCACCACCCTCTCCTAATTAATGGTAGTGGTGTTGCTGCTGCTGCTGCCCCCAGCATTGTCAAATGGTTACTCCGGTGACTGAGCCATTTTGTTTGCCACCGCTGGCTGATGATCTCCCCCTGCTGATGAACCTCCTCTCGAATCCCACATGCCTTGCTGGTCTGGCATTACCTGTAATGTATCATTCTTGGCCAATCTTCCATAATCAGAGGAAAAAGCTGATTTCCAGCACTGCCTTTCCCTATGCTTTGCCAATGAGCCGATTGACGGCCTTGTATTTAACCTTCCCTAGTGAATCCCCGATCTTTAATTAATTTTCCCCAGAGAATCTCTTATTTTAATTAATTAAGTTCCCCAGAGAAGGTCCGATCTTTAATTAATTTCCCCCAGAGAATCTGTTATCTTTAATTAATTTTGTTGACAGAAGCATGGATGTTTATTTAATTAATATTGCTAATGCATAAAGACCCTTTCAATCTATTCGCGCTATACTTTAATTTTAATGCTAACTTTCTCCCCAATTTATTTTATTCTTTTATCCCCACCATAATCAACTTTCCTTAATTTAGTTATTTATTGTGTTTCTCCACATTTTGTGTAAGGCTGCTTTGATGAATCACCCATTTTCATTTAATCAGTTCTTTCAATTTCATTTTTATTTTCGGCTACCTCGTTTTGTCCTCCCCTCTTCTTGTCTCTTTCCTGTTCTTTCCATCTCTTTTTCCCTTCCCCCTCTTCTGTACTCTCCCCTGACCATTCATTCTCCTCTCCTTGGGACACCTTCCCTGCTCTACCTACAACCTTTCCCCATCCCAGTCATTCCAACAGTTCTGCCACATGCTTTACAAACCTACAAATATACAAACATATGATTAGGAGCAGGAGTTGGCCAATCGGCCTTTTGAGCCTGCTCCACCATTCAATAAGATCAAGGCTGATCTGATTGTGGCCTCAATTCTACATTCCTTCCTATGCCCATAACCCTTTGACCCTCTTGTCAAACAAGAATCTATTTAATTCAGCCTTAAAAATATTCAATGACCCTACCTCCACCACTCTCTGGGAAAGAGAGTTCCACAGACTTACAACCCTCTGAGAGAAAAAACTTTCTCCTCATCTCCATCTTAAATAGGTGACTCCATATTCTTAAACTGTGTCCCCTAGTTTCAATCTCTCCCACAAGAGGAAACACCCTTTCTGCATCCACTCTGTCAAGCCCCTCAGGATCTTATATGTTTCAATAAGATCACCTCACATTTTTCTAGACTCCGATAGATACAGGCCCAACCTGTCTAATCTTTCATCATAGGATAACCCGCTCATTCCAGAAATCAGTTGAGTGAACCTTCTCTGAACTGCTTCCAATGCAATTATGTCCTTTCTTAAAGAAGACGACCAAAACTGTACACAACACTCGAGATGTGATCTCACTAATGCCCTGTACAACTGGAGCAGAACATCCCTATTTCCATATTCCATTCCCCTTGCAACAAACAACATTCCATTTGACTTCTTAATCACTTGCTGTACCTGCATACTAACTTCTTGGGCAGAATTTTACAGCTCTGTTTCGGTGGGGACGGGGCTGTAAAATGCAGCGAGCCATTATAAACCCCATTGACTTCAGCGGGAACATAAAATCCACCTGCTGTAAAATTCTGCCCCTTAAGATTCATGTGCCAGGACACACAGTTTCCTCTGTACTTCAGTTCTACAATCTCTCCCCATTTGAATAATATGCTGCTTTTTATTCTTCCTGTCAAAGTTGACAAGTTCATATTTTCCCACATTTTACTCCATCTACCAGATTTTTGCCCATTCACTTAACTTATCCATATCCCTTTGCAAACTCCTTATGCCCTCTTCACAACTTACTTTCCTTCCTATCTCTGTGTCATCACTAAATTTAACAACCATACATTTGATCCCATCATCCGAGTCATTGATATAGGTTGTAAATAGTTCAGGCCCCGGAGCACTCATTACATCTCGCCAACCTGAAAATGACCCATTTAGGGCCACTCTCCATTTCCTGTTAGTTAACCAAACCTCAATCCATGCTAATATGTTACCCCCTACATCATGAACTTTTTTTTGTGTAGTAACCTTTGATGTGGCACTTTGTCAAATGTCTTCTGGCAATCTAAGCATACCACATCAACAGGTTCCCCTTTTTGCATTTTGCTTGCTACTTCTTCAAAGAGCTCTAATAAATTAGTGAAACATGGGTCTGAATCTTCTGATCGACATGCGGGGGTGGGCCCCGCTCGCCGATGCATAAAATGACACGCGGTGACGTTGGGCGTGCATTCTGATGTCACAGCACGTCATTCCGATCCTCAGTTCAGTGGGCGCGCACCAGAGTCAGCTGCGTGCCTGCCGAACTGTCAAAGGCCTTTTAAGGCCATTTAACAACCAACTGAAGCAATTAACAGGGCTGCCTGTCCAACCTTAAGGTTGGCGGGCAGGCGAAGAGCCCAGGCGGCCTTCACATTTATTATGGAACCTCATCCACGGGAGGGATGAGGTTTCACGAAGGGTTTATAAATTAAAAATTTTATTGAAATATATAAACATGTCCCAGCTCACCTGACACTGTTACATGAGGGGACATGTGTAAATAATTTTTTTTTCTCTTTATTTCAAATTTTAAATGTGGAATTAATCTCCCTGAGGCAGTTCTGTGCCTCAGAGAGATATCTGCGCTCTTTCACACACATGCGCAAAAGAGTGCAGGCCCCGACTCTCCCTCCTCCCCCCATTGGCACAGGTAGCACGGAGCACTTCTGGGTGTGCGTCACGCTGGGCGGGCTTTAATTGGCCCGCCCAAGTAAAATGGCGGCGCGCAGCCGATCATCGGTGGCGATCGGCTGCGCGCCCACCTGCACCCGCTCCCACCCAGCCCGCATGACGGGGAGAAAATTCTCCCCATGATTTCCCTTTCACAGAACTATGTTGACTTTGCCTGAATGCACTAAGATTTTCTAAGTGCCCCGCTATAACATCCATAATTATATATTCCAGCATTTTTCCTATGACAGCTGTTTAGCCTCCCAATGATCTGACATACTCTGGTGACCTCCGATTTTCCAGACCCTCCATCCTTGTAGAACTCTAACTAACTATAATTTACACCATCCCTCCACCAACCTCAAGGCCTGCTATAAGTTTCCTTGTTTCGCCCACCAGCCTCTATCCCCACTCTACCAAACCAATCCTGCCCTACTCTGCTGTACATTTTCCATTTGCCCTGCTCTAGATCCTACCTTCACAGTTTTGCTTCAGCCCTGGCTTAATTATTTTCTGCCCTCTATCTTTCACAACCTGCAAACAGTGCTTCATCTTTGCTCCATGGCCTAGATTTTTGCCACGATGAAGAGGCCCGAATCCAGAGGTCCTACCCCCAGATATGGCACCTACCATTTTTGCAGGGTCTGGATTAGGCCTAGGTCGGGATTTGCACATGTGCATTTTGCAGAGGTGGTTGCCCACGGGAATCAACAGCTCCCTCCCCTCATGTGTGGTTCTGGTGTAAGAGGTGTCTGAAACCCGACATGTGCAGATTAGACCTGATAGGAGAAGATCTAAACTTTGTGGATTCATTTGAATACCTTTTTGGAGAGGTAAGATACCCCTCTGGATATGTTCCCAGAACATCTCTGCTGGAGGTCAAGTGCCCTTTGGCATTTCTTAAAGTAGACATGAATGTGCATAAAAAGGGCATAAACTCATTGGAACTGTGAAGTTCATTGGAACTGTCAAAAACAACTGTCAAAAGTGTCAAGACGAATTATCAAAGGGTGCTGTCAAGGTTTTTAAACCTCCTGCTCTTTAACTTGTTTTAATTCATTCATGGTATGTGGGCATCACTGGCTAGGCCAGTATTTTTGTCCATCCCTAACTTCCCCTTGAGAAGGTGGTGGTTAAACAGTGCCTTGCTAGAGTCAACCATATTGCTGTGGATCTGAGTCACTAAAGGACATAGTGAACCAGATGGGTTTTAACAATAATCGGCAATTGTTTCATGGTCATCATTAGACTTTTAATTCCAGATTTTTATTGAATTCAAATTCCACCATCTGCCGTGGTGGGATTCAAACCCAGGTCCCCAGAGCATTACCCTGGGTCTTTGGATTACTAGTCCGGTGACAATACGACTGTTCCACTGCTCCCCCCCTCCCCCCCAACTCTTTGAGGAAAAAAACTCTCTGGAGTGTAAAAAATTGATTGCCTGCTATTTCACTCTGTCTGTTGACATGAGCCTTAGTACTTCCATTACTGGATTAATACTGCAAGTCTGATTTCACAGTGGTCCAATATCACAGCTGGCTGCTTGCCATTTCATAGTTTGATTGGCAGCTCCAAGTGATTAAGGACTCTTTGAAGTGGGACTATGGGTTCCAATGCTTATTTTTATAAGGGATTATGCAACTGAATGATATGTTTGTTGCTGTAAGGGATAACATATTTGAAGAAATGCAAATATGGAACACAAGTTTTTATGAATGAGAGTACTTTTTAAAAAATAAAGCCTGCAATAGACACTTGGAACTTTATTTTGTTAAATCCCAGCGTGAGTGAATACTCGGTGGGCTGGCATGGTGGGTGTAAGGACAAAAGCTAGTGGTTGGAGGCATGGGTTGGGATGAATTGGCACTATGTTGGCATGACGGCAATGAAAGGCTATGGGGGAGGGCAGAGGGGCTATAAAGGGCCATTGAAGGGTGGGAAGAGGGACATAGATTGGCATGGAGGGTATTGAGGGGTCATAGGGAGTGGACAGAGGGCATGAGATGACATGGGTTGGCATGATGGGGCTTGTGGAGTGTTTGGGGATGTGAAGGGGTGCGAGGGATGAGGCCTGGAGGGCTGTGTTATGTTTTTCCGTTTTCTTATTAATCTTCAATACAGACAGTGCTGGAGTACTGAGGTAGGCCTTCCGCTCAGCCTGCCTCTGTCCCCGACATCCTCCACACATGTTCCAGGGTCGCCTGGCCTGACATCCAGGGAACACTGCCACCCCGGACCGAAAATCTGATGTTCAGTCAGACATTTTTAGAAGTCGGCTTCGCAAAGCTGGAAATTCTCCCCACTCTGCACACCCGGCGTGCGGATGAAAATCTAGGCCCATGTGTACAACGTCCTAGGAAATCAACTAGTAGATTTTAATAATCATATAAAAGCAGAGGGAGGTGGGGTGCAGATGGGGGGCCGGGAGGAAGGTGATGTGAGAGAAAATAGAGAGAGAGAGAGGAGAGGCAAGAGAAAAGAGAGATTGAGTGATTTTCATTACGTGTGTAATGTCAATTTTCAAGGCCGATAAATTCTAGTTGAAAATGCCAAAGAGGCAATGGGAAAGACAAAATATGCAGAGAGAAAGGCTGATAACCAATATTTGCACACACTAATTGGATTCTTTCCAATGAAACTATAGTAACAATATAAATTCAAAGTATTATATAAAAATAAGAACATGGTGAATGATTTCAAAATGAGAACTGAATAACATGTGGTGCCCTGGTCCAATTATTTCACATTCTCTCACCCTGCTTCACCTTAAGGCTGCATTGAATCTCCATCTGGAACACCCCCCAGAGATTGAACTGTGTGTATATACATAAGCCCTGACTACTCCAGGCTTCCTCTGGGCATTTGCTATGACTCCCCACTCCAAAATGGCAGGAGCCCAATTAAAGCAGGACGTGCCAATGCTGGGAATTTCTAATTGCTCTTAAGGAGCTGAATCTCTGACAACCCAACACAGGGCTAACAAAGTCAATGGGGCATGAGCCACTTCCCTGGCTCTGAAAATACTTTGCGTTTTAATGGAGCCTGGTACATTGAAAGAGGTGAGGTTGGTGAAAATAGGCCCCCCCAAAATGGTGGTGAGAAAGAAGAGAGTAAAAAAAAACAAATCACTGAAATAAGGATAACAGGTTGTACAAGTACTGGGGACAGAGTTAGGAGTAGTATCTCTGGTGGGATAGGAATTGTGGAAGGGGGATTGTGGTGTCTGGGACTACTGTTGTGTTAGGAACCTTGCAGCAATCGAGAGGTGGGTGGTAGGGCTTGGAAGAGTGGATAAGGGTAGGGGAGGCCAAAGCTTGTAAGCTAAGCCCAGTAGTCACACGGACATACCAGGGAAGGAATGTAGTGTCGGAAACTGGGATGCGACAATCTTTCAGGGGCCTGCGATCTGAAAAAAAAACATTTAAGGGGATGAAGAGAAGGAAAGCAAAGCCTGTTTTCCATGATTGCTTTCCTGGCATTAAGCTAAGAAACCTGCTCTACTTATTTAAAATGCTTAATGAGCTCCGACTGCAATAGAAGCTGTATGCCAGAAAAGCAATTAGTGGGAATCCACTTTTGCAAGACAAGGTCTACAGGCAAGTTCCTGGCCGTCACTAGGGAGCTGGCTTTAAATTCCATAAAGCACCAGCTTGCTAAAGAAGGTAGTAAATGTTTTCAGGAACTGGAAGTCAGTTCCTGGGATACGGCCAAAAACGCAGCTTGTGATCTTTTCTCAGCATCAAGGTGACAGCAGGGAAAGTAAGGGGTGAAGGTCATTGCGCTGGATTTTCATGGTGTCGGGCATTTGGAGGGGGTGGGCGGGGGTGTGTTACCTACACAGGTGGGAAACCTGGATTGACCACAGCCTTTTGAAATTAGCACTGAGTTCAAACTGACCCCATTTTCGCTGTTTCAAGGGCCCGCAGTGTGGGAGTCACAAATCCATAGAGTACATGTAAACACTTTTGAAGGGCAGATAAAGTTTGCTTGAGTGTCATGATCTGAAGTTATTTAATTCCCCAGCTCTTTAAAAACAAAACAAAAATAAAAGTCTGAAGTTGTCAGTTAGAGTTTTTAAAAATCCCTCTGCTGGACTGCTTTGATTTAGAGGCAATCCAGCATAGGCTAGGGAACACCATTACCATCTGTTAATGCAGTTTCAATAGAGTACACTTCCTAAGAGCTGTTATTGCAGCCACAGTCATTATGAATGCTTGGCTGAGTCTCAATAGCAACAAAAGCACTTATCTCTGTGGTGGGGAGACGTACACATTTTGATTGATAGTTTAAAGAGGCTATGAATGGATTATCGGTCTCTATGGCCAAAAAAGTTCCCCAAGTCGGGGGGGGCGGGTTGTGCAGAGGCAGGCGGGGGCACAAACCTGATCAGCGCCCCTGATCGGGGACGTGCCGTCAATTTACATGGGCAGGCCAATTAAGGCCCGCCCAGAATGACGCTAGCCCGGAAGCGCTGAGCGCTCCCTGTGCGGGCGGGGGCAGATTCCCTGAGGGGTTCCCTGTGTTCTTTCGCGCATGCGTGCGAAAGAGCGCAGAGATCTCCCCGGGGCACGGAGGTGCCGCAGGGAGATTTGTTTCAGTGCTAAAGTTGTAAATAAAGGTTTTTAACACTTTTAAAACATGTCCCCTCATGTGGCACTATCACATGGGCTGGGACATGTCAAAGAATAAATGCATAAATTTTTATTAGATTTTAAAACACTTCATAAAACCTCATCCCGTCCATGGATGAGGTTTCATGAAAAACGTGAAGGCCACCTAGGCTCTTAAGGTTGGACGGGCAGCTCATTAAATTGAATTGGTTAGGTTTTAAATGGCCTTAATAGGCCTTAGACAGTTCGATGGGCACGCAGCCGGCTCCAGTGTGCGCCTGCCAAATTGAAAGTCTAAATGATGCGCAGTTATGTCAGGATGCTCGCCCGACATCACCGCGCGTCATTTTACGTGTCAGCGAGTGGGCCCTGGCCCCACTTGCCGACGGGAAAATTCTTCCCTATGTGTGCACTGAATAGAAGTGTGTTTGTTTTACAACAGATTGAATACTTGAGGGAATTTAAAATCTTTGAATGGGTTTCATGAATGAGAGCTTTTTTCTTTCAGGATCAAGTGTATATGGGTGAGAGATCTGTTGGATTGTACATCGTTTTTCATCTCCATATGGCTCCAAGTCTGCCCATAGTAGATGCTGGGTGAGTGACTACAGAAGGTGGCATGGAGGGGGCATGGGGAGTGGGTGGGGGTGTGAGGAGGTGTGAGGTGAGGCATCGAGGTCTTAACGGTTTCTACAAATCTGGAACGAAGTCCCAGGAAACTGAGGTAGGCCTGCTACCATAGCCACCTACGATCTGCTTCTGTGGTCGGTGGGCCTGACTCTACTCCGCCCCCGAATCCCTGGAGGGAAATCTGAATGCATTGGCGCCCTTTAAACCAAGGCAGGTCCGCTGAGTCAGGAAATTTCCAAACTCAAGCTAACTGCCTCAGTGACGAAAATCTGGCCCATACTATTCACCCTGGTGCAGCAAAGAGGGGTGCTGAAAAATCACCTCGGGGCTCAGGAGTGGGAAAGATAGAAAAAGCAGCATGGAGAGCTAGACAAGAAACCTGACGCTTCCAGCCCTCACAGAGCTGGCACAGTGGAGAGCAGAACAACCTTACAGGCCTGGAGCTGGAAGAACTCAAAGTTTAGGGTGATGGTATTACCAAAAAGCAAAATGCCCTAGAAAATAATTGTTAAACTTACAGCAGTGTACAGTGTCCACAACACGTTTTATTCTATTGCTTGTTGACCTGCCTCGGCATTTCATTCAAAGCTGAGAACATGTTATTGTCCTTGTTCATTAATGATCTGGATTTTCACACAGGCCTCAGAACCCTGACGTCGGAACCAAATGGGAGTCTTGAACTGTACTTGCTGGCAATGACTGGTGGCACAATTTTCTGGGAGATGGCCTCCCAATTAGCCACCCTTGCACTCACTACGCTGTTTGGGATGGTAGGCATGCTCCTAATGCTATCAGCCCAATGTTGCCAGCCAGCAGCACTGGAGCCCGGCTGTACCACCAGGAGAGGCAGGGCTGCCTCAACATGGAGGTGCCCTCAGATGTGTGGATGCAAAGAGAAATTAACAGGTTATGAAACCATTAAGCCCCTGGGCACAGAGAGAAAACTGTTCCAAGTGGCCTCCGTTGAGCTGGCAGCCTCTGCATAAAGCAGAGGAGGGGACACTCCACTGGTGACAAAATACCGATGAGGCCACAAAGTTACCCCTAACTTGAGCCTTAAGCATCTTAATCAGCTGCTTACCTCTGTGAATAGGCAGCCAATCCACTTCCCAGCCTGCACTTGAGAAAGGTCCCCAGCAGAAGGAATGCATCAGTGAGACATTTCGTTGCAGCTCCCCACTATTCCCCCCGCTCCCCCCACCACCGCTCTCCTCAGCTCGCCCCCCAGGGTAGGGAAAATTCAGCCCAGTGCTGCTATTTCTCGATTTTCTGATTCTTTCCCTCAGTTCCATCTGTCTTCCCTTAATTTTCCTTTTATTTCCCTTTCCTTTCAGATGGTATAGCATAGTGTGCTAAGGAAGGGAGCCAACAACACTTCTTGGCTGCACTGGGAATGAGGGATTGCAGAGAAAATGTGACCATAGCATTTCCCCTTTTCCACTTACCTTCCATCTACCAAGCACTTATGTTTACCCACCTATCCATTCCCACTGTACCTCTACCCATCATCTTTCAGTACTCATTTTTCTACATGCCACACTCTCACTCTTAACATTACCCCTGTCTTTCCCCCCCGATCTACTTACTTAGTCCATTATTCTCCCTTTCTACTTTACTCTGCCAACACTCACCGCACTCTTTATCGTCCATCCACAGCCCCAAGCCCCACTCAATCTGCACAAGATAAGGTCATGCGAAGCCAGATGTCCCCTTACCCTCCAACAGTTTCTCTCTTCTCCCCTCCCCTTCCCACTCCACATTCCCACATGCCTCTTTCAGGTTTGTTTGCTTTCAAAATTCAATTTTTTTTTCACAATCATGTTGTAGTAAGGAAAGAATTTTCTAGCTTTCCTTTCCCTCTATTTTTGTCTTTGTCTCCCTCTGTCTCATAAAGTGTCATTGACCTTTTCTGAGATAACAAAATATGGGTGCGGTAATTAAGCAGCTTTCTTAATTCAATATTGCTTTTGGAAAAAATTGAAAGGATATTACATAACAAATAAAACTAATTCTCTCCTTCAACATATCTCTTTATCTCTCTCAGTGCGTTCGCTCTCCTCCGATCCCAGTCTCTGTGTCTCTCACTTTCTATAGTTTATAGAACACAACAGAAAGAAGGGTGTTATCCGAAGTCATCTCTTTCTTCCTCATACAGACCATTTGTTTCTGAAAGAAAAATGCTCAATATGAATTTTACCTCAGTAAAACTTTTGAAATTTGTCTTCTGACTCTTCAGATAATGTTTAGAAGCTTCTGACAGTTTCTGCTCGGAAGCTAAGGGAAGATATCTGATATCGCTGACTGAACAGTGCTGATGCATCCTGGGAAATCAGGTTGACTGCACATCTGAGAGTGCATAATCCAAATTCAGCTCACAGCATCACAGCTCTGAACAAGAATGTCAACTCTAAACCCACCAGTTTGTACAATCTGGCCATTGCGTTCCCACAGTTCCAGCAAAACGTTTTTCCCCTGCCACCTCTTTACTCAGTAACTAAAATTTTGAATAACCAAATTTTTTTTTAAAACAGCAGAATTAAATTTATTAACTGAATTGACTCTTGTGTTTTTTAATCCCTTCATTAAAGTTCTTACGTGAACTTCTTGGCCTCTCTAAATGGTTCATTTAATGTCCCATTAAGGATAACAATTACAATGACGGGCTCATTTGATTCAAGACAACCCATTGAAACATCTGGTCCCTTTTTTGTTGAAATGGCTCCAGCCTTTCCATCTGTTAAAATAACAGGAAGGATGTATGCAAATGAAAGAGTTTTACAATAGACTGATAGGTAATATGTGTTAAAGAAAAGTCATGAGTGCAATATCCTATGTTGATGACAGTAAAAAATGCAAAATGGAGGTCTGCCCTTCTGTGACTCAGCCAAATCCAAGTCCATACTCACAAAGGTATAACATCCTCCTCACTATTTTGCAGCACTCCCATCCTCACCAGCCACCTTAAAATCCTCTTATCTTAAATGATGTTTTGTTATTTCCTCCAACTCTTCTATTACAGCTCAGAAAAGAAATGCATACAAATAAATGTCTTAGGACAATCACTATGTTTGGCATATATCAATGCTCACAACAGAATGGTGAGTACATATGGAAAACCTCAAAGTTTATGCTAAAATCACGAGGTGCTGTAGCTGTATTTCAGCATTATTTTTCAATCTAAACAGGCAATGCACTACATCACCGGTGAAGCGTCAAACACTGCTTATTTCTGTGGAACTCCCCCCATTCCAAAAGTGTTCTGTCATGAATATTGTAATTTGTATTTTTAAGTCTGAATTAACCATCACTTGCTAGACTGCACTGCTGAAGAATGTAATAAACTGTCAGAAATCCATTACCAGACGGTTGGTAGGCCAGAACATTTTTCCCAAGTCTTTCTGCCTCTTGCCCTGATCTCCTTTGTTTCCTTACTGGTGACTGTGCCTTCAGTTGTCCAGGCTCTTAAATCTGGCATTCCTTTCCTAAATCTCTTTACCCCTCTCCTTTAAGTTGCTCTCTAAAATCTACCTCTTTTATTCACCTGTCCTAATATCTCTTGTTGTGGCTCAGTGCAAGCTTTTAGTCACCTACCCCAAAATCTTTGTGTGGCTCAGTTTCATTTTCTTTTTCTGATAATGTCTTTAGAATGTTTTACTAAAATTAAGCACTACATAAGTACAAGTTGTTGTTGTTGTTTAGAGGCAAAATTCTTCAGATATTTGACATTATTAAATTTCCCTTCAGCTTTACCTTGTTATTATACCATTTAATACATATTTGAAAGTAAACTAATAGATATTTTGCAATGAAGAAGAGATGAACTGGGTTGGAGGCAGAAAGACCAGGTTTTGTGTACTTCATCAAAGAGCTTGAAATTCTTTTTACGTAATACAGGCAGTCTTCGGACTTACGACACAATTCATTCCTGCAAACCACATCTTAAGTCAAAATATCGTAACTCGGAACCGATTTTCCTATAAGAAAAATGTTATAAATGGGGGAATGGTACCTGAACCAAGGACAGATACTCTATCAAAATAACCCAGAATTTTGTACTCAATCAATTATAGATGAGTAATATAGCAACATTAATGTATTTATGTTGTAAATAGCAATCATATTGACATTAAAAAATCCAAGTTAAAAATACATATGGAAATATAGTACAGTGCTGTACTAACGGCATCGGTACAGCAACTGAGCATCTTAGTCAGGGACTTCGCTGACACAGCATCGTAAAGTCGAAACTGAAGTGGGAAACTCAAAACAGGGTGTCAATTTATAAACATCGTAAGTGCCATTCGTCGTAGCTCAAACATCGTAAAGTCGATGTCGCCCCATACAATGTGTCTCATTATTTCATTTAAGTATTTGGCTTTGTGAACTTTGGCTTCTTTCATAAATGTATTTGTTGAAAAATATTTTGGCATGGGCAGAAGAAAGCTGAAAGGAGGTCCTGAGGTATTCAAGATCTGTAAATATATCAGCACATTGAACCCCAAAAAACTATTCCCCATGGCACCAAGAACAGCAACAAAGAAACCTAGGGCTGAGCTCATCACTACTTCACCCACAGGGTGGTCGATATTTGGAATGGTCTCTAAGAAGGTGATTGAGTTTAATAATACCATTTATTTTACCAGAGAGTTGAACAGGCATTTGGTTAAAAAAAAAATCACTTGTAGTATATAGAATTCTATTCTGTTTTTGAAATCTGGATCTGGTCAGAAAGACATTTCCAGTCCTGCACTTTCCAACATTCCTCTGAAGGTGCCGCATGCCTCACACCAGTGCTCAGTTCTATCACCAAAAATAATGACAACTTGACTACATGTATGAATATTCAAATGTAGTTTGCTACCTACTTGTGCTTACACTGTTAACTAATGAAACAACAAAAGCAATAATTCACTAGATATGATGATACAAATATTATAGTTCATGTTCAGAAACTCAAAGTATCAAAGGTTAATTTATTTAACGTAAATTAAATACTCAATACAGTTTATATAAGTGCAAGTTGTTTCTCTTTCCATCTGTGCTGAAAGAATTATGGAAAATTTGAATTCAGTTATCAAGAAGCAGTTCATTTGATCTAAATATGCATCATTCAATTTACTCAAAAATGGTTTAGATATTCTCCATTGATTCATATCCTCTTCCATTTTCCATTACTGTAAAAGCAAAGTGATGTGTAATCTTTCTCTCCCTGCAGTGTACAAGAGGTAATTTAATCCGGAAATAAATTCTTAGCCTTCCTTTCAACTGATACAGACAGTCTTAATTCAATAATTAACCAGAAATGAACTCAGTTATGTTTAAGATGGCAGGGCATTTTTTCCATGAAGGAGAAAGGGTGAAAAGAGACTAAATAAAGTTGAAGGATTCAGTTTCAGGTTGTCCCTAGTAAGCTTATTAAATAAAATGCAACCATACTGCTGTACTTGTAACTTTTTCCTCTTATTTTATAGCATCAGTTATTCATTCACAAATCTAACACTTGGGTAAAAATATTAGAACCATCAACCTGAGCTTTCCAAGTCCCTTGGGAAAAGAGGCTGATCCATGCCCACCTCCTGGGGAATTTCCTAGGGATCGGCTGGGAACCTGGTCGGCTGCCTGCTCCATGGGAGGTAGGTGGCTAATTAGTCCAATTAGCCCCACTTAGGGGACATTTTTGTGCCGGAGCTGACATTGTACACTGTCGGATTGCACCCCCCAACAACCAGGTGTGGAGGCTGCCGGCTTTACCAAGGCAGCCCACCCAGTTGCAGGCTAGGGAGCCATCAGAGGCTAAGGGTCCATGCCCCATTGAAGGTGTCACGGGGATGAAAGGCTTCAGCCCCATCATGAATTGGTCCGCGGAAAGGTTTCCCCTCCAACCTGATGGCCATACTGGCTTCAGGCCAGCTTAATTTATAACATCCATGCGGGCAACTGAGGGCATGCCACGTTGAGGTGGCCTCATGCTCGCTTGCCTGCCTCAGCAGCACACACCTCTTCCTGTGGAGCTGCCAGCCTGACATTGCATCGGGCGCTCTGATTGGGCTAACAGCAACAGAAGCCCACCGCACGAAGGCAGCCTCCTGGAAGGTTGCACCAGAGGGCGCACTGATGACATGAACGGGCTCTGGTTTCCCATATTGACCTATTAACACAGGGGTCGCAATGCCTACCAGAAAATCCAGCCCATCATTTCTTATAGCAAATGTCTTGAGAGTAATTTTGGCTACATTTTAAGAGGTTTATAAATCAGAAAATACAACCTAAATTTCCTGTGGTATTGTTCAGTGAGTCAGAATTGGGCACCGAGAATTAGTATCAGGGAAACTGGCATATCGGTATTGGAGCATTCCCTGTGTATTTCATCCCTCAGCACTGGAATGGGGTTTCAGGATCCAGTCGCACTTTGTACACGTTTCTGGCAACTCAGGACTGGGGATGGCACAAGGCCCCAGCACCACTGAGGAGAATGTGTTCTGGGAACATTGAGAAGGAATGTTCAAAACTTTATGAGCACTGTGGGGCTTGGGGGTTGTGCTAATGGAATTGGTCAGCACTCAAAGGGCCCTGGAGCCTGGGAGTACTAGAAGGGATGCCAGTTTGTTGGAGCAAACGGCTGGCAAGAGGGAAACCTTGAGACCGGCGTGACTGAAGGCCTGTTACAGAGGCTAAAGAACCGGCCACGCACTCCATTGGTGCCTGTGAGGAAGAAAAGGCATTCCTTATTTTTCTACAAATGAGACCTGTAGACTCAAGAGTCACTTCAGAATTTGTAGTATCCATAAAGCAAGATGACAAATTAAATCCTCTTCCTCAACTATAATTCATTCTGAAGGATTAGTTCCTTTAAGAAAGTAAAGACTTTGTAATTGCCCTTTTACATGACTGTTCTGTAGTCAAGGAAGAGAGTTGGCACTGAGCAACATTGCCCCCCTCTCTCCAGACAGCAGGAGTGAAATTCCTGACAGTTCCTGACACAGACACACAGCATTAAAGCAAAATACTGTGGATACTGGAAATCTGAAATAAAAACAGAAAATGCTGGAAAAACCCAGCAGGTCTGGCAGCATCTGTGGAGAGAGAAGCAGAGTAAGCAGTTCGAGTCTGTATGACTCTTCCTTGGAGCACACAGCAGTTTATTTCCCCTTAATTCTTCAGGACAGCTTGGAATCCATAAAATGTTGGATTCCTCTATGCCTGGATGCCATGCCCTGCGACCTTATTTAGCTGCTTGTTCCAGTGATTCCTGCAGTAGAAAGTTTTGAAAAGCATGAGAAAGTGATTGATGAGATGTGCAACAAAGTATGTATGGCTCCATTGGCACCTGCAGCCTTCCAGTACATCCTCCTGCTGGCCAATGATAACCTGAGTATGGCAGTGAGAGCTGGCAGGGTACTTCACAACATGGCATCACTGCCAAGCTGTATCCTATCCTTATCCAATACCAATATGCAACACTTTTCACAAGTTGTAACTTGATTGCAAAGTGAGAACTCTGGCAGGTATTTTCGCTCCACAGCCATAGGCTACTGAAGCACATAGTGCTTGTTGAGGTCAGTATAGACTGGTGATTGAGCCACTCATTCAGGAAGTCTCATTCTCAAAGTAAACAGTACATTTACCCAGTGACCCCAATGACCTGTTTATTTCAAACTAATGTTCATTTTCTTGTTCCCTCTTTTTAAAAAAAAATCTCTTGGCTATCCACCGGTTTCCACCTGAGAAACTTCCAGGTTCCATGGGTAGAATGTTCAGGTTGGCATGCGGGTGTGCGCCTGACCCGCTTGAGCGTAAATTAGCATATGATGACGTCGGGCGAGCGAGCGTCCCAACATCATCTTGTGCTTGCGTGATATTTCGATCGGCGGGCACATGAAAAAGTTGGAAGCGCATCTGCCAACAATTAAGAGGGCAAATAAGCCCATTAAAGTTGTAACTGTCCCAGGGTTTTCATGGTCCGACCAAACTCATGGTTGGCGAATCGGCCAGGCGGCCTTTGCATTTTTCATGAAATCTCATCCCAGGGCGGGAAGAGGTTTCCATAATTAAATTTAAAAAAAAAAATCTATGGACAGAATTTTTATGTTCAGGTGACTGTGATGCTTGGACATTCTTGTTCTGATTTAAAAATTTTTATTTAATACTTTAGAAGTCTTCAGATCCCTGAGGCAGCTCTTTTGCCTTCAGGGAGCTTTCATTCTGTATTCTCCCATGCCTGCGATTACATTAGTGCCCACCTTCCTCCCGCCCCAACCCTGGCAGGGGTGAGATTTTCAGCGCACGCTTCATGCTGGCAGGCCATTAATTAACCCGCCAGCGTGAAATCGCGGTCGGGGGGCCAATCATGGTCAGCAGTCCATTCTCCGGCCGCTCCCAGACCCACCGATCACACCCGCCTGTCGACTTGAAAATTTTGCCCCATGTTTCCAAGCTTTTTATCTCTAAAATTAGGGAAACCCTTACAGTTAATGCCTGGTGTCTGCCTAGCACTCTCCTTATAGCACAATGAAACAAGTGAACTTAACTGTGAAAATCTGGGTATCAACCCGGATCTGTGAGAGCAACAACCAAATGCTGATTAAATGACCAATAATTAGATCACAATTAATGATTTGAAATATTTAAACCTTTTACTGACAAGATTATCAAAGCATTTTTTCAATTGGGTATTCCAGAATTTCTGTGTTTTATTAGTTACTGTCCTTCATTATTGTCATGTTGACAGCTTGTGAAAAACAATTGTAAGTAACTTCCCTTTCTTGGTCCCATGATCACTAACATTAACCTGTTCTTATTCTCTGGTTCAATCTTTCCATCTTTCAAAACCTCTGACATCCCCCGTCAAAATATATATTTTCAACTGCTCCATACCTTCCAACTATCGATATATCTCCAACCTTCCCTTTCTAAATTCCTGGAAGATGCTTTTTGCTGTCAACAATGCACCCACCTCCTTCAACTCTGTTCAGCACTCCAATCAAGCTTCTGTACCACTCACAGCATTGGTCACATTCATCGGTGACATCTTATATGACAGCTCATTATTCCTCCTTGAACTCTGCCCCATCCCCACTAACACTTTTGACAATTCCATTCACAGTGAACACTTCTCCTCCGCCATCTGCCTTCTTTGCTGATTCCACTGCCACACTATAGATATTACTGCCTGGATTTTCATTTTCGAGGTGGGTAGCAGGAAAATTCTAGGCTCGGCACGCCCGCCTTGGGAGAATGTGTCAGGAAAGATGGGGCTTTCATTCTGAGGTGGGGTGTAGGGAGTGGTGTGCCGGCTACAATTGGGCCAGCCGACCTGGGAAAAAGTTCGGAGGCAGTAATAGGAGCTGCCAGGTGCTATGGTGGGCTGTTTAAAGGGTTCGCCTTTGTGCCGTGGGTCTTTGTCCCAGTTATAGGGAAAACGTAAGGCCCTCGCTCCTCACACTCCCTCACCCTGCACTTACTCCCCATGCCCAATACATGCCACCTCATGCCCTACCACCTATCTCCATGGCTCCTCAAGTCCCCCATGCCAAAGTATGGCCCCCAACCACCTCTCCTGGCTGCTCATGTCCTCCCATGCCAAGCTATGGCATTTTCATGCTCATTCACCCGCTAGACACTATATAGAACCAATGTACCCTGTAGTGACAATAGGATGTGTAAGAAAAGCTTTAATAAAAGTCATTCACTGATAACTTTCCACTTTCTTAAAAACACTCCCTTTTACTACATACCAATAGAAGTGTCAATCATTCAGACCCTTTAAAGTATCACAAGCCAAAACTGCAAGCACTTGAAACCTCTTTATTCTGTATTAGTAAACACTGTGCAACTGGCAGAAGATATCATAGAGCCAGAGCTGTCAATCAAGCAATGTTTTCCCTGGGGTTCAGCTGTTTCAACAGTTTAATGGATTTCTGGGCTCTCAACCAAGCCTCATTATACATTCTGAGTGTTGAAACAGCTAGCCTGACTCCATGAAAATTGCAGAGCACCAGGACATGCCTCAATGTCCTCAATCGAGCCAGCCAGGTCGGTAATGCAGGGTGTGGGCTCGCAATCCAAACCATTGAAAGGCTCAACTATAAATCAGAAACCCTGGAAACAGGATTGGGAATCCCAGAATTGAGTCCCGGCTGCCATTTTATTCTGCAGACTATCCCCAACTCCATGAAATTCGAGCCCTACATCACCTCAAATGGCTTTTCTTATTGAGGTTAGATAATTTCCTCTGGAGTACCACTGGGTTCCATCCTTAGCACCTACGTCTTCATTATTTATATGACCCCCTTTGGCGATATTTTTGGGCATTTGGAGTCAATAATTGCTGTTGACACACTGCTCTTTCTTTAATACTTTTTTTTGACCCCATTGTTATTGCCACCTTCTTCAGTTACCTAACTGATATTGATACTTAACTTAATCCATCTTAATGTTAGAAAAACCAAAGCTGTCCTCTTTGACCTCTACAAACAACTCTTTTCCAAGCTGTCACCTGAGGGCCAGATGGGAGCTGTGGAACCTGGAATATTGCTTCACTAATCTAAGTTCAGCTTTCTATCCACACCCAGTCAATCATCAAGACTGCTTTCTTTCACCTCTGCAGTGCTTCCCACCTCTACCCTTCTGCTTCTCTCCCTTTCCAAACACCTAACCCACAATTATAGCAGAAAATGCTGGAAAAGCTCAGCAGGTCTGGCAGCATTTGTGGAGAGAGAAACAGAGTTGATGTCTTGAGTCCAATATGACTTCTTCGGAACAAGGGAGAGTCACACGGACTCGGAACATTAACTCTGTTTCTCTCTCTGCAGATGCTACCAAACCTGCTGAGTTTTTCCAGCACCTTCTGTTTTTCATTTCAGATCTCTAGCACCCACAGCATTTTGCTTTTACCTAACCCGCAATGTTATTTGTAGTTGAATTTCTCCAACTTCTCCCTGCTTCACACATTTGTAAACTATGTGTCATCTAGAATGCAATTGTCTGTGTGTCCACATCTGAATTGGAGTCACCATTCTATTACTTCTGTCCTTGACAAACTCCACTAGCTTCCCAGTGAATCATTCTTCTTGACCCGACGTTCAAGTCCCTTCGTGGCTTCCTCACTCTCTACCTTCATGAGTTGTTCTGACACACTGTGGTCCTGGCGAATGTGTACAACCAGCAACTGTCCAGAGAGTCCTCCTCCTGCCCAAGACCGGGACCAAGACATGTGTGCCATGCACAGCCCTTTAACATAGCCCACCCACTCCAGGACAGTGTCTTCAATATGCCCCTGACAGTGTGGCTTCATCCCCAGGAACTGTCTCGGACTCTTCCTCGGACAGTCTTATAACTCTTGACCCAGGACAGTCTTTCACGATTCCACTCTGTTCCTCATTCCCCACATTTTCAGCCCGATCACAACTGAGCACAATAGGAATCAGCGTTCTTGTTGAATGAAAGGGAAAAGGCAGATCACTGTCTGAACAATAATTTATAAACAAGAACATGGAACAATCCTAAATATTTTAAACCCACACTCCAGTAGCTGTTGTATTAGAAACAGTATTACCCGTATGTATCATGAATCGTTTATTTGAAGGATAGTTTTAATAACGATCCTGATTTTAAAAAAACCAACAGCTTCATATAGCAGTAGGGTAGATAGCAAGTAGGTGGCAAAACACTTCTGATATAGAAATAAGTAGAAGTGGAAGAAAATTCACACATTGCAACCAAAAAAACCATACAGGTTTAACACATTCAAATCTTGTTGAACTTTCTTATTAGCTATTGCATTTAAAAAAAAATACAGCAAATAGCTAAACATTTCTGTTGAGAGAAATAACATTTTCAATTAAAAGAAAATCCATCTTCCGCCATTGTATTCAATCCTGTTAGCTAAATATTTAATAATTAAATGTTTAGCTATTTGTTCCTGTTCATCAATTGTTGTTTTGCTGCCAAAATAAAGACGTTGCTGGAATTTGCCACTCCTGCACAATGATGATGTTGAGGCACGTGGACGCTGCTTTCCTTTATCCTTAAGAGTGTTGCTACAAGATTTCAGGTGCATGTATCATAAGCTGCGCCAAGGCTGGGCATGGGAGGCAATACCAGTGGGGAGGAGGGAGACAGAGGCAGGACTGGTGAGGAGGGAACATGGGAGGGAAGGGGGGAGACCAAGGCAGTACTGGGATGGGGTGAGCACAGAAGGGCAGGAGGAAGCCAAGACAGTACTGGGGGTGGGGGAATTGGTGGAGGGGTTGGGGGGGTGGGGGGGGGGCCGGTGTGGTGGGTGGGGTGCGGTGCTGAAAACAGGAGGTGAAGGAGGAGCCCAATGCAGGGCCGGGGGGGGTCAAGGAACAGAGTGGAGTAGTGAAAAGCTGTCCTGGGTCAAGAGCTATGCAACTGTCCAAGGGAGATTCTGAGACTGTCCTGGGGCTGGCAGGGCCAGATTGAAGAGGTGACCTGGAGCTGTACCAGCCATGTTAGAGACTTCTGCATGGCACACATATCTTGGTCCCAGTCTTGGGTGGGGGAAGGCCTCTCTGGACAGTGACAGTTGTGCATGCTGTGGTCTGCAGGGCATGGTCAGTTACCTAAGGAATTTGGTCCTAGGGGTTAGTGCCATGGTACTGTGAGACAGAGAGCACTATAATGTTCAGGCGAGGCATCTGTATCCTGTAAGTCAGTAGCTGAAAGGTCATGAGGGGGTATTGGATGGTCTCATAGTGGTGGGGGGTGGGGGGGTCCAGGAAAGCCAAGGTGAATGTGGCCTCAAAAAGGGGGGGGGGTCAGGTTGACAAAGGACATAGGGACATCAACATTGAAGGCTTCAGAGGGGAGAACAGGAATATCCACATGGATAATGATTGATTCAAGGTCAAAAGAGGAGGCTAGTAGTGCTGGGAGGAAGGGGAATTAGGAGGTGGTGAGTATGGAGGAGGATGGGAGGAATTTGCTGGGTGATGAGGGAGGTTAGAAGATAAAGATCAGCAGCACCATTTTAGAGCTTGCCTTACAATCACGCAGTTCAAGAAACATGTTAGAGGCTTCCACATGGCACACATGTCTTGGTCCTGGTCTTGGGCACGGGAAGGCCTCTCAGGGCTGTTGAAGGTTGTGCATATTATGGTGTGCAGGGCAAGGTCAGTCATCTAAGGAATTTGGTTGTCTGAACTTTTTGCTGCTCTGAACTTTTTTGCCTGTGGATCCTTCCAGGGGCCTACTGGGGACCTTTGCAAAATCTCACAATCGGCCACACACAAATACATAAGGAGGTGACAGGTGCCCTTTTCAAGAAAGCTCACCATTGTGTGCAGTTTCACAATGATGAAGAAAGCTTTCCACAAGTGCAGGGTGCAATTGACTGTACACATGTGGCCTTGAGAGCTCCCTGGCAGCAGCCTGTGAGATTCATTAATAGAAAAGGATTCTACTCTTTGAATGTCCAGCTCATTTGTGATCACAGAAAGCAGATCCAGTATGTTTGTGCTAGGTACCCAGGGAGCTCACATTACTTATACATTTTGAGACACTCAGAGGTGCCAGAGATATTTCAGGGACCTCAACAATTAGAGGGTTAGCCTTTCGTTGATAAGGGGTACTCCCACAGACATGGCTAATGATGCCCATTCGTCATCTACAGAGCGTATCTCAGGAGAGGTACAATGCTACACATTCAGCCACAAGGTCCTTAATAGAGCAGACTATTGGCCTCTTAAAGATGCGTTTTAGATATTTGGACTGCTCAGGTGGGGCTCTCCAATACTGACCACAGAGAGTATCCTGCATCATTGTTGTTTGCTGCACCCTGCACAACCTGGCGCTGCAAAGGGGGGGATCTGTTGCCACATGGAGACATGGAAGAGGTAGACGTCTCCTTGTACGAAGTGGACGTTGAAGGGCATGAATCTGAAGAAGGCAAGGATTCAGGTGAGCCACATGAGGATGCAAGGGCAAGACGTGGCAGGTGTGCCCATGACAGCATCATAATTACAAGATTCCAGTAGGAAGAGGGTGAAGGCAAGTATTTACGAGCAGGCTGAGACGCCATTGCACGCATGGATACACTCATGGCAGTATGACAGCAGCTTAGCAAGGCGGCTTTAAGACAAAAAACAATTGTCAATGGTTAGCGCTTGCCCATCTCAAGAGGGAGCTACTTCTGGACTGTACCATCTCTCCAAATGCTACTTCTTATGCATGATTAATACTGAGGCCACATCTTGATACTGAGCCCCAAGATGCCATTAGACATCAGAACACAGTGATCTGTTACACGACAGCCTGCACCTAAAGCCGGCAATTATATTCGCATTGTCCACAGAGAGTGGTTCAACAGGACGATAGTGTAGTGTGATTATTGACAAACACTCATTACTCTGTATTCATCGTAAGCCTATTAAGTTTACATCCTGCATTGCCTTGGGATTTGGGAGAGGTGAGGCCCAGTCAGGTTTGATACAGCAATCAGTGCTAACTTATTCCCTTCATAGATACTGCTGAGTGCTCAGGAGATGTGCTGGAGAATCGCTTTCATACCATGACAGTCCTCGACATTGACCATCTCACAAAGGCCAATCCTTTCTATGAACCCTAGGTTAATGAGTGCACAGTCATGCAATGAATACAATACCAATTTGCATTCTCTGACTTCACAGAATGATTCCATGAATCCCCACTAGGCAGCTGTTCAGGAGTAAACTGTGATCCTCTCAAGCAAGTAGACTGGTTCATCAGGATGACCACACGCCTCTGACAGCACACACTCATTTCCGTCTAGCCAGCATTTCAAATGGCACACATTTGGAACCAACTTCCATTACTCAGCATCATGCATGGGGAGAGTTTTTAAAAATTCATTCACGGGATGTGGGCTTCACTGGCTGGGCCAGCATTTATTGCCCATCCCTAGTTGCTCTTTAGAAGGTGGTGGTGAGCTGCCTTCTTGAACCGCTGCAGTCTATGTGGTGTAGGTACACCCACAGTGCTGTTAGGAAGGGAGCTGACCCAGTGACAGTGAAGGAATGGTGATATAGTTCCAAGTCAGGATGTTGAGTGACTTGGAAGGGAACTTCCACGTGGTGGTGTTCCCATCTATCTGCTGCCCTTGTCCTTCTAGATGGTAGTGGTCGTGGGTTTGGAAAGTGCTGTCTAATGAACCTTGGTGAAATAAAGGAATAATGTTCAACCTTAAATGCAGAGACAAAATAACATTGAAGGGGGGCATGAAAGGCTATGGTACTAATGTCCTTCAGGGAAGGAAATCTGCTGTCCTTACCTGGTCTGGCCAACATATGATTCCAGACCCACTGCAATGTGGTTGACTCTTAAGTGCCTTACAGATAATGTCCCAGACACCAGCATCACCATCCCTGGGTATGTCCTGTCCCATGGCAGGACAGACCCAGCAAAGGTGTCAGCATAGTGGTATACAGTTGGGAGGGAGTTGCCCTGGGAGTCCTTAATATTAACTCCGGACACCAGGAAGTCTCATGGCATCAGATCAAACATAGGCAAGGAAATCTCCTGCTGATTCCCATGTATATGTGATGTATACAAACAAAATTATAATAAAGTGTAAAAAATGGGGATACAAGAGTAATTAATTAATAAATTGAATAAAATATGATAGGATGACAGGGCGGATGATGTGTTGCTGCTGCAGCATGTGGGAGCTGTTGGACGCCAAGCTGATCCACAGCGAACACATTTGTACCAAGTGTTTGCAGTGCGAGGAACTTTGGTTCCGAGTTAAGGAGCTGGAGTCTGAGCTGCAGACGTTGTGCCACATAGGGAGGGGGAAAGTTACCTGGACACTTTACTCCAGGAGGTGGTCACACCCCTCAGATTAGGTAATTCAAATTTGGTCTGTGATCAGGGACAGGAGGATGTGACTGCAGGTGAATCAGGTTTGGGGATCCAGGGGTAGAGTTCGAGGAATCTCGGCCCCTTGCAACTGTCAAACATTTACAAAGTTCTTGCCAGCTGTGTGAATGAGAGCGGGGAGGATGAACGAATTGACCACGGCACTGTGATACAAGGAGCCATTCAAGTGGGGGGAGGAAATGGGAAAATAGTAGTGGTAGGGGACAGTATAATTTGGGGGATAGATACTGTTCTCTGCAGCCATGAGCATTTGTCCCAAAGGCTGTGTTGCCTGCCCGGTGCCAGAGTTCAGGACATCTCCTCAGGGCTAAGAAGGAACTTGGAGTGGGATTAGAGGGATCCAATTTTTGTCATCCATGTTGGTACCAACAACATTGATAGGACAAGAAAGGAGGTACTGGTGAAAAAATTTGAATAGTTAGGAGCTAAATTAAAAAGCAGAACCTCCAAGGTAATAATCTCAGGATTAGTAGCTAAGCCACGTTAAAACTTGAATAAAGTCAAAGAGGTAAATGCATGGCTCAGAGATTGGTGTGGGAGGAATGGATTTCAGTTCATGGGGCACTGGCACCAGTACTGGGGTAGAAGGGAGCTGTTCTGGTGGGATGGGCTTCACTTGAACTGTTCTGGGACCAGTGAACTCGCAAACTGAATAACTAGTGCTGTAGAGAGGGCTTTAAACCAAATGGAAATGGCAAAGATTCTGGACAAGGGATACGTAAGCTTACAAAGCAAAAGGGTATGGCAGCCTTGCAGAGTAGCTATTTAGATGATGATACCCAGAGTGTGACAGGAAGGGACAGACTGTACAAACATAAAAAAAAGCAGCAAATAGGGTCAAAGGGGGGAAAATGGTAAAAGGCAAAATTAATGTCCTTTACTTAAATGCATGTAGTATTTGGAACAAAATGAATGAACTAACAGCACAAATAGAGGTTAACCTAGATCTTATAGCCATTACAGAGATGTGGCTACAAGGAGATCAAAGCTGGGAACTAAATATTCAGGGGCATGTGACTTTTCGAAAGGACAAGCAGGAAGGAAAGGGTGGTGGGTTAGCTTTGTTAGTATGAGATGGAATAAGTACAATAGCAAGAAAGAATCTTGGATCAGAAGATCCATATGGGTGGAGGTAAGGAATAACAAGGGGAAGAAGACACTGGTGGGAGTAGGCTATAGGTCCCCTGACAGTAGCTATACTGTAGGACAGAGAATAAATCAGGAGATAATGAAGGCATGTAAAAAAGGCAGTATATTAATCATGGGCGACTTTAATCTTAATGTAGATTGGGAAAATCAAATTGGCAGAGGGAGACACAAACAAGAATTAATAGAGTTTATTCAGAACAGTTTCCTAGAAGAATATGTTGTGAATCCAACAAAAGATCAGGCTATTTTGGATCTGGTCATTTTTAAAGAGGCAGGTTTAACAAATAATCTCAGAGTAAAAGATCCCCTGGGAATCAGTGGCCATAATATGGTAGAATTTAGCACTCAGTTTGTGAGTGAGAAACTTGGGTCGGAAACAACTGTGCTAAACTTAAATAAGGGTAATAACAATGGAATGAGGGCAGAGTTGGATGGAGTGGACTGGGAATGCAGTTTAGCAGAAGAGATGGCTGATGAACAATGGCAGACATTTAAGAAAACAGTTCATGACTCTCAACAAAGATCTATCCCAGTGAGGGAGAAGGATTCAAGGGAGGGGACAAACCAACCATGGTTAACCAAGGAAGTTAAGGACAGTATCAAATTGAAAGAAAAAACATACAATGTGGCAAAGATTAGTGGTAAGCCAGCGGATTGGGAAAGTTTAAAAAAACCAACAAAAGATGATCAAAAAATAATAAAGAGGGAGAAAATAAACGTTGAGGGTTAAATATCAAGTAATATAAAAACAGTCAGTAAGAACTTCTTTAAATATGTAAAAAGGAGGAAAGAAGCCAAAATGAACATACGCCCCTTAGAGAATAAGGCTGGGGAAATAATAATGGGGAACCAGGAAAAGGCAGAGGAGCTGAATAAATACTTTGCTTCAGTCTTTACAGTAGAAGATACTAATAGCATTCCAAAAACAATAAATAATCAAAGGGCAAAAGGCAGGGAGCAAATAAATACAATAACTGTCACTAGGGAAAAGGTACCCAAGAAACTAATGGGGCTAAAGGCCGATAAATCCCCTGGACCTGATGGGTTGCATCCTGGGATATTAAAGGAAGAAGCTACAGAGATAGTGGATGCACTGGTAGTAATCTTCCAAGAACCCTTAGATTCTGGAAAAGTGCCAGAGGACTGGAGAATGGCCATTGTAATACCCTTATTCAAAAAAGGAGGGAGACAAAAAAACAGGTAACTATTGGCCAGTTAGCTTAACATCTGTTATTGGGGAAATGTCGGAGTCTATTATAAAGTATGTAATAGCAGAGCATTTAGAAATACATAATCTAATCATGCAGAGTCAGCATGGATTCATGAAGGGGAAATCATGCCTGACAAATTTATTAGAATTCTTTGAGGAGGTAACAAGCAGGGTAGATAAAGGGGAACCAGTAGATGTAATATATTTGGAATTCCAAAAGACGTTGGATAAGGTATCGCACGTAAAGGAACTTAATAAGATAAGAGCCCATGGCGTTGGTGGTAGTATATTAGCGTGGGTTAGAGGATTGGCTAACTAATAGAAGACCGAGAGGTGGGATAAGGGGGGCATTTTCAGGATGGCAACCTGTAACTAGTGGAGTGCCACAGGGATCAGTGCTGGGGCCTCAATTATTTACGAATATATTAATGACTTAGATGAGGGAAGTGAATGTACTATTGACAAGTTTGAGGGTGACACAAAAACTGGTGGGAAGGCAAGTCGTGAGGATGACACAAGGAGTCTACAGAGGGATATATTCAGGTTAAGTGAGTGGGCAAAAACTTGGCAGATGGAATATAAAGTGGGAAACTGTCAGGCTAAGAATTTTGGCAGGAAGAATAGAGCAGCTGAATATTAGTTAAATTGAGAAAGACTGAAGAAAGCTGCAGCACAGAGAGACTTGGGAGTCCTTGTGCATGAATCCCAAAAATCTAACATACAAGTTCAACAGATAATAGGCAAGGCAAATTGAATAATGGCCTTTATTTCAAAGGGAATAGAGTATAAAAATAGGGAAGTCTTGCTAAAACTATAAAAGGCGCTAGTTAGGCCGCACTTAGAATACTGTGAACAACTTTGATCCCCTTATCTAAGAAAAGATATACAGGCATTGGAGGCAGTCCAGAGAAGGTTCACTCGGTTGATCCCAGGTATAGAGGTACTTACTGATGAGGTGAGGTTGAATAGGTTGGGCCTGTACTCATTGGAGTTTGGAAGAATGAGAGATTATTGAACGATATCAGATTCTTAGGGGGATTGACAGGGTAGATGCTGAGAGGTTGTTTCCCCTTGTGGAAGAGTCTAGGACCAGAGGATATAATCTGAGAGGAAGGGGGCGCCCATTTGAAACAGAGATGAGGAGGAATTTCTTTTTTCAGAGGGTAGTTAATCTGTGGAATGCTTAACTGCAGATGGCTGTAGAGGCTGGGTCGTTAAGTATATTCAAGGCAGAGATAGACAGGTTTTTAATCAGCAACAGAATCAAGAGTTATGGAGAAAAGGCAGGAAAGTGGATTTGGGGGTTATCAGATCAGCCATGATCTTATTGAATCGCGGAGCAGACTCGACAGGCTGAATGGCCCACTTCTGCTCCTACGTCTTACAGTCTTATGGTCTTACTGTCTGCCTTAGCTGATAAATAAGTACTCCTCCATGTTGAACACCACTTGGAGGAAGCACTGAGGGTGGCAAGGCCGCAGAATGCAATCAAGTTGGGGCGCTTCAATGTTCATCATCAAGAGTGGCTCAGCAGCACAACTACAGGCCGAGTCCTAAAGGACATAGCTGCTACACTGGGTTCGTTGCAGGAGGTGGGGGAACCAACATGAGGGAAGAACGTACTTGACCTCATCCTTACCAACCTGTCTGCCGCAGATGTATCTGTCCATTACAGTATCAGTAGGAGTGACCACTGTCCACCCTTTTGAAGACAAAGTCCGTCTTCACATTGAGCATGCCCTTCATCGTCTTATGTGGCACAACCACCAAATTAAATGGGACAGATTTTGAACAGATCTAGCAACTTAAGACAGGGCAACCATGAGGTGCTGTGGGCCATCAGCAGCACTGAATTTTGCTCATCCACAATCTGTAGCCTCATGGCCTGGCATATCCCCCACTCTAACTTTACCATCAAGCCAGGGGATCAACCCTGGTTCAATGAAGAGTGCAGGAGGGCATGCCAGGAGCAGCACCAGGCATACTTAAAAATGAGATGTCAACCTGGTAAAGCTACAACTCAGGAATACTTGCGTGCCAAACAGCATAAGCAACAAATAACAGACAGAGCTAAGCGGTTCCACAACCGATGGATCCGATCTAAGCTGGAGGAGGAGGCTCCACAAATATCCCCATCTTCAAGGATGAGGGAGCCAAGTACATCAGTGTACAAGATAAGGCTGAAGCATTTGCAACAATCTTCAGCCAGAAGTGCTGAGTGGATGATCCTCCTCTGGAGGTCCCGAGCATCTTAGATGCCAGTCTCCACGTGATATCAAGAAACAACTGAAGGCACTGGATGCTGCAAAGGCTATGGGCCCTGACAATATTCTGGAATAGTACCAAAGACTTGTGGTCCAGAACTTGCCACTCCCTAGCCAGTACAGCTATAACACTGGCATCTGTGAAAAATTGCCCAGGTATGCCCTGTACACAGAAAGCAGGACAAATCTAACATGGCCAATTACCACCCCCGCCCTCAGTCTCTTCTCCATCATCAGTAAAGTGATGGAAGGGGTCACCACAATGCTATCATGCAGCACTCGCTTAGCAATAACCTGTTCACTGATGTCCAGTATGTGATCCACCAGCGCCACTCAGCTCCTGACCTCATGACAGCCTTGGTTCAAACATGGACAAAAGAGATGAACTCTAGAGGTGAGATAAGAGTAACTGCCCTTAACATCAAGGCAGCATTTGACTGAGTGTGGCATCAGGGCTCCCTAGCAAAACTGGAGTCCATGGGAATCATACCTAGCACAAAGGAAGATGATTGTGGTTGTTGGAGGTCAATTATCTCAGTTCCAGGACATCACTGCAGGAGTTCCTCAGGGTAGTGTTCTAGGCCCAACCATCTTCAGCTGCTTCATCAATGACCTTCCTTTCATCATAAGATCAAAAGTGGGGATGTTCCCTGATGAGTGCACAATGTTCAGCACCATTCGTGACTCCTCAGATACTGAAGCAGTCCATGTCCAAACGCAACAAGACCTGGATAAAATCCAGGCTTGGGCTGACAATTGGCAAGTAATATTTGCGCCACACAAGTGCCAGGCAATGATCATCTCCAACAAGGGAGAATACAACCATCTCCCCTTGACATTCAATGGCATTACAATCACTGAATCCCCCACTATCAACATCTGGGGGTCACCATTGACCAGAAACTGAACCGGGCCATATAAATACTGTGGCTATAAGAGCAGGTCAGAGGCTAGGAATCCTGTGATGAGCAATTCACCTCCTGACTCCTCAAAGCCTGTCCACCATCCACAAGGCACAAGCCAGGAGTGTGATGGAATAATCTTCACTTGCCTGGATGAATGCAGCTCCAGCACAACAAGAGGCTTGACACCGTGCAGGACAAAGCAGCCCACTTGATTGGCACCCCATCCTATACCACCAATGCACAGTAGCAGCAGTGTGTACCATCTACAAGATGCACTGCAAGAACTCACCAAGGCTCCTCAGGCAGCACCGACCAAACCCACAACCACTACCATCTAGAAGGACAGGGCCAACAGACACATGGGGACACCACCACCTGGAAGTTCCCCTCCAAGCCACTCACAATCCTGACTTGGAAATATACTGCCATTCCTTCACTGTCACTGGGTCACAATCCTGGAACTCCCCCACTAACAGCACTGTGGATGTACCTACAACACATGGACTGCACCGGTTCAAGAAGGCAACTCACCACAACCTTCTCAAGCGCAATTAGGGATGGCCAATAAATGCTGACCTAGCCAGCGACGCCCATATCCCTTGAATGAATAAAAAAAGCTCAGTGATGAATACTGCCATAACCAAAATCTCACGTCATAATATAAATGCCATTGCAAAGAGCATTTGGGTGGAAAAGTCCTAATACTGATCACGACAAATACTTATAACATTCACAAACTACAAACTTCAGTGTGACAGCATCAGGATAAGCACTGACTGTGTTGAACTTAAACAATTCTCATGAGATCACATAACGGCTGCCTGAAATGCAAGGGGACACATGTCTTTCCAGTCTTCATTTTCATATAGGAAGTGCTTTCGTTCACATCGCAGATATGGAATGAAAGGTGATTCATTGTCATGAGATTGAATGAGACTTAATGGAACTGAGGGACAAGATAGGAGATAATTGGGGGAGGCGAATTGACTGAAGCGAGAACTTGCATCACATCAATTTGCCATTGAATACCTGAGATTTGGAGAGGGATAAATGCAAAATATATTTACAATAGTGCAGATTATGTACGGTGAACAAACACCTGTGCCACCATTGTGCATTCAAAGCTTCTTAATTTTCCTAACTCTACTACCACATCTAGGTGCAGCCCCAATGTCCACAGCAGAAGTGGAGGCAGCCTGTTGACTGCTATGCCCTGTTGTCTGAGATTACTTTAGCCACTATCCTCTGAAGGCCCAACACTTGGATGGCTACAGCCTGCGAAGGGTCTCCTGCTCTGGGGAAGGTATACCCTCCTCAGCCTGACCTACTGGAGTTGATGGGGTCACAGGAAGAGGGGATCTGGAGTGGCAAAGCACCCTTGGAGTGTCCTGGATTGATGTCCCCAGAGTGTCTGGCTGGCGCTCTTCCTCCCTTTGGGTGCTCGATGGTTCCTCCCTGACTCCTTAAGGAGAAGGGGCACCTGGAGGAGGTCAAGGTGCCCCGCTCCCTCTCACCTAGACACTGCTGGAATGCTAAAGCAATGTTGTGCAGGTCTGAATGCAAATCCAACAGAAACTGCTGGACCAAGGTCTCCATAGCAGCCACCACCATTCCCAAGATGACCTCGATGTGCTCACATGCCGGAGCAACAACATCAGACAGAATGCAGGTTGGAGGAGTCCACCCGCATTCTCAGCAGGGGCCTGGTCTCCTCTGAGTGTCAGAGAACTCGGCTGTCTCTGCCTCTGCCTGCTGTGGATGCATGTCCTTGAGGTGGTCACCAGGCTGTGGCTCTGAACTTACTCTAGAACTAGGACCCACTGAGGTGCGTGTATCTTCATAGGTGGAGGTGCAGATGAACACAGTGACGGGTCTTCCTCGGATGCTTCCTCTGCCTTGTCATCTGAGGTCCTCTGGGAGCTGAAGCTGAGGTTCATGCTTGGCAACTTGCTCCACTTTTTCTTGCCAATTTTGCTTTCCACGCAGGAATGATCTCTGACCTCGTCTACAAGCTCTGCTGCTTGCTCCTTGTGGGACCCCATCTCTAGGGTCCCCTCACCTGTCTTCACTCTCTCCTGTCAGTTGTGGGCGATCTGCATAAAGACAGATGAATTGACTGTGAGCGTGCCCTCCCCAGTAAGGGATCAAAACGTTGTTTGTGAGGATCTTACATGAGATGGTGATCTTAAAGTGGCTGTCAGACATGCAGTGCTGATGGCTGTATGTGACATCCCTGTGGATTCTAACCCTTAGACTGCCTGATGCTCTTGTAAGAGTGAGAGTTTGGAGTGAGTAGAAGTTTCATTTACCCTGGCGAAATGCATCAGATCATTCATTCGCATCCTGCCCTGCAGGGCAGTCCTTTTTTGTGTCCCACGGGTGCTGACCGACCTGGTGACCTCCTCCCAGGTTGCCATGTTCAGGTGGGAGGACCTCCTGCTCTCTTCCCTCAAAAGAGGAACTCCCACTTTTCCTGGACAGACTGGAGGAGAATCACTAGATAGGCCTCACTGAACCATGGAGCCAAGGGTCTATTTTCTTTGGTCACCATGGTAATGCAGCAAGTGAATGCCTGTCCAGGTGCCTTTTAAATATGATGCCAGGACCTTTGACCCCATGAGATTAACAGCAAGGCGGACAATTTACTGGCCCACTCCGCCATAAGATTCGACAAGCTCCTTCTTGATGCATAATTAGTGAGCGGAAAAGCAGTAAATCGGACGCAAAAATCCGCCCCATCGTCCAGTGACAATCACGCCAACTTTCCCGCCCATCACCGCACTTAGTTTCCAGAATGGAAAATTCCACTCCTTGGTATATTTACTGACAAGTAACATTATCTTACTACAACAAGTTAAAATGCAAACATGAAGCAAATTACATTTCAGCAAATCCCCTGTTACATTTCAGTAAACCCTTTATTATAAGGAAAGGTAGGCAAGAAATTTGCAACTTAAAATTCATAGCATTTCTTTTTGCAAACATATTTCATCTGAGTAAAATATACCTAACAGTTAAATGAAAATCATTTGCCAAAGAACCAACACTCTGGTAGACACAAAATTTACAATAAGGAAGACGGAAAGATCAGAATTGTGGCTTTTCTTTGGATGACCTTATAACTCAATATTGACTAAATTCCCCATTGTATGTTCTGCTTTACACGTATGAATAATGTAATATTAAAATAAATTATTATTTATATATTAGTCTCCATGGGACTATTAAACACTGAGGTCACATTAATTCTTACTGTAATAACTTGGCATTCAACTCTACCCCTCTCCTTCAGCAGTGACTGTCAGTGTCTTGATTTCTGGTTTTTAACATGATATTAAAATAAATCGATGGACGCCATGTGATTTTGCTTATGGGTAATCCTGGATCTGAAATAGAATTTCTCACACTTCCCATAATCCTACTAAAACCTAAGTGTGAGAGTGACATGCCCATTGTTTTTTAAGCAGGAAAAAAGCACACGGAACGCATGAAGGTTCCAGTTCAGTGACTCTTCATTCCACTGCCGCCAAACATATAAGTACACACATGAGAAAGTTTCTCTTAAAGAAACAAGCTCCTTACGTTCCAATACAAAGCAAGTGTCGAGAGTTCAACTCCTTGTTTTGAAATGGCGGCGTTTCAGGCCAGGATTTTTTGGTCCTGGAAATTCCCGCCCAAAGTCAACGCACCTTTGGCTGGTCCGTCAAATTTTCCCTCCTTCCCGCGATAATTCCCACTACAGACAGGACCATAAAATCCCAGCTGCAGACTTGTTTGCTAAACAATGGGAGGCAGGAATGGCTTGCTTTCAGCAGATTGAAGACTTGTGATTCTGAACCTTTTTTTTAACTACTCTTCACAAAATGCGTTTTAGGCTTAAAACAGTACTTGAAGCACAGCAAAAACAAAGTTGAGAACTGGTGCACTCATGGACTTTCTGTTGCTAGTTCCACTCGAACACATGAGCTGCAAATTAGCTTGCCACCCAGACCACGAATGGCATCTTCAGCAGCTCAGGACTTCTCGAACTCTGGGGAGATTCCATGCTATTGAGACTCTCCTCATTTCTTTTACAAAATGGAAGGACTTATCATTATCTATATATTTGGATGCTGACCTGGGATTTTTTTAAAAGAGGTCATGAGTTCACCTTGGAACTGTCAACAAGCAAGCCTCTTCCAAAAAATCACCTGATCTTTATGGCACTTAAGGAAGATCTGGTTGTCTGTTTTGAACTGCAGTCACTTTAATTGATGGGGAAAAAAGATGAAGAAAAGCAAAGGCTAGAAGCTTGCTTGGCAGAGGAAAGAAAAAAAAAAGCTTAAGTTGTGAACCTGCTGACTTTGAAAGCAGCCTTGTTGAGGAACATGCTGAGGAAAGAAGGCTACCCTAACTGGCTCCCTCTCTTTACCCTGCTTAAAATTGTATGTGGCTATCAACCTGTAGCCAGCAAACCCTCAACTGAGTGTAACTGGTCTGCATTTGGACCTGCAACACTGATACCAGTTGGAAATAACTTCCAGTCATCCACTGGGACCAGCGACCCACTCAGGTCGACAGCGTCAAGACCCTGCGAACTTTATCCTTTATCTTTTAACACCCATCCTCCAAAGCCCATCTCTGCAAAGAGACCCTTATCTGTTTGTCCATTGTTTGTCTGTGAGTGTGTGTGTGTGTGCGCACGCGTGCGTGCTGGGGGAATTCTTCAGGAAGAGATAGATAGTTGTGCTTTCCAATTACAATTGTGTGCTAACCATAAGAGGTTAAAAAGAAGTTTTGTTTCATAATAAACAATCATTCTGAGTTTATTGAAAGAAGCCTGGTTGAAGACTTTTGACTTTTTTATTCTGGGCACCAGTAGGGGAAATAGATGATTGGCTGTTTTGGTGAGAAAATTAAACCTTTAATGGTAATTAACCTTTAATTAATGGTGCAGCTTACGGAGTAGTGGGGCTGGATCATATGTGCACGCCTCCCATCCCGGTTGTAACACTACCCATCTCTAATTGTATTTTGAGAAGGTATTAGTGAGTTGTCATCTTGAGCAGCACACCTTACTATTACAGAAACAAAGTAAAATTCACAGTGTAATTGTAATTCAAGTGACTTACCAACTTACAACACTTAATCTGCAAGCAAACATTTTCCCTGAAAATATCTTATTCTTAGATATTTACATTATAAAATATGTTTTCACCGTCCTTTAGGGAATTTACATTGTATTTATTTTTTATATTGATTTATTTGTCTTTGCTCCCCAATCATTTTTTGAAAACTGTCCTCAGTTTTTCCTCCTTAAAACTCTGAGAAAACTTTTCAAGTCTTTCAATTCTCTTCTAAATACAAATTCAATGGGAAATGCTCAAATTCCTTTCCAAACAGACCGAGGGCAGAATCGTCCCAGATTTGCACTAAGTGCTGTCATGGGCAGGGAAACCTTTATACCTGCCGGCCGTGATGGCGGCTTCTCACACCGTATCGTCCCAAACCCGCAGCGTTAAATATCCATTCGCGGAAAACATGCTCTCATTCGCCCGCCACCCTTGCCACTTCATGACGCCAGGGGCCACATTTAAAGCGCAGCTGCATGCACACTTCTCAGTGCTCCCAGCCCAGGAGTGTGGCAAAGAAGACAGGACGGCCCTGAAAGGCAAAAAGGCTGCAGCAACCCCCCCACCCCCCACCCCATTGAGTGACGCGTTCCTCGAGCGGTTTTTGGACGCCATGGCCGCCCGCCGCGATGTCCTCTACCTCCGCTCTGCCCACAGGTTGGGCAGCAGCTTCACCAATCCAGCGTGGGAGGCGGTGCCGGCGGTGGTCAGCACCAATGCCCTGCAAAAGAGGGCGACCACCCTGTGCCGCAACGGAAGGATTGTCTCATCTGCTCCGCCAGGCTCACCACTCTCAACTCACACTCACAAACCCAACACTCATCCACAGAGATCTCACACCTCAAAGGACAACACCACTAACACTCTCACACACCCTCACATCTCCATCAGGTTCATATCCTCTTGAGCTCGTATCCTCATCCTGCCTATGACTCTGCTCACCACACAAACATTCCACGCAAGTGCCATGTGTCCTGCTCACCCCCTCTCCATCTGTTTTCATGCAGGAGAAGCTGGCTCACAACAGCAGGGAGAGGTCCCAGGCCAGCGGTGGAGGGGCCCGCATTAGGCCCCTCACTCACTTTGAGGAACGTGCCATCACATTGACTGGTGAGGACATGGGCAGTGCCTGATGTGACAGTGAGGTTGGCAGCAAACACCTTCGTAAGGATCCTGCATCACATCATCCCTCTCTCAACACAATGTGAGTGCTCTCTCTCCTGCTTTTGACTCTGCTGCCACGCATTAATTATCTCTACTTTGGTTCACAGGGAGCTCTGCCAAATACCCGATACCCTCTGCCAGCCAGTCCTTCAGCTCCATCCATGTCCTCACCTATAGCCAAGAGAACACCTCCTCCATTGAAGAGCTGGAAATAAGTAGCCTGGAAGACCCATCACAGCGCTTACCCACACCGTCCACCAGCACAGAGACATCTCAGTGGGACCTAGATCTAGAGCAGGGTATGGTCACCGCACAGACGTGTGTCCACAGCAGGAGGAGGCAGGTTCAGCCGAGCTCCCCGGCACTCGGAGGACTGCTGGGGAAAAGGCATGTGTGAGGTCCGAGTGAGATGACAAGCTTCTGGATTTGACCTTCCTACTCATCCTAGAGAGTCAGCAGAGAGCAGGGGAACATCACGCAGAGCTGTTGAAAGCCGTCAACAGAATAGTTCGCAAGTCAGAGGAGTGTATGTGCCTGCTCTCTGATGAAGTGGTGCCTATATCTGCGCACATGGAGGTCTCCATGGAAAGAATAGCAATGCTATGGAGAAACTGGTCCAGCAGAACACAGAAACGTGTGCACACCTGTACTCCATCACTGGAGCCATGCAGAGTTCCTGCTGTGGCAACGCGAGCGGGAAACAGGGCACCTCAACGTAGCTCCAGGTGCTCCTTCCGCTCAAGGAGTCAGGCTGGGGCCCCCAGGCACCTGGAGGGAGGGGGAGTGGCAGCTGGACACCCCTGGGTCATCCACTGAGGAATCTGAGAGGCTGTCCTCTCCCTCCGAGTCCCTTTTGCCTATGACCCCCTCAACCTCGTCTTCTGTCACCGCATAGGGAACAGCTGGCCGATGAGTTATTATGGATGGAGAACTGTGTACATGGCAGGGCCTTTCAGAGCTTCATACAAGCACTCTCCCACGCACGCAGATCCTTCCCATGTCACACTCATCTCAAAGTCCTGAGCATTTTCAATGCTGCCTGCTGGGGGTTTGCTTTCAATTGTCCATCTGAGCTGACCTGCATCTCCGGCCACCCAATGATCACACTCCCATGCAGCACCTGATCTCGTCCATCACGCCACTCATTTTACTTTCGATTTAGACAGCACGGTATTTCATTTGCTCCCCCATCCTTTCTGCTCCCCCAGTTATCCATTTCCTTTCCTGTACTACGGTTGACCCTGCCCCGCCACCGGTACCACCTTCCATTGCCCTGCATGACACACCAGCCACAACCCTTTCTTTCGGGGATGTGCAGATGAACGTGCATGTTCCCTACCTTCCCGAAAATCCCACCCCCATCCAGATTCTCCACACTGACTTCCTCCTTCCCAGCCCCAGTGTCTGTGTCTGCCTCCGAGTCCCCACCAACTAACCTCGCCGTCCCTTCTACTGCTACCGTCCAACACTCACCCTCCCACCCTACCACCTCACTCTGCCCTCGGTCATTCTCACCATTCCCTCGTTCCATGTCCACCCTCAGTTAGCTCCCCAGGAGGCAGTCATGGACGCATCAGAGCCCTCCCTTGCAAGTTCACCTGAACAACCCCTCCCTTGTTCCTCCCAGAAATCCTTCTCCCTTAGTCTTTCCCCGCTCCTCATATCCTTACTTCTTCTGCCACCCTTAGTCCTTCCCAACTCCTTCCTCCAGCCTCATGTCTTCCTCCAACCTTACTCCTTCCCCCTTTTTCCACCTTAATTTTTCCTCCAACCTTACTCCCTTCCCCTGTCTGCACTCCTGCCCTCCCCCTGGACACCTTCACTTCTCTGCACTCCTTCCGCCCCCTGGAATCTCTCCGCCTCTCCACCTCCATCCTCTCCCTGGACTCCCTTCCCTCTCCACACTCCTTCCTCCCCCTGGACTCCCTCCCCTCTCCACACTCCTTCCCTTACACCTTACCTACACCTACCTCCCTAGTTGCCATCTTCTCCGTTACACCCCTCCCCTGTACTCCCAACTCCCCCACCAACCTCCCCCCCGACACCTTCGCCTCCCCTCCTCCCAACCTGACGGTCCCAACACATTTGTTTCCCTCTCCCAAGCCCAGACCCCAACAACTTTGTTTCCCACCTCCCAACCTCACCCCCTCAACACCTTAGTTTCCCCCTGCCGAACTCCACCTCCCCGACACCTTTGTTCCCCCCCCAACCTGACACTCCTGACACATTTGTTCCCCCCTCCCAGCCTCACACCCCGATACCTTCATTCCCCCCCCCCAACTTCACCGCTTCTCCCTCTCACAGTCGATCCGAGACCTTCCTCTCTCATCCCCCGGTACGTCTTCCTCTCCCAAACATAGCTGGACCTTCATCTTCACCCCCCTCAACCATCATCCAGTGTGAACAGACCCACAACGGTGACTTTCCAACTTCCGTGAGCTGCTTCGCAGCGAAGCCATGTACATGAGAATCCACCCAGCATGTCATGGGCGTTCCTCCAGTGTGCTGTTGCTGTCGGGCTCCAGCATCTTCTGCTCCTCAGATGTCCACAATGTGAACAAGGGCCTGACGGTAAGTCCTGACTCCTGCACGGCACAATTGTCAAGGTGTGTTCTACACTGGTGTGTTTTCCTACCGGCGTGGGTGGACAATCCAGCTGGCGGGTGGTGGT
Source organism: Carcharodon carcharias (assembly GCF_017639515.1). Lineage (NCBI taxonomy): Eukaryota > Metazoa > Chordata > Chondrichthyes > Lamniformes > Lamnidae > Carcharodon > Carcharodon carcharias. Next base: position 96,540,321 of record NC_054482.1, on the reverse strand, counting down.
GGTGGGGGGGGGGGGGGGGGGGGGGGTGATTCCAGCGGGTTGGCCTTATAATGACACGCAGATGTTCTATAATGAGGTTCCTGATGTGCAACGGCAGGGAACGCGGCCCACTATCAACGGACTGAGCAGACGATCGCAAATTGATTTCACAACGTCGTGACCCTGATTTCTGGCCTTCTCGCCCACTCACACCACTAAACATGCCCGACGCCAATGGGCACAGAAAATTCTGCCCCTATTGTGAAAGGCACATGCAAGTAAATTCAACGGTATTTGAAAATTGTGTGGGGATTGTTATTTTTGATAAACCCATGGCTGTAAAGCAGGCAGCTTGCCAACTTTGTGCTGCCTGCTCATTTCAATGATTTGAATGTCAGCCAGCTCTAAATGTGCTGCTGAGTAGCTGGGTGTATCAACAGGGGGACAATATCATGAGTGGCTAGCATCATTCAAAGCTCGCCTGCACTGCTTGAAGCAGGCCTGTACCTATTAATGGGGAGATGCATTGTGGCTAGAGAAAGCTTTCACTGGCAGTCATGCTGGAAGTGATTCTGAACTGGGGCACATTGAAGAATGGAACAGCATGGTGGAAAGCAGGCTCCAAGACATCCACTGCAGTGGAGGCCTTGGTGGAGGAGGTGGAAAGGAGGAGAGATGTCCTGTATCCACAGGATGTCAGGATGTCCTCAAGGCACATGCACAGAAGGCAGTGGGAGCAGGTAGTTGTGAGGATTAATGTCAGGACTCAAGCCCAAGGGCCTGGAAACAGTGCTATCAGATGTTCAATGACTTATATGAATGGTGTAGGTCATTGGCCGCAACTACAAACACAAAATCCTACTGACTGCAGCAGTAGCCTCGGATGCTACTCAATTTACTACAGCCTCATCACTCACCAGCCAAAAATCTCTATCAATCAGGACTCATGCCTAACATTCATATGCTTCACCTCACCTCACACAGTTAACACTGCTGCAAGCCTCATACCCTCATTTCACAGCTTTCACACGTGAACAGCTAGTCAACAACGGTAGCCACATTATCCACATGGTTCCCACGACACTCACAGACAAGGTGGTTCACAGCAAGGGACAGTAGGAGCTAACTGGAGGGAGACAGATACACTTCCATCTCTTAACTCCATGGATGAAACGGTGCTTACCATTATTGGGATGCCCGAGCCCTGGCCAGTTGACAGGGTGGAAACCATTAAAGATCATGGCATCCTCCTACCTGATCCTTCTTCTCACACCCAACCTCCCCCTCATCCCACAATCTCTTCTGATTCACAAGCTGCAGATGGCCTAAGCATTCACCTCTTTAATTTCCCCCTACCTTGCACCACAACCTCGCCCTTATGCTTTTCTTCTCTCAGATACCCAAGAACTGTGACCTGGTCAGGCAATGGAGGAAACATAGGAATACAGTGATGATGATGGCACACTGTCACACTATTTCACACTGCAGCCACCAGCTTAGATATTGATACTGCGCATAATTTTGAGGATGACAGAAAGGTGGGGTCTACAGGTGATGTGACACTGGGCATGTGGGGGCTGCAGCCAAGACAATGGGCAAGGGCAGCACACGTGCCAGCTCACCAGAGAGTAAAGTCACACAAGAGTTCTGCTGTAGGGGATGCAGATGAGCAGCTCGATAGACAGCCTGCAGAATGCTGATGCGCAAGCGTAATAAAATGCCTAGTGCGTTGGGGAGCCTGCCAGAAAGCATGTGGTGAATGGCAAGAAGTGTGGCATCAACTTGGCACAGAGCTTTGGGGAGGGCTTAGATCCATCCTTTCCAGCATTGACGTAGTGGCCAACCCTGGCTGCGCACTTGTAGTCCCAACTGCAATGCAGCATCTGATGGACGATGGCACACCTTCCATTGCAGCACAAGCAGCAGCCACCCAATGTCTGAGTGCTGCAGTGGAAGCTGAGATTGCCTTCATCAGTGCCATGGAATACAGCGTGCAAAGGAGCTTGCAGGGTTTCACTGCAGTCCAGTAATCTGTCCTCCAACATTGTACTAGGATTTCTGAGGTGCTATCCTGGGTAGTCGCTGTGACTCCATGGAGCTCAAAGCTGCTGTCCTCTCTCAGAAAGACAGCGTTAACCACCCACCACTGTTACTCACACATTGATTTTGCCTGTCAGCCTGCCAACCCCTTTTGCTGCCACGCAAGCCAAGGTGGTGCAGACTGCACCTGGGCCTTCTGAGTCATCCCCCAAAGCCATCTGCAGACCCCTCCACTGCAGTTTGGCAGCCTCACGCCAGCCATGCAGCAACCACTGGGATAGTACTGCATAGGGAGCACTAGGACAGGCAATTGGAGGCCAAATAGGAGGCTGCCTCTGGGAAAATAGCTGCAATAGTCTGGCTCCTGGCAAGTGTGGGCTCAGGACCCTCATTTGCTCCCAACGTCAGGGTCCCGTGGCCCACTGGATAATCCAGCCTGAAGTTACCATGTACATAGTACATTTTACAAAATGTTAAAACACACTCAAAGTTTTGGTTCCAACAGCTTCCCACCCCATTCCAAAAATATCATGACACAGACTTCAAGACTTCAGAGTACACTGGACCCTAGATACACCATCCCCTCTCTCCTGATCAGTGCCAGAACCCAGTCAGCTGACTCCCTACATTAGAAGGACTGATAAAGGGTCCAATATCAAAGGAAATCTGTCTGCTCAGGAGTACACCTTAGACAGAATAGGCTACAGTTTCTAAGTCCCACACAAGTCTGCACAATGTGATACTATATTAGAAATTAATCAATCAGTGGAGGGTCAGAAGGTCTGGGAGGAGAAGAAACAGGTTGTGCGAGAAAGGATAATGTGTACATGTGAGCTGTCCACATGATTCACTCATTTCATTTAGAACTGAAGATATTAGTTTGAGTCCTGGACTCAGCTCAGTTTCACAAAATGCCTTGGATTTTACAAGGGAGTGGTGGTCCCACCCACCAGTCAAAAAAGTCAGGGGCAAGCCCACCTCCGCTGACTCAATTTTACATTGTTCAGGTAATTAGTAGCCTTCAGTCATAATGTCCGTTCCTCTGAGGCCAAATGTCCTGCATCCAAGAGCTGTGAACCAATCAGAGCGCTAGCAGCTCTCCAGTCCCACCAGTGAGATCGGGAGCAATGGTCACTGCTGGGACTGCAGAAGTTTTCTCCACCAGCAACCCTGAAGCAGGGTTGGAAATGATATGGGGGTGGGGGGGAGGGGGGGGTGGTTGTGCAGATGATGGGGCAGATGGCAAGGGCAGGGACATGGTCTACCAGCAGGGCAGTCCTTGCCAGTGGGGCACAATGCCCAATCAGGAGGGACATTCCCCACAAACACCCTGAACCCATCGGAAAGCCACCATGCTTTACTGGGTGGCTTCCCCAGGTAGCAAAGTGCCCATCCACCGCTGGTAAAATACCAGCAGAGGAAGGAAGGCAATGGGCACAACACCCTTGCCATTTCATCCAATTTCACATACACCTGCCCAAACCCTCTTCCCCAGCCTCTCAGCCTGCTCCCAGGGTGGGGGAGCATAAAATTCTGGGCAATGTCTTCTGAATGGGGTAAAGGAGGAAAGGAGCCTAGGGGTGCAGGTACAAAACCACTATAAATAGTGAGTTTAATAAGGTGATCGATTTTATTTTATTCATTGGATGTGGGCGTTGCTGGCTAGGCCAGCATTTATTACTCATCCCTAATCGCCCTTGTTCAGAGGGCATTTAAGAGGCAGCCACATTGCTGTGGGTCTGGAGTCACAAGTAGGCCAGACCAGGTAAGGATGGCAGATTTCCTTCCCTAAAGGACATTAGTGAACCAGATGGATATTTACAACAATCAGCAATGGTTTCATGGCATCATCAGACTTTTAATTTCAAATGTTTATTGAATTCAATTGTATCCATTGCGGGCTGACAGTTCCAGGGTGACAGAAATTTGCTGTGGGATGCATCTCCATCTTCACTGGGAATGAAAGAGACAGTTGCTGACAGCATATTCTCTGATTCACTGTAAGCAATGCTACAGAAAATCCATGAGTATGTAATAATATTGGGACTAAATTAATCAAACAAATAACTTCTTATCCTTGCACCAGCACAAACTCATTTCGCTTTGAACATTTCAATTTTGGTCTGCACTATTAACTCTATGTTTTAAATGATTGAAGCATACCAAAAACAAATACATTTCAATGCATTTGATAAACTAAATTCCACTACTTAACAGTATTGAGATACAACCAGGCTGAAATGTCACATTGAGAGAGACTACTTTACAGACCAGTTGATTCTGTAGTAAGCCAGCAAAGGACAAGAAATTGCAGAGTTTTTACTCACCTGTAAATATTTGTGAATGTGCCATGAAGCCTGTTTTCCATCATTCACGGACTCTACAGTGGTATTAGCCAATCCAGCGACGTCACCACCTGCAAACACCCAAGGCTCACTAGTCTGCATGGTCTCTGTATCAATATCCAGGGAGCCCCATCTGTTAAACCTGATGTTGGTCATGGCCTCTTTCACTGTAATAAAGACAATCAGGAAAAAATTAGGAAGTGACCTGGAAAATCATTCACAAAGCAAGCCTGGATGACTATAAAAATGATGCTAGCCTCCTTCTAATCTAAAGCTTGTTAGTATATTTGTTGAACTTAGGGAGTGAAGTTGTTGGGAGTCTTAGTATAAATGTAGAACTCTATAAATTAAATGACAAATAAATGCCATTAGGCAACTTTGTTCTACATGTACGCACAAGTAATTTTAGTCAATCTAGCCAGTATTATAAATCTAATTCACTAATAATACATAGCTTGAATGGGACATATCAATTAGCTGAAAAACAAAAATTAGAGAGTCAGAGTTCAAGTCATGTTCTCAATTGATTTTTACATTCAAATATTCCCTATTCTGGGATGGAAGAAAGGATTTCTGAACCAAGGGCAGGATTTTACTGTAGGCTTCAGGATCTTGGCATAGGGGCCAAACAGTGGTCCCGAGCCTGCACCTGCCGGCACTGAGACCGGCGATATCCCAGGAGGCAGCCAACTAGGAAGCCACCTCTGTGCTGGACATCCTATTAAGGATGGGTCAGGTTGAACAGGTTTGGCCTCTATCCATTGGAGTTTAGAAGGCTGAGCGGTGATCTTATTGAAACATGTAAGATCCAGAGGGAACTTAACTGGGTGGATGCTGAGAGTATGTTTCCCCTTGTGGGAGAGACTAGAACTAGGGGACACAGATAAAAAAATAACAGCTGTCCCATTTAAGACTGACATGAAGAGAAATGTTTCCTTTCAGGGGGTCATTAGTCTGTGGAATTCTCTTCCCCAGGGAGCAGTGCAGGCATGGTCATTGAATATTTTTAAGGTTGAGTTAGATTGATGCTTGATTGATAAGGGAATCAAAGGTTATAGGTTTTGCAAGAAAGTAGAGTTGAAGTCACAGTGAGGTCAGCCACGATCTTCTCAATTGGTGGAGCAGGCTCGAGGAACCAAATAGCCAAACTCTGCTCCTAATTCATAGCTTTGAATGTTCATATGGAACCTGGAGGACTCCTGATCCTGCCACCCCAATCATAGGGCCTGCAGCTCTAGAGCCTTGGCAGCCCCACTGGGAGAAAAATGGACATTGCTGAGGTAGGTCAGGAACCATGAGGGCAGCTCAACATGAAGGCACCTCTGGAGTCGTAGAATTAATAAATCAGAGGAGGAAGCTGGGAAATCCCTCCAGATGCATCTTTGGTGTTGCCTTTCCTGCCCTGAGCCACTCTTTAGGCTTTCAACCCTAATGGCCCCCAGTTTGCCCCAGACAGCCCGCCTCCATTAAACAGGTAACCACCGCAGGCGGTGGGGGCCTCCAAAATGCCAACAGGCTCTCTAAATTGACCCCAGTTAGGCCCTTAAATATGCAAATTGGCTGACCGTGGCCAACCAATGCATCTACCCACCCTTGAGAAGCACCCCCATTTGTCGGAGAGCCTTCCCAACATGGCTCCTTGCTATTTTCCCAGCACCCCCACCTCCAAGTGCACCATCACAGGGCTGGGAAAATTGAATCCCCAAAAAACCTGCAGCCTGGAACATCTTAACACCTGACACAAGGGAGAAACCATGCAGAAAATTGCAATGTTTTTAAATTTGTTCTTGGGATGTGGATGAAACAAAGAAAGGAGTAATTATTTTTCATCTTAGTTTTTCCAAGGGCATTAAAGGTCATCCACATAGGGCTGAATTTTCCATTCAGTGGGCGGAGCTGACCCAATCGCGGGCGGGCGTGGACCTGAACACCGCCGGCGATCGGGACAGCGCCGCCATTTTGCGCAGGCGGGCCAATTAAAGCCCGCCCTGCGTGACGACTGCAGGGAAGCGCTATGCGCTCCCTGTGTGGGCAAGGCAGAATGCGCACGAAAGAGCGGACTCATCTCCCTGAGGCTAAGTGCAGCCACAAGGAGATCGTCTCGGCTTTTAAAAATATTAAAAATAGAGAAAGAAAATCCCTTACATGTCCCCTCATGTGACAATTATCACACGAGTTCATAATTTCCATAACAACTTTATTAACATTTTTAAAACTCTACATGAAACCTCATCCCACCTGTGGATGAGGTTTCATGTCTTTTCTATTAGCCGCTGGGGCTCCTGGCCTACCCGCCAACCTTAAGGTCGGACAGGCAGGTCCTTTAATTGCTTAATTGATCCTGTCAGTGGCCTCAATTGGCCATTGACAGGTCGGCGGGAGCACAGCTGATTTTGCTGCGCCCCCGCCTTCCAGAAAATTTAAATTGGGCAGGATGACGTTGGGGGTTCTGCCCAATGTCATCCTGTGTCATTTTACGCGTTGGTGAGTGGCCCCCACCCCTGCTGGTAACATCCCACCTAAAGTACAGGACTGGAGTCACATGCCAGACCATGTAGGGATGACAGCTTCCCTTCTCTGATGGACATTAATGTACCGGTTGGACGATTATGACAATCTGCAGCTTTCGCGTCATAACTATCCATAGCCAGTCTACAATTTACCAGATTAATTGATTTCAGCTGAAAGACTTGATATGGTATTTGAACTCACAATCGCTAGGTTTCTACCTCAACACCAGAGCCACCAGACCATGATCAGCCACAATTTTAACGAAGTTAACTGTCATGTCCTGTCGACACAAAAATAAAATACTGAGGATGCTGGAAATCTGAAATAAAAAAGAAAATGCTGGAAGCACTCAGCAGGTCTGGCAGCATCTGTGAGGAGAGAAACAGATTTAACGTTTCAGGTCTGTGACCTCTCATCAAAACCCATTCTGTCCATTGTCATATGTATTGGATGACTATTGGGAAGGGTACTGAGAGAACTGGCAGCTCTTTAAAGAGTGCCATGGAACCTTTTGCGTCCACCAGTACCTGACAGGCTTAACTTTAAGGTCTCCAGCAAAAGATGTCACCTCCAATAATGGAGCATGTTCCTCATTACAGCACTTAATTGTGTGGCTGCTGCATTAAGTCAATGGAAGTTTTTGAATTCACAGCCTTCTTACTCAGAGAGGGGATTGCTGCCCAATCAGCCAGTAGGCTTGTAGAGTTACAGGGAATAACACAATATTTATGTGAGCACTCCCAGCATTTGTTGCCCATCCCTAATTACCCCTGAACTGAGTGCTTTGCTAGACCATTTTAGGGGGCAGAGGGGCAAGAGTCAATCACATTGCTGTGAGTCACATGTAAGGATGGCAGATTGCCTTCCCTAAAAGGCATGAGTGAACCAGATGGGTTTTTACAACAGTTGATCATAGCTCCATGATCTCCATTACTGTGAATAGCTTTACATTCCAGAAGTAGTCATTGACTCTAAATTCCAACAGCTGCCACAGTGGGATTTTAACCCATGTCCTCAGATGATTAGCCAGAGCCTCTGGATTACTAGTCCAGTAACATTACCACTATGCCACTGTTTCCCCCTATAAATAAAATCAAGAAATAACTGAAGGAGTAGAGGCAAACAGAGAGCAATAGTATGAAAGCAAGTAAATGGAATTGAGATTCACTGCTGAGTTCCAAATCTGGCTGGATTTATGCAACATTTTTCTGTCCTAACATTACTTATGTGCTTGTGCAATATTTATGTACATTTCTGTTGAATTTAAATAAATGGTGCTACGAATATAAAATGCTGGGAATGCTCAGCCAGTCAGGCAACATCTGTGGAGAGAAGAAGATAGGATTAATGGTTGAGCTCTATGACTGTTTGTAAATGCTCTGACGAAGGCTCACCGACTTGAAACATTAACCCTATCTATTAACTCTCTCCACAGAAGCAGCCTGACCTGCTCACTGTTTCCAGCACTTTCTGTTTTTATTTCAGATCTCTGGCATTTGCAGTATTTTATGTTTTGGTTCTTTTTAAACAAATGGTACATTTGTTTAGAAAACAAATAGAGACCAATAACTTTTAAAGAGATTTGTACTTCAAATTATTAGCTGAAAGAATGACAACAATATTTCACGCTTTAGAACTTAATGTAACAAATGACTAAAAAAACCTATTGACTAAACAAGAAACTTATACTTTAAACCACAGAGAGTGACAATCTTTTTGTATATTTATATCATCCATAGCACCCTCCAAAGAATTACAGTCTTTTTAGCAAACAGTTCACAGTTGCTCCCAGCTTCCAATAGGCTCCCAGGTCCCCCTTTCACCACATAATAACTTTGAGTGACCACCTCCAGGCATTTCCCTCAGTTTTCTGAGAGTTTCTTAAATCTACCACCAGCAGTAAAATCTGTTCCAATGATTCTTCTTCGCCTGCCCATGCCAGGATGAATCACCCGGAACCTTTAGATGGCCACAGAATGCCTGTCTTCAACTAGAGACCGTCTCCCTCCTGGCTTTCCTCTAGCTGTGGTAGCTCATAAAGCCAAGGAGCTTCTACTCTCTGCCAGCAACACAGAACTGCTGTATGTTGTAATATTCATTGATTTATAGGGAAGCCTGTAACCTGAGGCAGATTTTTACGTCCCACAGGCGGGCGCGCACCTGACCTATTCAGTCGTAAAATAGGGCACGATGACATCGGTGTGACATCCCGATGTCATCATACACTCACACAAAATTTTGGTTGGTGGGCATGAGTGGGTGCCGGAGCCACGCCTGCCATTAATCAAGAGGCCACTTAAGGCCATTAAAAAGCCAACTGACAGCGATTTTTCATTGCCTGTGGAATTTCATGCTCGTTGCATGGGGAAAATGGGCAGGCAACCAGCCAACATTTTCAAAAACCTCATCCATGGGTGGGATAAAAGGGGTGAGCAGCATTGCCAGTGTCAGCAGTGGGGAGTTTGGTACATAGTTTGCTGCTGGTGACATATTGGTACTTGGTAGCTTCATCTCTGTTTGGGGCTTCATTCTTAGCATTCCTAGGCTTAATTTCATGACTCCTTGGTGCCTCCAAGGCCCCTGGAGTATTCACACCACGTGGACCCTTCCAGGCATCAGACAGCCTTCCGTTAACCTGGTAATGGGGATCTCCACTGGTGGCACCTCTATTAAGGAGGAAGAGAGGTTAAGGAGGGAGAGGAGGCCAGGTATCCCAATGCAGCTGCCAGGGGAGTGATCTGTATGAGGAGAGGCGCAAGCACAGGGGCGCAGGGCCAGCAGGAAGTCCAAGACAGAAGGGGCTGCAGAAGATGCCACTAATATAGACGCTGAATGGGCACAAACTTGGCAGATGGAATATAATGTGGGAAAATGTGAGGTTATGCATTTTGGAAGGAAGAATAGAGGAGCTGAATATTATTTATATGGAGAAAGACTGCAGAAAGTTATAGCAGAGAGAGATTTAGGAGTCCTCATGCATGAATCCCAAAAAGCTAACATACAAGTTCAGCAGATAATAGGGAAGGCAAATGGAACTTTATTTCGAAGGAAATGGAGTATAAAAATAGGGAAGTCTTGCTAAAACAATACAAGGCACTAGTTAGACCAAACCTAGAATACTGTGAACAGTTTTGGTCCCCTTATCTAAGGAAAGATATACTGGCATTGGAGGCAGTCCAGAGAAGGTTCACCAGGTTGATCCTGGGTATGGAGGGATTTTCTTATGAGGAGAGGTTGAGTGGGCTGGGCCTGTACTCATTGGGGTTTAGAAGAATGAGAAGCAACCTTCTTGAAAATATAAGATTCTTAGGGGTAGATGCTGAGAGGTGTTTCCCCTTGTGGGAGAGCCTAGGACCAGAGGGTATAGACTCAGAGTAAGGGGGCACCCATTTAAAACAGAGATGAGGAGGAATTTCTTCTTTCAGAGGGTAGTGAATCTGTGGGATTCTTTACTGCAGAGGGCTGTAGGGGCTGGGTCGTTGAGTATAATCAAGGCTGACATAGATTTTTAATCAGTAAGAGAATCAAGGATTAACGGAAAAAGGCAGGAAAGTGGAATTGAGGATTATCTGATCAGCCATGATCTCATGAATGGTGGAGCAGACACAAAGGGCTGAATAGCCTACTTCTGCTCCTACATCTTAAGATCTTATGGTCTTACAGGAGGTGATGCAGCTACCTCAATATTTCTGAGGTGCAATGCTTAAGGGATCTCCATCTCTCAAGGGAGACAGTGACCTCCATTTGTCAGATGATTGGGCCTGAGATCAGTTTTGACTGTGTGGGTGGACACCCCATGCCCGTGGCTATGAAGTCACAGCCGCCCTCAACTTCTATGCCTCCGGCTCTTTCCAGGGGTCAGTGGGGGATCTATGTGGAGTCTCCTAATCGGCTGTCCATAGTTGCGTCAAGCTGGTGACATACGGACACCTGTGCTGACCCTACCTGGGAGCAAGCGGCCAGTGCCACAGCTGGCATCTCTCCCCTCATTGCAGCCTCATCAGATGCCACAGTCACTGGCAGAGGGGCGTCGGAGCTGCTGCCGTCATCCAGAGTGTCCTGAGAGGAGTCCGCAGAGACGACAAGCAGATCATGCACCAACTTGAGTTCGCTTCTGACCTTCCTGCTCACCATTGATGGACGAGCACCTAGCTGAGATACTGGGTGCCTCATCCATCTCCCACACTGGCATTGACCACCTGAAGTAATTGCCTGTGTGAGAGCTTGCAGGTCCAAACGCAGCCCCAGGAACCCCTCATTCTGTCCCTGGAGCTGCCTCTCCAAGAGAGTCGCCACTCTCTCAATGGTCGAGCAGTGTGCTCGGCCATGAGGGTCAAAGCAGTGCTCTTGCTCCGCATAGACACCTTCACAACGGAAACCATGGCATGCAGACCCTCATGTATCTCCGCCAGATTCTCCCGCACATCCCGCTGGACATCCAGCATCTGCTGCCTAATGGACAACTCCAGACGCTCATCATCAGCCTTCGACTGAGCATCATCCTGGTCCCCAGCAGTCCTCCCACTGCAGGCACCAAGGGCACTCTCTGCCTCTGCCTGCACCTCAGGCAAGTATGAAGTGCCCTCACCAACGTGCACCGACATTCTAGCCACCGATTTAAGGCCCAACAAGGTGCTGGTATCTACACTGGTGCCTGCATCAGAGAGCTGGTGTGACGCAGGTGCAAGTGGAGCCCAGTAGTCCTCCGGCATCAGGGGTGGTCCTTCGGGTTTCTGAGAGGGATTGCATGCAGGCAAACCTAAAAGGGAGCTCAAACACATGTCATTAGTTAAAGTCACTACACTTTCACTGTGCATGCCAGGCACCCTGGTGAGACAATGGAGAGCTTCTTCATGGTGCCATCGTCTTTCAATGACCAATGGGGAGCCCAGGTTTGAGGCTCCCATCAATGAAGACTAGAAAGTCCACAGTCCAAAACTCTCACCTCTATGCAACTGACCTGCTAAGCAGCATGAGGTTAGACGGGCCTCTGCCGGTACATGTCCCCTCTGCTTGGTTATGGCTCATCTTCTCCTGAAAGGACAGAGGAGAATTGATTATTCCACTCTCTACCTGCAGCACCATCGCAGCCTGGCCAACCCCAGCTGAGGGATACCACACAGCGCACATCTGAGTAGTGGCCCTCAAGCTGTAAGGTACTCAGGCCAAGCAGCCAGTGCTCAGACCCTTGGCCAGCTCCAATGTCAGTGACAGCTGACACTTAGACTCTAGCACCCAAGGTCCACAAGGAGACAGCCACACCTTAATACTTCTGCACACTGACCCATGCCAACATGGTACTCACCCTTCCTGAGCGCAGCGGGTCATTGAACCTCTTCCAGCACTGCACCCATGTGCGCCACACCACGTCACAGCTGCTCACCACTGCTGCCACCTCCTCCCATGCCCTCTTTGTGAGGTGTGGTGGCCTCTTTCTCCCATCTCTGTGATCAAGGGTGTCCCTCCTGGCAGCCACCTCCTCCAGCAGGACGGTGAGGCACTCATCCAAAAAATGGGGGCCGAGTGTCCACATGACCTGCTCTCTCGCCTGCCGTGTCCAGCTGCACTCGACCCCATAACTTGAATGCTGAAGACGCAGAGGAGATGTTCTCTCATGGCGTTCTTCCAGGGACTGCCTGGGCCATTTTCAAACCAGCTGCCGAGTCGCCATTGGATCTGGCGGCCAACAGGTACCTGCCCCCGCTCAGCCCTTCCTGACCAGTTAAGAGCCCCCGCGTGAAACTGTGGTCGGGTATCATTTCCCAGCCACTCCCGGTCCCGCCCACTGTGCCCGGCCAATGACCTCAAAACGTTAACTCTGCCCTTCTCTCCATAGAGGCTGTTAGCCCTGCTGAGTTTTTCCAGCACTTTCTGTTTTTGTTTCAGATTTCCAGCATCCGCATGATTTGCTTTCACCTAGGCTTACTGTCAGGCAGACTTCAGAGCAGGTAACATGACCTCCTTCATTTACCCTAATTTTAAAGCTAGAGTCCCGAAACACAATAATCTTATAAACAATTGTACATTAAGTAATTGTAGAACATTGCTAAAAGTGCACGAAGGAACTAATGCTGTATAGCAACACATAAATGAGGGTAGATTTTAATTTTATCATCTGAATATATTTGTGGGGCTTGTTAGCACAAGATTTTGATGTTGCTCTACTATTCTGGGATCATTACCAATGTATATGAACTGCAGAAAATCACTGGCAATGGTTACAGATGGTTAACACTACAACAGCTAGTTTACATAAGATGTGGTTCAGTGCACTGTTCCTTCAACAGGGCCTGGGAGAATAAGAAGCAGATTGCGTGTCCAAAGTGTAGTTGCAATGAATTATAAGGGGTGACAAGAAAATGGAAGCAGGGGTGACAAGAAAATGGCTAAAGCAATGAGTTGACAGTAAATGTATCCAGTGATAACGTATGAAATCACTGCTAAAGTGTACTGCAGCACTGGGCTTAGGTTCAGATCTTGTGAAATAAAAATGGAAATGCTGGAAAGACTCAGCAGATCAGGCAGAATCTGTGGAGCGAGGTAGGTAGGGTTAATGTTTCAGGTCAGTGAACTTTCATCAGAACCCTGCTGAGATTTTCCAGCATCTTGTGCAGTAGATTGCTTTTTCTTGAATCTATGTCTGTGTCACTTAACCACAGAGACTACAAAGATAATTGTTCACGGAATTCACAACTTAAAGCTAGAATTGTAGACGCAATATTTTTCTTCAATACACTTATAATTTTACAGTGAGTGGAATCAAGTTTTTTACATTGGGATGGCAAACGAAGCTCAAGCTGGTCCAAATATCATGACCCGCTCTAGGGCTGGCCAAAGTGGGCAACTACCCAGCGTGCCCTGGTCAGGAGGGTGTTAAATGAAAACTGAAAAATGAAAAAAAAAACAATTTCGATGAAAAGTTCAAGTACAAGTGTGTTTGCAAGTGAGAAGTTTTTTTTGGATAAAGGTAAATAATAATGTTATCTCGGAAAACACAACTGAAATAGCATGACAAAATTACAACATAACTTCCGAGCTCCAGGGCAGTGTACCCCGGTATACCTTGGAGGGCACCCCAGAGATGCCCTGGGGAACCTGCTCAGAAGTTCCCTGGTAAGGACTGCACGCCAATTGCCCAGGAAGTACAAACTTCCCATAGGTAATTGCCCCCCATTAGGAACCATCCGAAAACGCAATTTAAATCATGAAGTTCAGATTGCTCCGAATGTGTTACATCAATAGTTACCCAGGAAATATTAGAAAAATTAAAACCTCTTCTAACTTCTGGGAACCTATTTTATTGACCCACCCCAGTCCCCTGTGGTACGCCCATCACCACCCCCCAAACCCCGAAGAGGAGTCCCTCCCTCAACCCTACAGGATTCACCCTATCACCATCCTCCCCACAACACCCCTGCGTGCACACCCCATCAGGCTACAGCACCCTGCCACGGGATTCCTCAGTTCCCGAATAACCCCCCCTAAGGGATATCTCACCTCTGAGGGATTCTCCCCCTCCACCCCCAGGGTACTCCACCCACGGCTATCCCACCCCAATGGGACTCCCCAACTCCACGAGAACTCCTTACCCCAACGCCCGATTCCCTACCTCCACCCCCCAAGGCCTGACTGCCAACCTCCGCCCACCCCCCTAAAGCCCAACTGCCGAACTCCCTGCTACCCCATCCCCAAAGGCCCAAGGCCCGACTGCTGACCTCCCCTCCACCCCACCCAAGGCCAGACAGCCCTCCTTCTGCACCCGCAGCCAGGCCCGACTGCCCACCCCGACCCCCCCCAAACCCAAGGCCAGGCCCCTCACCTATCCCCTCCCCCCTGCAGGCCTGACTGCTGGCCTCCTCACCAGCACTCAAAAACTCGACTCAACCTGGACCAACTGCCCTCCACCTCCTCCCCCCACCAGCCCCCCACCCGCTGCCACCAAAACCTACCTGCTTACCTTACACACTTACATTCTCCCTGGCTTGTCAAAGCTCTTTAAACCTGACTGGGCTTTTAAACTTACCAGGTTTATGATAGCTAGTGCTGTATAAAAGTGGGTGTGACTTATTTCCCTGCGACTGAGCTGCCCTCGACTGTTGGCCCTGGGAGCGAGCTTCACTGCACAGATCTCGCCCGGCCTGAATTGAAAGGTTGGGTGAGGTAGGATCGCCAGGATTTCCAGGTAAGCACTTTCAAGCGGAGTGGCAATCCGACTCAATTGGCACTCCAGACTCACAAAATCACAGAGTGCAGAAGAGGCCCTTTGGCCCATTGAGTCTGCACCGACATGTGAGAAACAACTAACTTACCTACCTAATCCCATTTACCAGCACTTGGCCCATAGCCTTGAATGTTATGACGTGCCAAGTGCTCATCCAGGTACTTTTTAAAGGATGTGAGGCAACCCACCTCCACCACCCTCCCAGGCAGCGCATTCCAGACCATCACCATCCTCTGGGTAAAGATGTTTTTCCTCACATTCTCCCCTAAAACTCCTACCCCTCACCTTGAACTTATGTCACCTCATGACTGGCCCTTCAACTAAGGGGAACAGCTGCTCCCTATCCACCCTGTCCATGCCTCTCATATTCTTGTACACCTCGATCAGGTCACCCCTCAGTCTTCTCTGCTCCAACAAAAACAACCCAAGTCTATCCAACCTTTCTTCATAACTTAAATGTTTCATCCCAGGCAATGTCCTGGTGAATCTCCTCTGCACCCCCTCCAGTGCAATCACATCCTTCCTATAATGTGGCGACCTGAACTGTACACAGTACTCCAACTGTGGCCTTGCCAAGGTTCTATACAACTCCAACATGACCTCCCTACTTTTGTAATCTATGCCTCAACTGATAAAGGCAAGTGGCCCGTATGCCTTTTTCACCAACCCCATTCACATGCTCCTCCGCCTTCAGAGATCTATGGACACACACGCCAAGGTCCCTTTGTTCTTCAGAACTTCCTAGTGCCATGCCGTTCATCGAATAGTTCCTTGTCAAATTACTCCTTTCAAAGTGTATCACTTCACACTTTTCAGGGTTAAATTCCATCTGCCACTTATCTGCCCATTTGACCATCCCGTCTATATCTTCCTGTAGCCCAAAACACTCAGGCTCACTGTTAACCACCCAGCCAATCTTTGTGTCATCCGCAAACTTACTAAACCTACACCCCACATAGTCATCTATGTAATTTATATAAATGACAAATAATAGGGAACCCAGCACAGATCCTTGTGGTACGCCACTGGACACTGGCTTCCAGTCACTAAAGCATCCTTCTGTCATCACCCTCTGTCTGCTACAACTAAGCCAATTTTGAATCCACCTTATCAAATTACCCTGTATTCCACATGCATTTGCCTTCTTTATAAGTCTCCCATGTGAGACCTTGTCGAAGGCTTTGCTGAAATCCATCTAAACTACATCAACTGCACTACCCTCATCTACACACCTGGTCACCTCCACAAAAAAATCAATCAATCTGAAGTCACGGCCCTTTATAAACTACAGGAAAATTGGATAAGGAGAAGCTCTGACAATAGTTATGGTGATAGCTGAAAGCCAAAGCGTTGACCTGCTGTTGAAACCAGCTCAGTGTACTCACCATAAAAAGCATCAATTCAGCTATGACTGTAAAGCAGAAACAGTTAACAATCTAGAAGTCAAGTTCAAACCAGTGACATGGTGAGTGTCTGTGAAAGAACTGTTTGAAAAATGAAATAACATGTGAAGCTTTGCAGCTTTCTGTGACATGATGCAACTCCCTCATAAATAAACTTTGTTGTGGCACTGTAAGGATCTTCATTGTGTGTTAACATATGGGCCCAGATTTTCGCTCCCAAATTGGATAGCGTGAGTCGGGAAATCACAGCTTGTCGCACCTGTGTAAAATTTTAGGGTTTCAAGGTATAAAACCCTTCTAATTAAATTCTCTAAATTGCAAATTCTTAATTTCTAATAGTACAGTCCTTAATTGTGCCTGACCTAACGAGATACGAATAACCAGTATTTATGAATTAAGTAGAATTTATTAAGCAAGATTTTTACATATATTTAACAAAAGCAGTGAAGTCAACATGGAAGCCTCTTATCCCTCAAGTTCCTAGGATTCCTTGAGTGTTCCCAACACAGGTGATGCCTTTATCTTCTTCTATCTCTGAAGTGATGTTCTACTGTGTCATAGAAGAATCATACTACAGAAGCCATGGTAAAACTGTGCCAATAAAGACCCTATTTGGAAATAGTCCAAACTGACCTCTTCCACTGGATTAGGGCGTGGGTCATCTGGTGTCAACCCATTCATATAACTAGAGTCATGTGAGGGGGGTGGCGGGATGGTGCGTATGATCAAGAAATTCATGGGTGACACGAAAATTGGTAGGGTGGTAAATAGTGAGGAGGACAGCCGTAAACTGCAGGAGGATGTCAATGGACTGGTCAGGTGGGCATTGCAGTGGCAAACGGAATTCAACCCAGAAAAGTGTGAGGTAATGCACTTGGGGAGGGCTAACAAGGCAAGGGATTACACCATGGGCAGAATTTAGCCCTGGGCTGGCGGGCGGGCCCCACTGGCTTGGCGACAGGTGGGCAGCCGAACCCCGCCACCGAAATGGGGCCTGCCGCCATTTTGAGTGGGCAGGCCTTCCTGTTCCGGGGGGAGGGAATCCTCAACTGTCAAAGTATGCTCTTTCACGCATGTGTGCGAAAGAGCACACTGCTCCCTGAGGCAAAGTCCTGTCTCAGGGACTTTAGTGAAAGGTAAGTAAAGTCAAAAAATAGAGGCATTTTAAAATTATTAACATGTCCCCCTCATGTGACAATGTCACACGAGATGGGACATGTTGATAACAAACTCATAAAATTTATTAAATTTTTACAAAATGGTAATGAAACTTCATCCCGCCAGTGGATAAAGTTTCATTAATAATCTACAGGCTGCTGGGGCTCCTGGCCTGCCCGCCAGCCTTAAGGTTGGCTGGGCAGGGCATTTAACTATCTTAATGAGCTTTAATTGGCCATTGACAAGTCAGCGGGCGGACAGTTGATTTCGCTGTCTGCCCGCTGTCCTTAAGATTTAAATGGCGCGGGATGACGTTGGGGATTCCTCCCAATGTCATCCCGTGTCATTTTCCCCTTGGCGAGCGGGCCCCTCCCCCAAATCGCCGAGGGGAAAATCCTGGCCTATGAATGATAGAACCCTGGAAAGTACTGAAGATCAGAGGAACCTTGGTGTGCGTATCTACAGATCCCTGAAAGTAGCAGGGTAGGTAGAAAAGATGGCTAAGGAGGCATATGGGATACTTGCCTGAATTAGTCAAGGCATAAAATACAAGAGCAGGGAGGTTATGGAGCTGTATAAAATGCTAGTTAGGCAACAACTGGAGTTCTGCGTGCAGTTCTGGTCACCACATTATAGGAAGGATGTGATTGCACTGGAGAGGGGTCAGAGGAAATTTACGAGGATGCTGCCAAGGCTGGAGGGTCTGAGCTATGAGGAAAGATTGGATAGGCTGGGGTTGTTTTCCTTGGAGCAGCAAAGGTTGAGAGGGGACCTGATAGAGGTGTATAAGATTATGAGGAGCAAAGATAAGGTGAAAAGGAAGGCGCTTTTTCCATTAGTGAGGGGTCAATAACCAGGGGACATAAATTTAAGCTAGGAGATAGAAGGCTAAGAGGGGCGTTGAGGAGCAATTTTTCACCCAGAGAGTGGTGGGACTCTGGAACTCACTGCCTGAAAGGGTGGTTGAGTTAGAAACTCACGTTACATTTAAGAGGTATTAGATATTCACTTGTGTTGTCATAGCCTCCAGGACTATGGGCCAAACGCTGAAAAGTGGGATTATTATAGCCAGGTCTTTGTTGAATGGTACAGACACGATGGGCTGAATGGCCTCCTTCTGTGCTGTAAATCTCTATGGCCAGGATTTCCCGGTTGGCAAGCAGGGGACGGGGCCTGCTCACCAACACGTAAAATGACGTGGGATGATGTTGGGTGGAACTCCCAACGTCACCCCACCTCATTTCAATTTTCAGGTGGGCGGGGGCTCAGCAGAATTAGCTGTGCGCCCGTCGACCTGTCAATGGCCAATTGAGGCCATTGACAAAGTAATTAAAGTACTTAATGGACCTGCCCGTCCAACCTTAAGGTTGGCGAGCAGGACAGAAGCCCTGGCGGGCATTGGAAAAAGCATGAAACCTCATCCACAGACGGGACGAGGTTTCATGTAGGTTTTTAAATTTTTAATAAAAGTGTTAATGAAAGTGATGGACATGTCCCAACTCATGTGACAGTGTCACATGAGGAGATATGTCAGGGGAATTTTTTTTTTCTATTGTTAACATTTTTAAATTCAGCGCCGGTCTCCCTGAGGCAGCGCTTAGCGTCAGGGAGATGAGTGCACTCTTTTGCGCGCATGTGCACGAAAGTGTGCACTCTCGGTTTAGGGATTCCATCTCGCCCACACAGGGAATGCATAGCGCTCCCATGCGGACGTCACACTGGGTGGACCTTAATTGGCCCGCTTAAGTAAAATGGTGCGTGCCTCCAATTGGGTGTGCCAATAAGAGGCGCGCCTCCATGCACCCGCTCCTAAACCTCCCCCTCGTCGGAGAGAAAATTCTGCCCTCTAAGTCTATGAGTCTTTGAAGACAAGTGTCCATCCCTTGTTCCCTAGGCCCCCAGAATTTACACTCCATTATGAATAAATGACACATTTCGCTGAGATACAGAGTGGTTACAAACAATGTAGCATCCTCTTCAACATATTTTAATCCAAGTCCAACAGATACCAAAATCATTAAGAACAAATGTTAATAACATTTCCGAACATAATGTCAAAACAGAAATAAGAGTTTCCCCCTAATACAGATGTTCCACCTTACAGATATGGTTAATCAATGAAATCAATGGATGGATTTTGTTTAAAGATAATCTCATCCTAAGTAAGTTACCATTCAGCCATTTCTTCAAAGCTGATCAAAAGACTCTTAATTGCCCATGATACAGCTAAGACAACATACAACTGCTTGAAGCCAGACTTTATGGTACCTTTAAAGCCATGAAATCCATTAGGAGTAGTTTCTCATAAGCAACAGCTGCCATCCTGTAAAGTATCCCAGCTAGCAGAAATTCAAACTGAACCATTTAAAAGGTGGTTAAAAATAAAATCCAAAGATGTTATTCCAGGCCAACAACAAACCTTAAAAATTAGAAGCATTATCAAAATCCTTCACGTGCCTCTGGAGAAACTCACCCGAATGACTGGATCTTCATTCCAGGGGAGGGGGTTCACTGCCCCCGGATGCAGATTGGAGGCAGCCATTGGGTTGCCAAGCACCAAGACTTTAAAAGGTCTATCTCAGTTATCTGTGACTTCATCCCAGTTGTTTTGTTAAATATTATGCCCTCTAGCCATCACTCGCTCACCCACTCCCTATGCCACCTCCATGGCAATTCAGGCCAACCCATGCCCCCACCTACACGGATGGCCCCTTATAGTCCCCATGCCACCTTAATGTCAATTTATGGCAACCCATGCTGGCACACCCACCACCATTTGTCCTGATACCCTCCATGCCAACTCACACAGTATCCACCATGGGCGGATCTTAGGAGCCATATTGAGATGAAATAAAGTTCCAAATATCTATTACAAGCTTCACTATATAAAAAGACACCAATTCATGAAAGGCATTCAAGACATTTAAATCCCCCTCAAGTACTTAATCTCTTATAAAAGCAAACAGTTGTATTCATAAACTCACATTAAATACAGTTAATCCTTTGATAACTTCTTTGAGCTGGCAATCAAACTGTGAACTTACAAACCCCCACTGTGATAATGCTAAGTTATGGAAAGCAGCCAACCATTAATAACGATATAATGATAGCCATCAGTGTTATGTCAACAAACAGATATTGTAACTGCTGGAACAATTTTTTTCAACTCTCACAGATAAAGGCAGCCTTTTTTATTTTTTTTAAAGGGCTGTGCATTTAAATAACTTTGTAGCTTGACAGTTCTACAGACCTTGTCCACCCCGCAAGAGCATTTGTGACTACTCTAAAGATTCATAACTCCAACACTGTGGGTTAAGGCCTTCGTTATAGCAAAAATCATGCCTGTTTGAACTCAGCAATGAGTCCAAATGACCCTACTGAGTTTGGATCTCCCTCACATATAAAGCAAGTCCTGTTCCCCACACCCCCTCCTTTCCCATACCAGTGAAAATGGGATCTTTTGGAAAAGAGGGGCAGGACTTCAGAATTCCGGATCATGGCCACCATTTTGGAAGGTCCATGGTGTCTCCACAATGCTATGAAAATCCGGGCTAGGGAGAGATGGTCAACATTAATGGTGTTGACCTCTGTGAAAGATTTGGCTATCGCCAAAGTCTGCTGTCAATGGACTGTACTGCTCCTTAAGATGTTCTACAATTTATTTACAACAAAAACTTCATGACAACGTCCCAACGACATGTATCTTGTTAACCAAGCCCTTCTCAGTAGCAGGTAGTGAATGGAGATTCTCAAAGTTGAAGCTCATAAAACTATACTAGTGATCAACCATGGGAGATGACAGGCTATTTTTGCTGGCCTCACTGTCCACAGAGAAAGATGTGAATCAAGATATATACCTGTTGCAAACAACATCAGAGTTTGCAGCAGCCAAAGCACAAAGGTTCACCTTCTGAGTCTTGGAATCTTGATGAACAAAGTCTTTTAATTGTTATTGTTATTTATTAGTTTACTATTTATTTGTCACTCATCTTTAATGTTGTTTTGTGACTTATATTTCTTGCTAATTCAACTGAATTTGGTATCATTTCCTCTTTGTATAAAGTTTCAAGGTGACAGCTTTATGATCTTGCCATTTTCCCTAAGGCCAGCCCTGTCGACAAATTTATGCCATTGGACCCTGTTTGCTACAATGGATTAGTCAAATTATGGTCAAAACCAAACTCAGCTGCAAAGTTATTTAAATGCCCAGCCCTTTAAAAATTGAGAAAGACAGTCTACCTGTGTCAATGAGAGGTAAAAACATCTCAAGGTGTCAAGTTATTTAATTCTCCAACCCTTTGAAAAAAATAAAAAAATGTGGGATGCCTGTTCTGTGAGCATTGAAAAAAATTGTTCCAGCAGTTACGATATCTGTTTATTGACATAACCCTAATAGTTATCATTATACCATTATTAGAGGTTGACTGCTTTCCACAACTTATCATTATCACAGTCAGGGCTTGTAAGTTCACAGTTTGATTAACAGCTCAAAGAGGTTACTAAAGGATCAGCTGTACTTAATGACAATATAAACTACTGACAGTGTTGTAGGTGAAATTTAATTACTGTACAGTGATTCCTTTCTTGTTTCTGCTACCATTGTCACACAACTGTATTTTTAAAGTGCGCATTATCTATATGCATGCATCGTCTCAAATGCAGTACATTGATGGTGTGAAGCAAAAATGAACCTTTTTTTCTGTATAATAATAAAACAGCATAAAACATGAACAGAGTCGTAGGGGCTCCAATATATAGGGAAGACCAGGGGGTGGGGGGTGGGGGGGGGACTTCAGGAGCAGGCATGTGCAGACGCACCTCCGATTGGTGCACCCAACTGGGGGCGCGCCGCCATTTTATGTCAGTGGGCCAATTAAGGCCCGCCCAGCGTGACGCTGGCCAGGAAGCACTATGCGCTCCCTGTGCAGGCAAGGGGGCAATTCCCTAAGCCAGGAGTGCGCTCTTTCACGCACGCATGCGAAAGAAAGCACTCATCTCCCTGAGGCTAAGTTCTGCCTCAAGGAGATTGGTGCCAAATTCAAAATTGGTCAATGCACAAACATAAAATGTCTCTGACATGTCCCCTCGTGTGACACTGTCACATGAGTTGGGACATTTCCATCACTTTTATTTAAACTTTTATTAAAGTTTTAAAAACCTTCATGGAACCTTATCCCGCCCGTGGATAAGGTTTCATGCTTTTTCTAATTCCCGCCAGGGTTCCCGGCCTGCACACCAACCTAAAGGTTGGACGGGCAGGTCCATTAACTACTTGAATTACTTTTTAAGTGGCCTCAATTGGCCGTTGACAGGTCGGCGGGCACACAGCTGATTTGGCTCCACCCCTGCCGACCTGAAAATTAAAATGAGGCGGGGTGACGTCAGGGGTTCCGCCCGACATCATCACGCGTCATTTTACACATTGGCGAGCGGGCGCCGCCCCTCACCTACCGACCTCAGTATCCTGACCATAATTCTTTGAAAGTATGAGTACAGACAGATAAATTCACAAAGAAGGCAGCCAGCAGTTTACATTTTATAAATAAAGGCATAGAGTTATAGCAAAAAGGTCATGCATTGCTGAAAAAAAAGATATGTCAAAGCTTTTCGTCTTGCACTCATCAGGAAGCTTAACAATAACACCAATATAAGGCTAAAACAACAATTTATATTGTAGGAGAAGGGAGTGCCGATTAGTTGGCAAGTGGACTCTTGTTGGCAATTGACATTACCATGGAGAATACACCAATTGATGGTGATTGACAGTTAACTGTCGAGCATTGTTTGGAAATTTAAACCAGCAGCTTGACCCTGATTGGGCAAGGCTTTGCCCTGAGAAATGAGTCAGCGAATGGTTGCCACTTATTTTATTTAACTGAAACAGGCCCAATATGTGTGCATGTTCTTTCTGTCTGCAAAGAACAGTGCCTTGTGTGCTAAATTTCAAACAATGCTTGACAGTTAACTCTCATCACCATCAATTGGTGCATTCTCCATGGCAACGCCTATACCAACCAGAGTCCACTTGCCAACCAATCAGCACTCTCTTCTTATACAGTATAAATTGTTGTTTTCCACTTACATTGGTATTCTTGTGAAGTGTCCTGATGAGTGTAAGCCGAAAAGCTTTGACATGTCTATTTTTTCATCAACACTCAAGTTCTGTACTTTCAAACAAAAGGAGGTTACGGAAAATTTGGGATGAGGGTTGTCCTGTGATTGAAAGCTTGAGTAAATCAGACCTATACTCTCTGGTGTTTAGAAAAATGAGGAGTTATCTCATTGAAACATATTGGGTTTGAAGGGGCTTGACATTGTAGATACAGAGGTTGTTTCTCCTGGCTGGGGAATCGAGAACACATGGCCAATGTGTCAGGTTAAGGGCTCAGTCATTTAGGATTGAGATGAGGAGAAATTTCTGCACTCAGAGGGTTATGAATCTTTGGAATTCTGTACCCCAGAGGATTGTGGATGTTTCATTGTTGAACATATTTAAGGCTCAGTTAGAGAGTAATTATATATAATTCGAAAAGTTATTCAAATTGTTAGCACCTCTTTAAGCAAATATCTTTAGTTTCAAACATTATTCAAACTGTCAACAATGCATTGGTTATTTCAGCATAGCAAAGGATAATTGGTCTCCATAATGTATAAACCACTTAATTTGTATTATTTTGAAAAATACCCAAAAAACAAATTACTGGGAGATATTAAAGCCTATTTCAAAATGCCACAGCCAATATTTAAGGTGCCCACGTTTAGTAGAAAATACTAATTTGACCATTCACTAAGTCTGTTATTGGGCCAGATTTTCAAATGCCTGGCGGGGTCTAGACCCAGTACAGATGTGATATAAAAATCGCAGTCCTGGAGATTGTTTCCAGATCCCGAGCCTCCAATTAATGGCTCCTTTCAGAGCTTGTAAATAGGCCAGAAAGGTGGCACTACAATTTTTAATGGCAATTTTGATGAACTCGAATAGTCTGGTGCACATCAGTGCACAGCTGTCGGGTTTACTGAGGAACAAAGGGGAATTTTTTTTAATGTTTAAAATCATTGGGTCCTCCGATATTCTGCACTGGAATGTGCACAGTACTTCAGTTTTGCCCAGTTGTCCTCTATTTCATGGCTTTTTGCTGCTGGTCTTCTAAGGAGCTGCCTACTCTCTTCAGCAAAGCAGTGACAAGCCCCAACATGGCTACCATCTGCCTCTCTTGCTGGTGACAAGCAGACAGCTCCTGCCTCTTGGCACCACAAATTGTGAGGCAAACTCGCTTCTTGCCCAATTAGGGGCATTTACATTTAAAAATAGCCTTGCATGTAGTGTGGGGTTGAGACCTGGAATTCATCCGGGTGTCAGGTTCCTGACCCCTGCTTTGAAATTCCAGTCCATTAAGTGGCTTCAAGTTCCTTTCTAAAGCACACGATCCAGGCAATTACTCTTAGCGCAAAACTGAGGGAGTACTGTAGTGTCAGGGATATCATCTTTCAGGCACAATTTCAAAGAAATGGCCAATGTTTACCCCTCAAATATCTTCACTAGTACAGGTTGTTTGGTCATTGTCTCATTGCTATTTGTGGGACCTTGATGTGCTTAAATTAGCTGTTGCATTACCTACATTGCAACAATGACTACAATTCATTGCCTGGAAAGTGCTTTCGAGTTGTGAGATTCAGAAATTAGCTCTTTCTTCCTTTATTTTTGTGTGGTACTGAAAAGGTGTGTCTAATAATCTGTGGTGAATATGAAATTCCAATAACTAATGTAAATGTTGCATTACCACCAATACAAACACTAAATACAGGTCCATAAGTGAGCAGCTCTGTTAATTCAGAAGAGAGAGAAATGGACAAACAACTGAAATAATGCCTTCACAAGGAAAGAGAAGCTGAGGCCTGAATTTTCAAGCAGATTGAGAAGCTCTCCACCTTTGTGAAAATGGTGGCAGAGGCTTGGGTCTGTAAATCTCCTCCCCCCAAACCCAGCCCCCACCATTTTCTCAGGGTGGGGAGGGGGGGACGGAGGAGGGGTGTTGTGGGATGGGGAATGGGGACAGGTACTAAATAGTGCATCATGATTTGCAGAGGCAGCTACACATGATAAAATGCAGCTGTTTTCAGGCTGATCTGATTTTGGCCAGTGGGACGTCCAAAGCACGACTTGTGCACTTTAGACCTAATAGGAGAAAGTCTAAAGTTAGCACATTAATATAGAGAGGTAGGGTACCCTTTTGTAGAGGTAGGGTACCCTTTGGATAGGATCCCAGGACAGCTTTGGGAGAGGTAAAGTGCCCTTTGGGAGAAGGAAGCTGCACTTTGGGATTGCTAAAAGTAGTCATGAATGTCCGTGACAATGGATCTATTCAGTGAAACTGTCAAGCTGATTGGAACAGCCAAAGAGAACCGTCAAGGGGAACTGTCAAGATGTACAGAATGTTTAAATCTCTTGCCCTTTAAACATTTGAAAAAAAACTTCAGTTTATAAAAAATCATTGCTTGCCATTTCACTGTCTATTGACATAAGTCTGAGGAGCTAGCATTATACCATTAGAACTGCATGACTGATTTCACAGGCTATCATTATCACAGCATGGTGGTTGTCAGTTCACAGTTTGAATCACAGATCCAAGTTCTTGTAAAGTTTTTGAAGTGGGACTATGAATGCAAGTGCTTGTTATAAGGAATTAAATATTTGAAGGGAGTTAAATGTAGTGAATGTTTTTTTTTTATCAATGAGTTTGTTCTATGTCCAAAATAGTGCATTCACCGACTGATACTTAAGAACTTTATTTAACCTCAGCATCAGTTCTGAGGTCTGCCCATCATGGATACTGAGTAAGTTGGCTTGGAAGCTAAAAGGGCAAAGGATGATGGATGGGGGGCATGAGTTGGCATGGAGGGTAAGAGGGGCCTTGGGGTTGGGCGGAGGGACATAGGTTGGCATGGGGCTGTGTGGGGGTGGGTGTGCGGTGAGGGCTGTTTTGTGTTTTATTTATCCTTTACATCTTCAACAAAGTGTCAGAGCACCGAGGCTGTCCTTCCTCCCAGCCCATCTCCGCAGCTGGTAGCCTCCGAACCCTTTTGGGGTCACCCGCCACAACTTTTATTTTCACCCCCACCCCACCAAACCAAAAATCTGATCTACCAGGGCACATTTTCCTGGGTTGGATTGGATTGACGGAGCCAGGAATTGTCCCAGTATGTTGGGAGCAAAATTCAGGCCTAAGATTTTAAACAAGAGACTAATTATGGAATGGGGATAGAAAAGAGAATGCACGCAGACAAATACACTTTGGGTAATAGATCAGGCATGAAGCCAGGGTAAGAGAAGGTGAAGTAATTCTAGCAATGAGACACAGACCATGTGAAATAAATTTACTGTGACAAAGATATGTAATTGCCCATATGGAACTTGTTTTGCTAAGGATATTAATAGGACTAAAACTATAAAATATAAATAAACAGCTTTTCTGATGCTTCTTTCTCAGACAGCACTGTGATGTCTAAGGGCATCACGAGGGTTCTCAACACTGGACTACAAGCTTTTCATCCTATCCTAAGGGATTTGTTACAAGTGAACCAAATTTAAGGCCACAGTTGAATTTGTCAGATCTTGCCTCCGGCTTTTAATTTTGTAAGCTCCACATAAGCTTGAACATTTCAGATTTAAAGTGTTTTTACAGGGCCTCAAATGTCACAAGGTCAACTTGTAATGTCACAAATAGCCTTGCAAATCCATTTTTATGACAATCTTTCTCTGCTGCTTTTAGTATCTTGGCCCTGCTCTTCTGGAAACAAAAGAATTTAACATTGGAATTCAGATGTTGCTCGACTGAATGAATAAAAATGTCAAAAAGCAAACTGTAAGTATTCGTAATAATCAATTCCTTGGCTAATTGCTCTGACTGCAGTCCCCAAGGACATGTTTTTTTTCCCATTATTATTTTGTTCAGATGTCTCAAATTGGAAAACATACATCAAAAATTACAATATATTTATTTTTAATTAGTATGTGGGTTTTCCTTTGAATGCAGCTTTGTATCGCAGTCCAACATTCAATTATTTTAACAATACTTCATGCTGTAATAGTTTAAATTAAGCATCTGCATTAATAGAGTCAATACTATTTGGTGCAGTGCATATTTATATTTTATAAGACCACAGTACATGTTATTTATACAGCTTACAAAAAATAAAGACAACTGTTGGCTTTTACAAGGTTAGATACCCCAACAAATTTGGTGCCTTTGTGCATGGATCTTCAGAAAAATCATATGTACACAGCAAGTCAAGGATTGCTGGAAATATCAATAATATTATAACCAAAGCTTTTATAATTCTGTGGTTAGAACATATATAGCGTAGAGATGATGCCAGTATGCATCAACATGATTATTTCAATGCCCAACTGCAAGCACATCTTTCTCACCCATTTGTTTTTTTCAAACCATTTAACTGAAGAATTTTAAAATCTATTTCAGCTTTTAAAAAAGGAAACAAATATATATTTTTATTATATCCAGGAAGAGGTACTGTTAGAGAGAGGGAGAGAGAGAGAGAGGGAGAGACAGAGAGAGAGAGAGGGCAATATAATTATGCTTGTGATTTTATTATAATAAGAAGCCAAAAACAATTATTGTTTCTTGAAAAATGCTTCAAGTTTAAAAATAATGATTGCTGAAAACGCATTTATTTTTCGACCTATGCAGCGAGTCAGGATTTTTCAGTCTCTTTGGGCTGGATTTTACAGCCCTCAGACTGGGTGTCTTTTTGGCTGGGGGCAGTGGGGGAGGTGGGGGGTGCGGTGGGTTTGGTGTCGGGGATGGGCATCACATCAAATATGACGGGAGGCTAGCCCATTGCCTTTTCGCCCACCCCTGACCCAGTCCCAATAAAACGGTAGGCGGGCAGGCGCCAAAATCGGCAGCCTGCCTGCCATTTTTTACAATTAACAGGCAATTGAGCTTGTTCACAAGCCAATTGACCTGAATATTAGGCTGCCCATATCATAATATGGTTAGTGTGGACAAGCGGGCAGGAATGCGAAGGCCATTTGTTCAGCACAGCTGTTAACAGGTGGGAAGGGGGTGGGGTACGTCTTTCAGGGGATGCTCTGTGTATATCAACGCCCCACCCCACCTAAGATGTTACCCCCACCTTGTCACTCCCTGCCTGACCACCAAAACCCACCACCCCCACCCCCTCCATCCTTCTTGCACCTCTCCCTTGGCTCCCTGATCCCTCCGGAAGCCCACGTTTACCTCATTCTAGAGGACATCCTCTTCATCCCGATGCCTGCTGTCTAAAGCTGCCTGCCAATCAGATTTTCCAGCAGTTCTCAAGGGTGGGAATTCCTCCCACTGAGGGGCGGAAGTCCCACCCTCAGCTCCTTAAGGTATGTTATCACTCCAGAGTGGCCTTGGTTAACAGGGTCAACATTTATTCCTGGAGGATGGGACAGGGGGAGCAGTACACCCACCTCTCCCCTACCGCACTGCCCATAAAATTCAGCCTGATGTTTTTTTTCCCCGCAAATAATCTGAAAAAGGGCACAAGATGCATTGTAAAAGGTTTTATTAGTAAGATTTCAGACAGCGGAGGCTAAATAAAATAAATAGAGACATTTGATTGGGGCTTTGATGAGACCTTACCTGGAATACTTTGTATAGTTTTGGTTTCCATGTTCAAGGGAGAATATGCTTGCACTGGAGGTAGTACAGCAGTTCATTAGATTGGTCCCTGGGGTGTGAGGGTTGTCCTGTGATGACAGGCTGAGTAAATTGGGTCTGTATTCTCCAGAGCTTATAAGAATGAGAGGGGCTTTTTTGAAATGCGTTTTCCCTTTGGGGAATAGTGAGGAGGAGATGGAAGGATTTCCAGGCTGATTATCAGCCCATTGACCCATATCCTAAACACACCATCTGTAGCTAACAAGTCCCAGAGTGGGGCTTGAACCTGGAGCTTCTGGACCTGAGGTAGGGTTGCTACCATGGTACCACAAGACTTCCTAAACACTCAAGATTACAAAGGGGCTTGACAGGGTAGATAATGAAACGTTGTTTTCTGTTTGGGGATTCTGGAACAAGGGGGCTTAGTTTCATAAGGGACTGGTCATTTATGACTGAATCTTTGGAATTCTCTACCACAGAGGGTTGTGGGTGCACCATCACTGAATATATTTAAGGCTGAGACAGCCAAGAGTTTTGTCCTCTCAGGGAATCTAGGGATATGGGGAGTGGGTGAGAAAGTGGAGTTGAAGTCCAAAATCAGTCATGATCATATTGAATGGTGGAGCAGTCGCATTGAGCCACATGGACTTCTCCTGCTTCTATTTCTTATGTTCCTAAGTTACCACACTGCTGCTGTATATCGGGCACCAGCTCTTTGTATTTTGAATCACTGAAGTAAGAGTAAGCTTTATTTGCCTGGTACTTATTATGGCCTTTATTGTAAATTAGGAGTTCTCTACATAACCCAACCAGAGCACCTGAGTGATACACCAGATGTTCAACCAGATTGGAATACTTTTGCTGCAGGAGGATTGCATCAAAAATGGTTTCATTTCTCCAGGATGCCACTTCCTAATTAAGCCACGCTTACTTCCTAAAACTTTTTTCTATGTTTAATACGTTTAAGGGGTTGTTATGCACACCTCTCAAAAAAATGCATCACTTAAAAGGAAGCCAGCACAATAGTCCTGTCAATATAAATCAATTGTAAACTAATAATCTATTTATATTGCGGCCAGCCCTCAAATCGAGGAC
This sequence comes from Carcharodon carcharias, assembly GCF_017639515.1. NCBI lineage: Eukaryota > Metazoa > Chordata > Chondrichthyes > Lamniformes > Lamnidae > Carcharodon > Carcharodon carcharias. The sequence continues at coordinate 96,509,900 of NC_054482.1, read as the reverse complement.
AGATGAAAGACAGACAGACAGGCAATAATCTATTCATGGTCTGAGTAACGTGAGTGGGTACTATAACGGAATGGTCAATACTCATAGACATAACATTTCCCTTTTCCATTTTATAAATGGGCAACATTTCATTCTGTTCAAGTTAATGTGTCCTGTGCCAATGAGTCATTTCTTAGTTCGGCTATTTAATTTTGTTTTATTCTTTCATGGGATGTGAGCGCTGCAGGCAAAGCCATCCCTAATTGTCCTTGAGAAGGTGGTGGTGAGCTGACTTCTTGAACCACTGCAGTCATTGTAGCGTAGGTACACCCACAGTGCTGTTAAGGAGGGAGTTCCAGGATTTTGACCCAACAACAGTGAAGGAACGGCGATATATTTCCAAGTCCAGATGGTAAGTGACTTGGCAGGGAACTTACAGGTGGTGGTGTTCCCATGCTCCCACTGCCCTACTCCTTTGAGGTGGCAGAGATGCATTAGTGGTGGAGGGAGTGGATGTTGAAGGTGGCGGATGAGGTGCCAATCAAGTGGGCTGCTTTGTTCTGGATGGTGTCAAGCTTCTTGAGTGTTGTTGGAGCTGCAATCATCCAGGCAAGTGGAGAGTATTCCATCACAGAATCACACAGTACAGAAGAGGCCATTCGGCCCATCAAGTCTGCACCAACATGTGAGAAACACCTGACCTACCTACCTAATCCCATTTACCAGCACTTGGCCCATAGCCTTGAATGTCATGACGTGCCAAGTGTTCATCCAGGTACTTTTTAAAGGATGTGAGGCAACCCGCCTCCACCACCCTCCCAACCCGCGCATTCCAGACCATCACCACCTCTGAGTAAAAAGGTTTTTCCTCACATCCCCCTTAAACCTCCTGCCCTTCACCTTGAACTTATGTCCCCTGACCTTTCGTCTAAGGGGAATAGCTGTTCCCTATCCACCCTGTCCATGCCCCTCATAATCTTGTACGCCTCAATCAGGTCGCCCTCTCAGTCTTCTTTGCTCCAACTAAAACAACCCAAACCTATCCAACCTTTCTTCATAACTTAAATGTTTCATCCCAGGCAACATCCTGGTGAATCTTCTCTGCACCCCCTCCAGTGGAATCACATCCTTCCTATAATGTGGCGACCAGAACTGCACACAGTACTCCAGCTGTGACCTCACCAAGGTCCTATACAACTCCAACATGACCTCCCAACTTTTGTAATCTATGTCTCAATTGATAAAGGCAAGTGTTCCATATGCCTTTTTCACCACCCCACTCACATGCCCCTCCACCTTCAGAGATCTACGGACACACACGCCAAGGTCCCTTTGTTCTTCAGAACTTCCTAATGTAATGCCGTTCATTGAATACTTCCTTGTCAAATTACTCCTTCCAAAGTGTATCACTTCACACTTTTCAGGGTTAAATTCCATCTGCCACTTATCTGCCCATTTGACCATCCCGACTATATCTTCCTGCAGCCCAAGACACTCAACCTCTCTGTTAACCACCTGGCCAATCTTTGTGTCATCTGCAAATTTACTAATCCTACCCCCCACATTGTCATCTATGTAATTTATATAAATGACAAATAATAGGGGACCCAGCACAGATCCCTGTGGTACACACTGGACACTGGCTTCCAGTCACTAAAGCATCCTTCTGTCATCACCCTCTGTCTCCTACAACTAAGCCAATTTTGAATTCACCTTATCAAATTACCCTGTATCTCACGTGCATTTGTCTTCTTTATAAGTCTCCCATGTGGGACCTTGTCAAAGGCTTTGCTGAAATCCATACAAAATACATCAACTGCACTACCCTCATCTACACACCTGGTCACCTCCTCAAAAAATTCAATCAAAAGCCATGGCGGAACCCACCGCAGGGGATGCGGCAGGCCAGCCAAATGTCCATTGACTTTCAGCGGGACCGGAAGATCCCAGCGGCGGGCAGGTCCAGAAAATCCTGGCCTACTCAGTCAAATGCTACATTGATGTCAAGGGCAGTCATTCTCACCTCACCTCTTGAGTTCAGCTCTTTTGTCCATCTTTGGACCAAGGCTGTAATGAGGTCAGGAGCTGCGTGGCCCCAGCAGAACCGAAACTGAGTATCAGTGAGCAGACTTGCTGAGTAAATGCCGTTTGATAGCACTTTCAACCACACCTTCCATCACTTTGCTGATGATTGAGAGTAGACACATGGGACGGTAATTGGCTGGGTTGGATTTGTTCTGCTCCTTTCGGACAGGACACACCTGGGCAATCTTTTACATTGCCAGGTAGATGCCAGTGTTGTAGTTGTACTGGAACAGCTTCACTAGGGGCACAGCTAGCTCTGGAGCACAAGTCTTCAGTACTATTGCCGGAATATTGTCAGGGCCCATAGCCTTTGCAGTAACCAGTGCCTTCAGCTGTTTCTTGATATCATGTGCAGTGAATTGAATTGGCTGAAGATTGGCATCCGTGATGCTGGGGATTTCAGGAGGCCAAGATGAATCATCCACTCAGCACTTCTGGCTGAAGATTGTTGCAAATGCTTCAACCTTTTGTTTTACACTGATATGCTGGCCTCCCCCATCATTGAGGATGGGGATGTTTGTGGAGTCTCCTCCTCCAGTGAGATGTTTAATTGTCCATCACTATTTACAACTGGATGTGGCAGGACTGCTGTGCTTAGATCTGATCCATCACTTTTCTACTTCTATTTAGCTCTGAAGAAGTCATGTGGACTTGAAACATTAACTCTGTTTCTCTCTTGACAGATGCTGCCAGACCTGCTGAGCTTTTGCAGCATTTTCTGTTTTTATTTCAAATTTCCAGCATCCACAGTATTTTGCTTTTATCTTAGATCTGATCCGTTGGTTGTGGGATCTCTTAGCTCTGTCCATCACATGCTGCCTCCACTGTTTGGCATGCAAGTAGCCCTGTGTTGTAGCTTTGAACGCTATCACTCTTTCTTATACTAGTCACTTGTCCATTTAGCTTAGTTTCACTGCACATTGAAAATGTTTGTTTGACTGGATCTGAAATTTGCTCAATCTTCACTTAATCAAAATTGATGTGAAGAAATGTTTAGCATTTACTGCTCACATTTCTATCCACTTCTTTTCATGTCATTTTACGCACTTGAGTTTCACGCATCGCCAAACATTTAGTTTAAATCCATTTCTTTGTTATCACTGATAAAGAGATTTCTTCACAAGGTCCATGTAAATTGTAGCATTTAACATGACAGGAGTTGTTTTCTCTGGTGATTATTAAAGCCTCTGACAAAGGTACTGCTTGTGTTCAGCACTCAAATCAGGAACCAAATAAAAACACTATAGTTTCTTCCAAGCAACACTGAATACCTGCTGTATTAGAAGTTCCGCAAACTAACATGCGCTGAGGTAAGCTTATCAATGTTTTCCAGCAGGATTGAAGCTTTCTGAGCCAACAGGACTCATCACCAATAAAGACAGGTGTGCTGAATGAAAACTTGGCACCCATTTATATAAGGGAAGTGTACCACTTGTTGTGGACAGGCAATCATGGTCAACAAATGAGGTAAGAGATAATGGCCATGAACTTCTTTGGAGTGGCAATCGGAGTCAGATTGCTACTCTGCTCCTAGTTTCTTACCTTGAAATCCAGCTGCTCCTTTCTAGCCCAACATCTGTCTCAGGCCGAGTGAGAACTGTCTAGTGCAGCGGGTTCCTGAGGCCTTGTGCTGAGCTCCGCAGAGTCGGAGTTAAGGGTGCCATGCCCCCTTTTTACAGCACTAAGCGCAATAAAGCAGGTAAGCTTAAAGGTCCAGCCATTTGAAGCAGTTAAGATTGTAAGGGAAGTGGGTGGGTTTGGAGGGTGTGGGGGGGGTGGTGGGTGATCGCTTGGTTCGGTGGGGGCGGGGTGGGGGGGTGGGCAGGTGAGGGTCGGGCACTCACTGCAGGGGTGGTCAGTGGGGGCAGGGGGGGGAGTGGGTGGTCAGAGGTGGACAGTGTGGGAGAGGGGAGGGCAGTCGTTGGGGAGTCCTGTGGGGGGATGGCGGTGTTGGGGGATTTGGGGGCTTGGGGTGGTTGGGGAATCCTGTGGGGAATCAGGGGAGTCCCGTGGGTAGTCAGCGGGTGGGTAATCGGGAGTCCCGTGGAGGTTTGTGGGAGTGGGAGGAGTCCCATGGGGAGTCAGAGTGGTAGTCAGGTGGAGGGTGGGAGTCAGTACAATAGTTACCCAGGAGTTAGAAGTGGTTTTAATTCTTCCAACCTTTTCTGGGTAAATATTTCTGAAAGGCAGTCAGAACCATCCAAAGTTTGTGATTTATATCCTAGTTTCAGGTAGTTCCCATTGCAGGGCATTTTGAAGTTTGAACTTCCCAGGTAATTGCCATGGTATCCTTACCTGTGGACTTCCAGGTGTTAACCAGGGCATCTTTGGGGTACCTCGTAGATACAATGCCCCAGAGCTCAGAAGTTACAGGCCAATATAAGGTTGAAAGCAAAGGCCTACACAAGTGTAAAGAAAAGTGAAAATCCAGAGGAATGGGAGAGCTATATCACGTAACAATGGAATGCAAAAGAAGCAAACAGAAGGCTCAAGAAGTGAATATGAAAAACAAACACTTGGAGGGGGATAAAGGCGAATAATAAATTATTTTATGAATACATCAGCAAAAAGAAAGTGGTAAAGGGACATGTTGGTCTGTTAAGATGAATGCAGGCTAGACTATTCTGGAAAATAAGGAATAAAGAAAATATCTATTTGGGCAAGAAACCAATGGTGCAAGGGAACTTGAAAATACATAACCGTGGATTTAAAACATGCAAATATGGTAATGGAGAAAATAATGGGACTTATGGGACTTAATGGGACAAATGAGCAGGATCTGTTAGTTTCTACACCAGTATATTAAAAAATGGTGAGGAAATTACAAATGGATTAATCATAGTTTCCCAAAGCCCTCTAAATTCAGAAACTGTGTAAGTGGCGCTCAACTAGTTAAGAAAGGACAGAGATGAGAAAGAACCAGCAAAGTACAGACCTGCCAGTTTGACATCAGTTGTGAGGAGGTTACTGAAATCTATCATCAGGATCTATCATTTTTAACTCTGTGTAACTGAATGGATTTTGAGTGAGTTAAAATGTCACCCATGGTGAGCAATTGGCCAAAAGTCAGTTGATTAAAGTTGATCCACCAGTTACAGATAGGGAATTGATAGGTTGAATTACTTGCAAACTGCTTAATAGGTGATACAAAAGATCATCATTAGATTTATAGACAACATGTGCACTTCCTCTTAATTGATCAAAAATGACCACATGGCTTATTTAATTGGAATAATCCTCTAACAATGGGTAGGATGTGTTTTTGGTGCAGAATAGCAAACCCTATTTGAACATCACGGGTTGGATTTTTGTCTAGTCCAGATGACTTGGGGGCACTTTAAAAATGGCAGGTGGGTCCAGATTTCAGCATTTCCAACCCCATTCCTTGATTTTCCGATTTTCAGGAATGCCTTTTAAGGGTGTGGCTGGTTTGGGTCACAAGCCCATGGGACGGGGCCCAGGCCAGGTTCGTAATCCAGCAGCTTTTACTGCGTGAGCTGGTGTTGGGCAAGGGGTTGGGGGGAGACCTCCTTTGGGGCCCCTGTGCCCATTGGAGACACCACCCAATTTCATACTCCTCCCTTTAACTCCACCACCACCACCCCCCCCCACCCCACCGCTTTCCACCTCCAGTCTGTCAAACCTGGCCCCAGCAGCCCCTCTCACTGGGGCCTACCCTCCAGGTCTTGCCGTTACCCCAGACTTACCTTGGCTCCATAATCTCCTCTTGTTTGGGGATTGCCTGTAGTCCCAGCAGTGGCCACCATTCAAACCTCGCACTGCTGGGCCGAAAGAGATAGGCCAGCAGCTCTCTAAAATGGGACTTCTTCCCCAAATAGAAGTCTTGATCTTAGTTAATTAATGCTGCTTTCAGCATAAAATGGCTGCGGGGCAGCCTGCTTTTTGGTGGATGGCTCCCTATCAACTTTTTAGTTGGGGGGGGCGGGGAAATATGGTGCCCGGTGAAATCCACCCCAAGGTTCCACCCAGCTGCAGGCATTAATGCAGATCTGGTTGCCCAGGATCTCCCTTGTTTCCACCAGCTCCCACATGCTGTTACAAGCTTAGATTCTTGTCTTCAATATTCTCTTGGACACAGCAGCACTGGTAAGTGTTCCGAGTATCTCTCATTTTAGTCTGTATTTCCATTGTTCAATATCTAACAATATGATAGTGTAACCAACAAATGTAACAATAGTACCCTCTTGTGATCTTAACTGGACATTCATGTTTTTCAATCATGCATCTCTCCAGTCTTTTCAAAGGCAAAGAAAGGACAGGTACAAATTATTCAGTTGATTTCTTTCAAGGCAAGGAACCACTGTCTAAAATTTACAATCAGACTCCTTTATTTCAACCACAGCAATTTGTAATAGCTTTTATTATACAAAATAATGAAGACACCATGCTACCCCACATGAGTATGCCGTTTTGCTTGATATTGACAAAATAATCTCCTGCATCTGAATCTCAGAACAGCTTGTCCTTATAATCTTCCACTTAAAATCCTGGCTGTCGATAAATGTGTTCTTTTTTATCTTCCTGTATTCAGAAACAGAGTGGAAATGGTCCCAGATTTGCAGTAAATGCGGTAGCAAGCGGGAGAAACATTTTTCCCGCTGGCCATAATGGCGGCCTTTCACACTGTATTGTCCCAAATCTGCCGCATTAATTATGCATTCCTGGGACACACGCTGTTTCCATGGCGGGTAGGTCCAATCTGCCTGCCACGCTGTCACCTCGCAGCTTCATCACGCCAGGCGCCAGATTTAAAGTACAGCCGAGCTCAATGCTTCCAACCCAGGACTTCAGCAAAGAAGAAATGGCCCTGAATGGCAAGATGACTGCAGCCACCGAGCACCTTTTGGACGCCGTGGAAGCCTGCTCTGATGTCCTCTACCCCTGCTCTGGCTGCAGGAAGGGCAGCAACATTACCACTCCAGCTTAGTAGGCGATGGCAGTGGTGGTCAGTGTCAATGCTGCACAGAAGAGGTTGGCCATCCAATGCAGATAGAGAATGAATGATCTCATCTGTGCAGCTAGGGTATGGTAACCATCTGATCACTCACACACTCAAACCCATCACACATTCACTGGCAACTCACTCACTGCCAGCTCAAGGGACATCACCACCCATTCTCACTTACATAACCACACATGTCCATCTGGGCTCATCTCCTCTGGAGACTGCCTCCTCAACCCTCATCATCTTGACGCCACTTGCACAGATCAACATGTGCCCCCACACACACCCTGGGATACTCCCCTTCCCCAGTACAGCGCTCGTCCTGCAGCCTCTTCCCTTGCCTGGGGCCACTTCTGCCCCTTCCCCAAGCAAGCCTTAGCCCAGCAGCTGTTGAAAAGCCACCCACGTATAGCTGACCTGGTAGGTAGAGGCCTGCCCAGTAGCCATCATAAAAGTGATGTGGTGTTTTCTGTGAAGCCTGGAGTGGATGGCTGTGAGCGCTGACCAAAGCTAGACAGGCAAACAAACCTTGAAGTCTCGAGTGAAACGCAGCCCCTGTCAACTGCAGGACTTATATATGCTGTTGTGAAACGTGGGCAGCTAATCGAGCAGTGGGGTGGGGGTGGGTCAGACTGGCAGGCTGGCCATCCATGACATACTGATGCATTACAATGAGGTTCCCGACGTTCGATGGCAGGGAATGCAGCCCGCCAGCGATGGGCTGAACGGATGACTGCAAACTGGTTTCACGACAAGTGAAACCGACTTCTGGGCCTTCTCGCCATATTGTCTGCTTACGACACCGAATACGCCCGACGCTGGCGGGCAGGGAAAATCCCGGACACAGGAACAGGGGTAGGCTATTCAGCCATTGAGCCCGTTCCACTACTCAATTAGATCATGACTGGTCTGTACGTTAGCTCCATCTACCCACACATAGGACAGAATTTTCTGCCTGTCAGGTGGGCAGGTCCGACCCAATCTACGGCAGGCGGGGAGCCAATCCCCGCCAGCGAAGCAGGCTGCACCGCCATTTTACGTGGGCAGGCCAATTAAGGCCCAGCCAGCGTGCCGTCCGGCAGGAAGCACATAGGGGATTCCCTAAAAGCGAGAGTGTGCTCTTTTGCGCATGCACACAAAAGAGCACACATCTCCCTGAGGCTTAGCGCTGCCTCAGGGAGATCGCTTCCACTTTGAAAATTATTAAAAATAGAGAAAAAAAACTTCCTAACATGTACCCCTCATGTGATGAGATGGGACATGTTCATAATTTACAGAATGACTTTATTAAAATATTTAAAACCCTGAATGAAACCTCATCCCACCGCTGGATGAGGTTTCATGTTTTCTCTATTTGCCACCGGGGCTCCTGGCCTGCCCGCCAACATTAAGGTTGTTCGAGCAGGTCCTTTACTTGTTTAAATGATTCTGTCAATGGCTCCCCTGCTCGCTGATGGCAAAATTCTGCCCATGATCTTTATTATGGTTGCCGAACAAAAATCTATGAGTCTTAGGCCGGAATTTTCCAGCCCCTTCTGGCAAAGGGATCTTCTGGTCCTGCCCAAGTCAATGGGCTTTTGAATAGCTCACCATCCACCAAGGCAGGTCCGGAAAATCCCAGCCTTAGTTTTAAAATTTTCATTTGACCACATCCTCAACATCTTTCTTCAATGGGTCGTTCCAGGTTTTCATTTGTGTGAAAAAGTGCTTCCTGGCATCATCATTGAATGAGCCAGCTCTAATTTTCCGATTATACTCCATTGTGCCAGACTCCCCTAGCAGAGAAAATGATTTCTCTCTACCTACCTAGCCCTTATCATTCTATACTTGAAGAAATACAAGCAGTCTATGCAATCATAATTTAACCCATGTAGCCCCAAAGCCTGCAAAGCACCAAGGATTAGGAACTAACCAACACAATGGCCCAAATTTTTAGCTCGTTGGGCTGCGCGCACCTGAGCCAAACAAACCTAAAACGGTGTCAGGCGAGCGTCCTGACGTCATTGCGCACTTGCGCGATATTTCAGTCGGCGGGCGCGTGCCACAGTTGGCAGCACGCCTACCAACAATTAAAAGGCCTATTAAGGTAATAACTGAATTAAATGTTTTTGCTGCCCGTCCAACCTTAGGATTGGCGGGCAGGCAAAAAGGCCAAGCGGCCTATGGATTTTTCAGGAAACCTCATCCACGGGCGGGATGAGATTTCCAGCAGCCATTAAAAATTAAATAAAAATTTTAACATTGCAGTAATAACATGTCCCTACTCATGTGACACAGTCACACAAGCAGGGACATGTTTTGTAACAATTTAAAGTTCTTTGTTTTTAATTTTTAAAACTTTCATCTCCCTGAGGAAGCTCTGTGCTTCAGGGAGCTTTTCCTGCACGCACCTGCTAAGCGCTGCAGCGTGCGTTTCACACTGGACGGATCTTAATTGGCCCACCAGCGTGAAATCGCGGTCAGGCTCTGATCGCGGGCGGCGATTGGCTTCCTGCCCGACGAGGGCAAAATCCTGGCCAATAAGTATGAGATGTTTAATGATTACTGAGACAAACTAACAAAGTATTTTTCAGTTTTTGGGAAACAGTTTCAATGCTTAGGCTATTACCATTTTTAGCTCTTTAGCCTCTAGATTCAGTCTGTAAGTCTGGGCTAGTCAACATTCCTCAGTTCCCAGCCACATGCCCTTCCTTCGATGCTAGCCACTGAGTAAAATAAAAGCAAAATATTGCTGATGCTGGAAATCTGAAATATAACAGAAAATTCTGGAAAAACTCAGCAGGTCTGTCAGCATCTATGGCGAGAGAAACAGAGTTCATGTTTTGAGTCCAATATGACTCTTCTTGGAATTGTTCCCACTGAGTCCTCTATTCTTAAGTGTTTCCCATTTTGTGTCTGGCTCTGAGTACTCTGAGTTCTATTCCCTTAAAAATGTAGGCAGAGTTATTTGGAAGGGAGAGGCAGGCAGGTGAAGTTGTTCACAAAGGGCACTTGTTATAGGCTAAATCCACCAAATTTGCAGTTCAACCACTGCCACACCCACCCTCCACACTCCCTAATCCCTCTATCCTGGCTTCACCACTACCTAATGGGATAACAATTGTCATGAAGCTATTTATGTATATAATATTTTGGAAAATATTTTTCTCTTAAAATAGAGGTTTAGTCTGCAGGTGTGTCTTAACTGGATTAAAGCCAGCTAGTCTGGGTGCTTTGAAATGTATTAGTTTTGATATGTAAGAGAGATAGCCTGTATTTGCATTTTTTGAATACAGCAGTCAAGAAGTGGGGTGAAAACTGATGCCTTTCTAGCAGCTACCAAGCAAAATGTTTATATTACTAATAAAATTGGTATTATGAAAGGGTTTTCATTGTTAAAAGGCGACGTTCATAGAGCTTGTTGATACAATGAGAATTATAATTCAACGGGGCTGGTAGGTATAACTTCAGTAGTTTTCAGGTGTGCAGTCAGAGGCAATGTAAGATCAAAAGGCAGGTGCAAGCCTCCAACTGGCTCCACAGTGAAATGAACCTCATTTTGAATTCATAAGGTGAAAATGTTTTGCCTGGTATCTGGTTAAATCTATGGGTTGCTGTTGCCTTAATGGAGATTAGTTTGAGAATGTGTTTAAAGCTATGCTAGTAGTAATTTGTAGCTATGTGTACATACATTTTAACCTGTATAAATTAATAAAATGTTTCATTTAGTTTAATGTAAAACCTCGAGAACTAGTGGTCTGATTCCTGAGTTTAAAGTCTCACATCTCAAACATAACATTTAAAATTATTGGTTACGACAGCTGTTTAAAGTTTCCCTCCATGATTTTAAAAAATAACTCCGCTTTACCAACTGCATCGGTCATAACACAATTCCTTCAGTTCCTTTTTACAGTTCAGGCACATCTGCTGACAAATTTCCAAACTTGTAGAAGCTATCCAATACCCGATGAATCTTTTCATTACTTTAGTAGCAATTCCTAATTTTCCACCCCAGTTGCTTTCAGCACTTTTAATCTGCACAGATCTTAATTTAAGGAATTGATATATAAGGCATAAGAGACATCAGTTCATGGGTATTCTATTAATTTGTGTTGGAAAAAGTACTCCATAAGAGAGAAGGAACAATAAGTTTGCCTCATCATATCCACAAAATATTACAAAAACCCTTCATAATCAATCAACTACTTTTAAAGCTCTGTCATGATTGCTGGACAAAGGTCAATAAAATAAATGACCTGACAATCTGTCTTTTTTGGTAGAATAGTTTTGAGGAATTGCAATATCAGGAGACATTCTGCAAATTGTGTTATGGAATCATTCACAACCACTGGTCCAGCTATATGCAATCCTGATTTTACATCTTTTATGTCCAAAGGATGCACCTCTAATAATGTAGCACTCAAGGATAAGAATGCAAGTTAAATACGTGCAACACCAAACTTCAAATCATTAGGAAACATGTAAATTAAATATTTTGAGGTGTCAGAGTCACAATCAGACTTTTATAGGACATCCTCGGGGAAGACTGCCACTCCAATCTGCCTGCCATACTAAGTTTCATAAGCATTAGGTTTCTGCTGTTGGTGTTGGGATAGCAAAAGTTTGCTTCACCTGAATTTACATTCCAGTACATATGTGGAAACTGATATAAAGCCATTGTACCTGAAGTACTGTAGTTCCCAAATGTGGCGTCTTGTAAGAATAAATATAGGGGTCTGAGATTTACTTGGTACTCAATTGCCTGAGTACATGGTAATGCTAGTGAATCTACCCTAAAGGATAGCAGCCTGAGCGGCTTCAAAGCCCAATTTGCAATGCAAATGATACTTAGTCCCGAAAGTACAGCTGATGTATCAGAAAAGGCCACCAGTTGTTCAACATCCATTTCCAGAAGGTCAGTGAACAAGTTCTTAAATTATATTCTTAGTTGGCCCGACTTTTCACAGGCAGCTGTTGGGGCTCAATTTTGTTCAGCCAATTTCTTTCCCCCTAAAGGTCTGAATAGTTTACATGCAGCTGGCATAGGAATTCTCAACTCAAAGTAATGAACAATGTGCCAAGAGCAAAATTTAAATATTCAAATGAGCTAACCTTGTATTGTCATTTGTGTGCAGCTATGTTCAGTGCTTAAGGAACAGATGTCCCAATGGCACTGCGCCATAATTGAACTATTGGCCCCATGCTTCCTGCTAACTGATGCAGTGACTGGATCAGTAATACATCTCTCATGGAATGTGATCCTTATTTGATCCTAATCTGTAATATTGGGGTTCATGGCAGCAAACATGAAGTAAGAGATGGGGACTCAGTGGGGAAAACAACTGAAAACAAATTAAAGAAAAAGTTAAGGTTCAAATCTACAAGTTAAACAAGACTTACTGAAATAACTATTGTGTGTATGTGTGTGTGTGTGTCTGTGTGGCATTGAGAAAATTTAAAGCAGATGAAAGGCTAAAATTCTTATCAATGCAAAATGCCTTAACTAATTATGCATCCATGTAACGTGTGTTCAGTTTGCACTTGTTTAAATAGCAGAGATGCTCATTAGCTGCAGTATATCTGTAATGCTTCAGTAAACAGTTTAATGGCTGTGATGTTTAACCAATTTCTGAAGTCTTTGTAATTTCAGCTTTAGCAGCTCATTAATGTTTTTTTTGACAGTGTACAGATGATTTTACTGCAATTTGACACCGTTCATTCCACCCCGCCCCCGCCCCACCCCTCCCCCCACAAAATGTCACGATTCACTTCTATGACTAGGGACTACTCAAATACAAAGGAAATAAGCTCTAAAATAGAGGGTTAACAGTTATTGCTTAAGAGTCATCACTGCCTTGTACTTCTACACATTGCAATTCTTGGGCACAGTTGCACAATTTAGATTTTTTTTTTAGTGCACCGAAGTGCAACATTATCATGGATTTATTATTGTCAATCAACCAATCAGGGCACAGGCATTTCTTTACCACAATAATCAGCATCACATCACTCATTAGAGAAACCTGGCAAATAAAGATAAGCAGAACTACAGTAAAACAACGTTTTGAACAGCTATTCACATGGGAATGTTGCCCAATTATTCAGAAGGTCATTAAGGAAAATTAAAAAAAAACAATGCCAAGCATTTTCTAATTAAAATGCCCCAAACAACGCTTTTAGAATTTATTTTTATAAGTGATAAACCAGTCTCTAAATGTTTTCCTAATTTTTATTAGTCTTAATTAGAAAAAAAAGTCCCAGAACATGCTCTAAAAATCCTTTCCCTCTTACTGCAGGTTGAAATGAAGGGTTTTCATATTATTTCTACTGAGGCAATTTGACCCTTGATTATATTATTAGGAAATTTGGACTATCTGTCCAAGAGTGAAAAAAAAATCAGTTACATGACAGGTGTGAGTGAGTGTATTGTGTCAGCACAAACTGGGAGTCAAACATTACTTACGTTAAATCACAGATTTTTTCTATGTAGGTTTGCAGAAACCTGCAGCTGCTGTTTAAGCTACATTATGCAAACAGTGCAATCACTATGGCAAACTTAAGAAAATTCTAGTGTAAGGTCAATATAATGCGCAAATAGAACAATATTGCTAAGCAGCTAGATTATTCATAAACCATTCCTGAAGTTGTTTTCAATTTCACTGATTCATGGAAGTATTTATTCTATCATTATTTTAAAAATTCTGCACATCCAATCATCTTGTGTAAATATTAGGCCATTGTAAATGGTTAACGCTAGAATCCTGGCCTTATTTGGTTGAAGAGGATTTATGAATGGCACTCATTTAGTGCCCAATTTCACATCCTTTCTGCAGTTCAACCAGGCTGAGGCCAATGAAGAAATGATTGAACGAAAGATTTCTGTTCAGAAAATATTTGCGATTATTGAATTTAAGTGCTAAGAAAAGGTTTGCGCCTGCTGAGAGTTCATTCCTAATGGAAACATCTCAGTCATGTTCTGATGGAAGGTCATTGACCAGAAATGTTAACTCAGTTTCCTTCTCCACAGAATGCTACCTGACCTACTGAGTATTTCCAGCAATTCCTATTTTTATTTCAGTCATGGGTTCAGTAGTTCTCAATTAGTACAGAACCTATCATCAGTGGTAGAATATGGCACTAAAGAAGAAAATACAGTTTAACTAATAGTCAAGAATATTCCATTGTGGATGTACAATCTAGCAATATAATGCCTGAGGAAATAAAACCTCACAATTAAGTTTTACTTCTTTTTAAAGCTTCTCAGAGATAATTTAGAAAGAAAGTACAGTAGTTTATAATAGCTTACCTGAAGAATTGCAGAGAACAGAGCCAAATGCACTGATGACAATATTTGCTTTTAAGCGAATAACTTGATCTTCATCTTCAATCCAATCCCCAACGTCATTCTGCTCTGTACGAACAAACTCAATTGCAGAAATGCGCTGACCTTTCAGAATAATTCTTCTTGGTGACATGTAAGGCAAAAACTCGCATCTTTCTTTTTTTGCTAGTTCCATCTAATAGACAATTACAAGAGACAGAAACAACATTGTTAAGCTCAGGACAACTCTGACCTTCAGGGCAATATTAGTGTGTGATGTCGAACTCAAGCATCGCATTACAAATTCTGGACATCATGCAGAATCTAAGATTACAGAAATGCAATGTAACTAGTTCCAAGCTATCATTCTTCTTTTGTTGTTTGACCTTCCAAAGAGCAAGGGGAGAATTTCCGGGTACCAATGCAGGTAGGAACCGAGGGGACAGGCTTGTTACTTCACACAGCCGGTTGGTGTGACTGTTTTCTGGCACCATCCCTCGCACGGGCCATTTTCGGGAAGGCTGGCTCGAGGGCAGAGCAAGCTAACCACCTGCAAGTGGTGGCTAGCTTGTTAAAGTATTTACAGTTAAGGCCACTGGTCAGAGGCTGACTGGAATTTTCCAGTTCTGTAGGCCTGTAGACTCCTCGTGGTGTCTGGAGCAGCTGCCTGGAGGTGGCCTCCCATGGAAGATTGGGGGGGGTGAGATCAGCATTCCAGAAAGACTTGGAGGCTCTTCCCCACCTATCTGGCCAGAGCTGTGGCCACAGGCCGCTCAGTGCATGGGATCCCCCTCCAGAATTGTGGTACGGCCACTGCGACCATTTTTAAATTTCAAAACCTTTCAAGACTGCTGAAAGGTGCCTCAAGATAGAGGCAACCTCTCTTTCCCTTACCTGCAATGGCAGGCTGCAGTACCTTCCATGCTACAGGGCCTCCTATTGGCCCCAATGCCTTGGGAGCCCACCTATTGTCCTTAACTGAATGTTGAGCGTGCCCTGTAGCCTCTAATTGGCCAATCGAAGCAAAATCAACATCGGGTGACTGGTATCGACACTGTGGGGTTAGGACTCATATTTGACCCCGCCCTGAACGTTTGTAGGAAAGATTCCTACAAGTTATATGATGCCACGACGGTTGTTGTTCTGCAACAAAATCTCCCAAGTTCCCCCTCTAGTGTCTGCATAAGTACACTCCATTCAGCCCTTCCTTTAAAATAGACTGACATTTTCTAAAAACTTTCAAAACGAAACATCCAGAATTTTCAACAAAATCACAGTTTAGGTATGAAAAAGGTCTCCTCTATTTCTGAAAGGGATGTTGCAAATAGACAGATGGCTGGATTATCTGCTTCAGAGACTCTAAAATTAACACTATTTTTAGTCTGCATGAATAACAGTAATGATGAGATCTAGTCAAGGTAGTATTTGAAAAACACATTTCTGGTCATTTGAGTTGTTATAGTTGAATTAAGTCAGAAAATCAGAATGCAGACAAATAGCTTGAATTTGTTTTCCTCACAGGGCATGATCACCAAACCTGATTTCACTAGACTGGGCATGGCATCCCAAACAGCATAATCCTTCACTTCTGCCTTAGCCTTGTGATTTTTCTTCACAATCTTATCGTTTTACTTGGATGTGACAGCATGAGGTGCTGTGATTCTTAATTTGTGATGGAGCATAGTTGTTGCAGTTTCTTCACCCATAGTGCAGTGAGGCGTAGATGGTAGTTATTTACACAGGAATTGCCTGCACTATTACTGCCAAGATAAAGTGTCCAACTGAGCAGTCTGAACACATTTCTTGATTGCTTTCATGAATCTTTGAGCCTCAGACCTTGTGGCTGGCCATTATGGTGCAATTTGATGGCAGTGAAATCCAAGTTGCTCTGCAAATTGCTACAATTCTGAACTTTGCAATGGAGATCCATGCAACAGTGGCTCTCACAGCCAGAAATTTGGTTACTTCAGCTTGCTGGAAATTAGGACAAATTATCAATTGCTAAGAGTTAGTTTGATGGAAAGTGTACCCAAAGGTCAGCACCAACTTCCTCTGCCATGGATTATCAGGCAAATCATGTATGGCGCGTGGTGCTGTCTTATGTGAACAGTTGTCACCTGACAGCAGAGAGATCTTTAATTAGATTCTTCTATTTTATTATGCATTATATAATATATAAATGGAACTAAACTTTGTTCCTGAAAGGAGGCTTTGGTTTTGATCATCTCTTGATGATCAAAGTGGGCAAGAGAGATTACTCAATCCTATATACTCACCACAGGATAGCATCCCAAGGAGCAATGATCCATTTAGTTTCACCTGGTATGAAAACACCTCTTCTACTGCTTGTTATGTTTCTTACTCAAATCCGGTCCAGCCAAGGAATCTCGACCAGTGTTTTTGCTCTGAAAGGACAGTCCATTTGTCCCTTTCTTTCATTTCCAACATTAGTTCACACTGAAGTTGCTTTCATTCCTTCCGTCAGAAGATTATACCAGTACTCCCAGAGTTTTTCCCCATCAAAACTAACCTTAGGTATTCATTGGAGACTCAATGAGAAAATAGAAATCCGAGCAGGTGAAAGGGTAAGCAAACTGTTCTTGCCAAGGAAGTCGATACAGAACCTCAAAGACTTCAGTTGAAACCCAGAAGGAGCAAATGATCGTTTCAAGAATAAAGGGAAAAATGTGACAAGCTTAAAAGAGGATTTGCAGCAGCCATGAAAGTGGAGTGATCCAACAAAATAATATTACAGATCTGTTTGTGCACAATACACATAGCAAGTACTAACCAATTGGACTAACTACTGGATTACACATTGACCTCATTGCAGCTAATATTACCATACAGCATAACACAATGGGCGTTCATGGAGTTCAATGATGCTTCTCCTAACAGTAGCCAACACTGAGTTCTCCATGGCTACTTGGTACACTGTAGTTGCACAAAATAAAACCAAAGGAAATGCAAGGAAGAAGTTTGGGATGTGATGGGTTGGTTGAAGCCATCTTTTCTCAATTTCTGTCAGTTCAATTTCTTCTGCTTCCTTCGAAAATGCAGATAGGATTAATTGCCAACACCATGATCGCACAGCTGATGTTTAATGTGATCATCTAGTCATGGTGAATCATTTCTTTAACTGATATTTGTCAAAAGAAACTGCCATACAGTGTCACAAGATTCAAACCTTAGAGGAACACAGTGACATTGAGCAAAAAAAATCCTAAATTTCAGCTGCGGTGATTTTGAATTCTACATGCAACAATACAATACACATGCAGCCACTGATATGGGCAGAAAAGGAAAACCTAACTTGGTGGCAAAGCAGAAAAAATATACATGCCTTTGGCAGCTGGGAGAGTCATGAGCAAATTTATTGAGAATCAAGCATACTCAGGAGTTTTTAAAATTCAAGGATCAACCTACGTTGTGGAAAGGAGACCATAAGTGAATAAGAAATACCAACTCATGGCCCAGATCGCCTGGGGAGGGGCAATTGTCATCAGATTGTCGCTCTGCTAGAACATTGTCCTGACCTGGTGCTGTTCTTTTCTTCCCTGTCCTTCAAGCCCGGCTTCCCCAGAAATGTGGAGTGCAGTGTCAACTCAGAGAGCTCTATCGCAGCATAATAGTCGAGGGGAAGAGAAGACATGCCTCTTTTTACAGCACCAGCAACTGTATGGCAAATTTAAAGGTCCAGTCTGAATGTTAGTGAGTGGGTAAATGGGTGAGTGAGTGAATGGACAGGTGGGTAGGTGGGTGAGGTAAGTGGGTAAATAGGTAGGATGGGTGAGGTGGATAAGTGCTTGAGGTGGCAAGTGGGCAGGCTGACAGGTGGGTGAGATGGCAGGTGGGTGAGGTGGCAGGTGGGTTAGGTGGCGGATGGTTTGGGTGGCAGGTGGGTGAGATGGCAGGTGGGTTAGGTGGCAGGTGGGTAAATGGGTAGAGGGTTGGTGGGTGAGATGGTAGGTGGGTGGTGTTGCAGGTGGGTGAGGAGACAGACAGGTCAGGAGGTCATTGGGGGTGGGTCAGAGTGAGCGATTGAGGGGAATCAGTATTCTGAGATGGCCCTTCTATCTTGGACTCTCGGCATGGTACTTGGTTAGTTGACAGAATGCAGTTGTACTCTCATATCTGCTTAAAACGTGGTTATTTGTATTACTTCTAAACAGGTTACAGGATAGGCATACTGCTCCTAGGCATGGTGTTCCAACCTCTTTTGTAAGAGTTTAACACATGACTGACTGATGTCAGTCGTTCTTCATCATCTATGTCATACATTAGTATATTCCATCTGTTAACCCTTTGCACTGCACCTTCCCCCAAGAATACTATATTACTTTCAACAATAGCATGAAACTATATCATTAACTATTTACATTGCATTTCTGTAAGTCCATTTCTACAACCACAGATTCCACACAACTCTAACTCTAATCTTCCCCTCCCCAAGTTCTTGGGCATTCAATCTCCCACCGTATTCTCGGCCCTTAGGGGAGACATCTTGGAAACACTGAGGCTTTCTTCTGCATCTGGTAGGACATCATCATCTGCAGAATCAGACAGCACTTTAGCAGCACTGCTGGGAAGCAGAGTGTAGGTTGGGGGATGACTAAACTGTAAGGTTTTAACAAAGCCTTTTCAACAAAAGACTGGAATCCAAGAGAGAAGACTGAAGAGCATCAACCTTTGGATCCTCTGGGATTAGAAGAGAAGAATTGAGGATTTCCTGAGGAACTTGTTGCTCCCTAGAAGCACGCAAGGAAAGATCTTCAGAAGGCGAATGATCTTCAACTCCAGGGAAGACTGTAATAGCCATATCATTCACTGCAGCATCAAAGAATGAAAATGCATTGAAGATCCAAGATTCCAATGAAATTAGACGACGAAGGAAAAAAAGACAACAAAATTCCTGTAAGTTCAGGAAAAGATGAAGGGATGATTTCCCAATATTTCAAGAGGACTGTCTACTTTCTGTAGGCAATGATCAGAGAGCCGTACTTCTCTCTGTGTGAGGTTGCTCCACCATGAGCAATAGGAAGACCTGCTGAGGATATGGAAACAAGGCCATATCATCTTCCATAATAAGACTAATTTCCTGTAGACAATTAACTCAGGGACAAGATTGTTCTACAGGATTCTGCAGCTTCAGAAATGCTAAAGACTCTGCCACAGCTTCTGTGATGACTTCCAGCTCTGGAGAGAAGACTTCCAACTGGGACTGAAGTATGGGTGCCAATTGGCTTTCACCCCTGGAGGGTACCAGCTCTTTAGCAGTGTGATCCTCTATGGGCTGTCACCTGGACTCAGACAAGGCATCCCCACTGGAAGATTCTTCATAAGGTTTCATGAAATATCACTATTAAATAGGCAATACATTGGTAGGTTCAGTGAAACAAAGATTTGAATGCCGCTCAGCCACTACACACAGCTGACTCATCTAAAAAGACAACAGAAACTTGATGTGGTGCGTCTATCAACTAGAAATACAACTTACCCTCTAGGGCCTCAACATCCAACAGCTCGCTCAGTATTCCAAGGGTTTCTTGCTCGTGATGAGCAAAGAAGTGATTTTCTAGGAAAAGCCAATTCATGTCCAGCAGGTCTTCATGGTGATGGTCACTGACTGCTGCAGCACCTTCTGTATCCACCATCTCTGGCCTCACTTCATGAAGAACTGAGACATTCATAGTTTCAATCTCTGCCCAGGGCCTAGTGGATACTGTCTCCGTGAAAGAAAGGAACTTGCTGCTGAGTGTATAAACTTCATCAGCTTCTGAAGGCTGACATTACGCTGGTTCTCAATAAAACGTTGTAGACTGTTGCATGAAGGACAGTGAGTTGTTCAAATAGTAGGCATCATCTGGTTTTCCTAGGAGTCCTAGAAGTATGCTAACATTGCCACTCAATAAGGACGCATGTTGATTGTGAAGAACGTAGAGAGAATCAATGATCGGTCACTCTTTGTAGCAGAGAGGAGCAATAATCCTGCCTCCAATTGGAAAGTCAATGCTTCCTGGACCTTGAAGTTTGATGAATGATGTATGCTGAAGCCAGTAGAGACCATCTGCTGATATGTTAACAGCAGCTTCAAGGTGGCACTGAAGTCTTCAACTTGGACTGTAACTGACCAATGGTCTGGACTAAGACTATCAATTTCCCCTAGGAATTCTGCGGTTTCATTTTTATCTTGATTTCCCATCTCTTGGATGGAGTGTGTATCATGAATTTTTAGGGCGGCATGCGGGCGCACGCTCAACCTGATCGGACACAAAGTCGTGCGAGGCGAAATCAGGCGAGCGTCCTGATGTCATCCCAGGCTCGCGCAATATTTTGGTTGGTGGGCGTCTGCCGACAATTAAGAGGCCTATTAAGGTCATTAAAGTTGTAATTGTCTCCGATTTTTCGTGGTCCATCCAACCTTACGGTTGGCCACAGGCGAATCAGCCAGGCGGACTTTGCATTTTTCATGAAGCCTCATCCAAGGCCGGGATGAGGTTTCCATTATTAAATAAAAAAGAAATGAAAATCGATGGGCAGCATTTTTATCATGTATATGTTCAGGTGACGGATTGTGATGCTTGGAAATTTCTTTCCTGATTTTAAAAACTTTTAGTTAATTTTTTTCAAGTCTTTAGCTCTCTGCCTTCAGGGAGCTTTCATTCAGCGTTCGCCCTCCTCCCGCCCCACCCCAGCAGTGCTGAGCATTTCAGCGCGCGCTTCACGTTTGCTGGCAGTTAATTGGCCAGCCAGTGTGAAATCGTGGTCGGGGGACGATCGCAGGCAGCGGTTCATTCCTCGGCCAATCCTGGACCCACTAATCGCGCCAGCCCGCCAACCTAAAAATCCTGCCCCATAAATATTTCCTTGTCTTCTACCTCGATTAAAGTTGTTGGATTTGCAGAATTGCTTGTAATGTCCAGTTTTACCACACTAGAAGCATTTAGCGCACCCTGCTGGGCAGTCCAGGCATCTGTACTGAGTTTTTGCACTACAATGGAAGCATCTCAAAATGTCTGCTGAAGTGGCATTTCCCATCTTTTGCCTGGTTATCGGGGGTTTCCTGTGGGTGGGACTATTGCCTGTGGGCCTACTCAGTCAACAGAGTCATGTGAAGCTTTGGAGTCACACTGCATTAGAACCTGACTTTTTCCTGAGTTCAGCCTGCCTCCCTTACCGGACCAGATTGATTGCTAAGTTTCGCTTTGGCCTAAAATACATGTCAAAGGCTTTAAGAATGGCATCAAAGTCTGCAGTGGACTCCTTCATCCCCTGCCTTAGGAGAATGTCATCTGCTACTGGAACTACAGCTTAAATAAAGGAACTGACTTGAAACTTTTGCTCTTGTACAAGAAGTCCTGATGCAGCTTGATTCCAGGGAAAATGGCGTTTCCATAACTCTCCCTGCTGCCATCTCTATGGCCTCTGAAGGAAGTCAAATGGGCAGGGACTGCTCATGAGGACAGTCATCGTTACCTCTGTCCATTGTGCCAGACTCCTTCTATCGATTTGTTACTTGCTGATATCAAGGTGTTCTTCACTCTGCGGTTCCTTCGATAACACCCATGTGTTTTTTTACATCAATGCCTCCACTGCTACCTGAGATGGTCCTCCTATCTTGGACTCTAGGCATGGTATGTGGTTAGTAGACAGACTGGAGTCATACTTTGGTATCTGCTAAACACTTGTTTATTAGTACTATATGTAAACAGAATAGAGTAGGCACGTTGCTCTTAGACATGCGGTTCCAATCTCTCTCTCTCTTGAGTGTAACACATGGGGGAGGATATTGAGGTTGGCAAGCGGCAGGCGGGGCCCACTCGCTGACGCATAAAATGACGCAAAGTGATGTCAGGCGGAACTCCCAATGTCACCCCAAGTCATTTCAATTTTCAGGTCGGTGGGGGTGCAGCCAAGTCAGCTGTGCAACTGCCGACCTGTCAACAGCCAATTGAGACCATTTAAAAACTAATTGAAATGATTAATGGACCTGCCGCCCAACCTTAAGGTTGGTGGGCAGGCTGGGAGCCCTGGCGGGAATTAGAAAAAGCATGAAACCTCATCCACGGGCGGGATGAAGTTTCATGCAGGCTTTTAAACATTTAATAAAAGTTTAATTAAAAGTGATGGACATGTCCCAACTCATGTGACAGTGTCACATGAGGGGACATGTCAGGGAAATTTTATTTTTCTATATTTAATATATTTGAATTTGGCGCAGATCTCCCTGAAACAGCACTTAGCCTCAGGGAGATGAGTGCGCTCTTCAGCACGCATGCGTGAAAGAGCACACTGTCGGCTTAGGGAATCCTCCCCCGCCCGCATAGCGCTTCCTGGTGGACGTTACGCTGAGTGGGCCTTAATTGGCCGGCCTACGTAAAATATCAGCACTCCTCCGAACTGGGGCGCTGATTGGAGAGTTGCCTGCACACTCCTGAACTTTCTGCAACCACCCCCCCCCCCCCCCCCCCCCCCCCGCCCACCACCAACGGCCCATGGGGCAGAATTTTGCTCTTGGCAGGGTGCATGGCGGGGGCAGTCAGGAAGCAACCCACCACCTGCAATCGGCAGACTGCAATTTCACGCTGGTGGGCCAATTAAGGCTGAGCGCTGCCTGTGCTGGGCGGTGGGGGGGTGGTGGTGGAGGATGAGCAGGCCGAGCGTGAACTTCACGCATACACGCAAATGAGCGCTTCATAATCTCCCTGAGGCACAGAGCTGCCTCAGGGAGGTGAAGAGGTATGAAATAAATAAATAAAAATGTAATAAAACATGTCCCCTCATGTGACTCTGTTACATGAGCAGGGGTATGATATTAATGAAAAATTAATGTTTTTATTTTATTCTTATTTCATTTCCAAAACTTCATCCCGCCCGTGGATGAGGTTTCCAAAAAGAATGCCAGGGCCGCGTGGCCTTTTCGCCTGTGTTAGGTTGCACAGCCAATGAAAAATTTAATTTAATTGATTACTTAATGGCCTTAACAGGTCTTTTAATGGTCAGCAGGCGCGCTGCCGGCTCTGGCATGCGCCCGCTGACCGAACTATCGTGCAACTGCGCGTTGACATCGGCACGCTCGTCATTTCATGCTTGAGCGGCTCAGTCAAGTGCCTGCCAAGCAAATATTTCTGCCCGTGATTGACTGATGTCAGTGGTACATCATCATCTACATCATACATTAGCATATCCCATCTGTTCACCCTTTATACTACAGTCAGTTCTGTAGTTACCCAGGAGTTAAACTAGTTTTTTTCTCCAACATTTCCCAGGTAACTAACCAGGTAAGTAGCTCAGAACTCTCCCAAGTCTTCACTCTTATTTCAGAGTCGGAGACATTTACGGAGGATCCTGGGGAGCAGGGGAATTGCTCATTGGAAGTTGAAACTTCCCAGGCATTTCCCACGTAGGCCAATTTGTCAGGACTTACACAGAGTCTCAAAGCGCATCCCAGTTGCATGTGCAGTCTCTGAGGATCTGGAGACCGGAAGATTTTGGTCCCACTATTTTTAAAGAATTTTTATTACATTTATAATCCTTTTTCGCTATTGGCAAAACTTCCTTTCTGTAAGATGGATCGTCCTAGGAAGTTGTACACTTTGTTACTTGTTACTTTTATGGCTGATAAATTAGAAATGACAATAGGAGGGTTTTATTGTGTTGTCAATAGTCTAATTTTATTACTTGTTACTTTAAATCTCATTCAGCAGTAGCATTAGGTATATGGAAATATTGGAAATTGCAGCTCTGGGCAAATGGCTGTCAGATAAAGCTAACATTTTATGCCCAGACCAGTTGTTGAAAATACTCTACCTCAAGCCATTTGTCTCTGATCAATTCTTTATTGGCTTTGTTCAATGAATGTTTATAATATTTAAAATTGCTCATCCTCAGAAGAGATAATTATTGTACCACGTTTTTATAAATGCTGGTGTTAAAAAAAATTGAATTATATTATATAGATCAATAGTTTCCTCCTCAAACTGTCCTTCAATTCAATGGTTATCAGAAGTAGACATTTTTAACAAGTTATTGAATATGGAGCCAAATTAGTTCCAATACAATTGTAATAATGAAACAAACATTTACAAATTCTTTTTAGAAAGGAAGGTTTTGGATGTATAATGAATTATCCTATATAAATATGCTGTGCAAGTTATTATTTTCTTTAAAAAGCTCAATTCCATATTACTCTCTATCCAATCCAACTTTAATTCCCTCCAATAATAACATACAGCTCATGCTCGTGACTCTCTTCCCTTTTTGCCAAACATTTCTCCAACTGCAAGTCATACCTGAAATCAGTTCCCAAGTCCCTGTCAATATCATGCTGTGATATCTAATTGTGGGGCTTCTAAGCAAGACTCCAATTGGCTCATTTTATAATAATCTTCCTGGCCATTTTCAGAGAAAAGGCATCATCGTAAAGATCTGCAGGAGAAGAAGTGATTTATGATCCAAAAGTATTTCTCTTCTTTTGGCCCCAGTGCCAGTTGACCAAATATTGAAGATGTTATGAATTGGGTTGGCAGTGGTTGTCAAGGAAGACAGGCTGCATCATGGCAGCAGAGCAGCGTTGCTAATACTATTGATTTACCTCCACTTCAATATTTTTAATGATCCGAATGCCTAGCAGTGTATTGATTCAGCACTATTGTTCCATTTCATATAATTCATGGGGGCAAGAGAGAGAGAGAGAGAGAGAGCACTAAAAGCATCCATGGAGATAATACATACACTTAAAAAATTAATCAGACTATGCTTGAAGAACCATATCCAGTTTTGATCCTACTTTCATTGAAATGAGTTCAAGGGACAAAAAGAACATTAGTAGATCATAAATAAATGAACTATTAGGCCAATGCAAGGGCGCAAGAAAGGCTCAAGATGAACACACAATCAGTGTTTGTAACTGTGAAACGTTAGTGAGTGGATATTAAGAAATTCTTTCTGGTGGCTTGGGAACTGTGCCGCCTGATGATCCAGGAGGCAGCATATCCCAGGCTGGAGTCATGGGAAGACCCCACTGCATCACAAAGCCTTGTAACATAGCAGGATCTTGTGAGGGATGGTTTTCAAGGCAACTGCAGAAATTGCCAAGTCAAGACAGAACCCAGTGAATCCAGGTCCCAGAAGGATTTGTGCTGATCTGGTGAGCTCTCATTGAAATTATCGTGAATGTTTGCCAAAACAGCAGAAGAGTTTTGCTGTCCCTAGATGTAGGCAGGATGGGTCATACAGCACTGCTTGTAATAGAAACTGCTAAATCTAAATTCTACTTAAATCGTGCTTCTTTAAAATATGCTTCTTGAACTTCTTGTGATCATATATTTAAACTTTTGCTCTAATTTAGATATTTCCCCCTTCAAAGTTAAATTCAAGTATGCTGCAATTCTTCAGTACTATGAGTTTTATGACACTGGCAGATAATTAAATATAAATCGTCATGTTAATTCATTAAGACAATGTATTACTTAGCTAGCAGCATTTACCTACTTTCTATCTTATGAAGACTTATTGTAAAGCCTAATAAATGTTGGAAAAGGAATGAGGAATATTAAATCTGGAATACAGCTGTTATACAAACAAGTAAATTGTCTAATGCTGAGCTTGAGATATGGAGTGACAGGACACACAACTTAATAGATTGAAACCTTGCAATCTATGCTCCATCTGGCAAGCCCAATTGTATTAAATCCTGAGTGTTAAAGCTTGTTGAATTTTACCTCCTCTGGGACAGCCCTGATATTGGTAAATCCTTTTCTAAAAACCACAAACACACGGCGAGCTCCACAGCGTAATGCAGATGTAGCGCAATCAAAGGCAGTGTCTCCAGCACCAAGTATGAGAACTGTGCCATGTAGTGAGGGCAGGCTAGACTGACAGGCACACATCCCTGGGAGAGAAAAAAAACATCATTTTCTTAGAAATATGCTATTTACACCAGGCATCACAAAGG
Source organism: Carcharodon carcharias (assembly GCF_017639515.1). Lineage (NCBI taxonomy): Eukaryota > Metazoa > Chordata > Chondrichthyes > Lamniformes > Lamnidae > Carcharodon > Carcharodon carcharias. The sequence goes on along the minus strand of NC_054482.1, from coordinate 96,483,614 downwards.
CACAGGGAGGTATTTATAGCAATGTAAAATTGCACAACAGAGGGTAGAGATGAGACATATTACTATCAAATTATTCTGTTTCATTGCAGGGCATTTTTATTCCTTTTTAAAATGTATTCATATACATAATTTCACACCCAGCACCCTCAGCACAGAGGCCTATTATTTTATCTTCAATGGATGACTGCAGGCTACATTGAATGGTTCAGATTTCAGCACCAGATATCACATACATTACACTGAAGCAATCAAAACTCTCAAAATCTAAATAAATCAGAAAAATACTATTAGTCTGTGATCATAATGTCTTTTTACTATGCGATCATGCATTTAGTTAGCCTTACTGTTTTGAGGACGATGTCGTTACACTATTAAACTGAGTTTTTGGATTTTTTTTTCTTAAGACTATACATCATTAAGATTAAGCAGGATATATTTCCATACATATAAATGGATTTGTTGGAAGTGTAAACAAGTTTGACAAATCATAAATTACAAAACTTTACAGGCTACAACAGTTGTCAATATACAAGTTTATGTTATGGACACTTGCATTATAAAATAATGAAAGAAAAAAAACATTTGTATACTGCATAGAGAAAATACAAAATCGCTGATTACAGAATTACAAAACAGGAGAGTTTTAATACATTGTAAACTATTGTTATTATGTTTTTTTATCTAAGATACAGTGCTCTTATTTCACTTAAAGCCAACTTATTTCATTTTTAATCAATTATTTCAACACAATTAATAGTGAGCAGACCTCCCTATAGCAAAAGCAAATTATGCAATATTTAAATGAAATTAAACAGAAAGTTCTACCTGGTTTGCTGGCTTTTGCAACAAGAGGCAGGAAATCCTTGGATGTGTAGAAACCATGTTCCACTGTTAAGCCTTCAAAGATGTGATCTCTCTTTGGCTCTGGTAAACCTGTTGAAACGCAGATTGCTCCATTAAATGATAATGCACCAAGAATGAGATCTGTATAGCCCTTTGCATTTTTAGAATGAACAGGATGATTTCACAATCCTTCTTGCCTGCAGATGTTGAAAATGCCAATGACACAGCATTCACATAGACTATTTCCCATAATAAAAAGAGGCACTTTATCTAAAAAGACCTTTATATTTCTAAATTTGTGAAGATATGTCACATTAAAAATCATGACAAAAGAACGCATTCACTGCATGTATATGTTGAACCGCAGTTTTTTCCTGCAATTACATATCGCATAATAACTGTTAAAATGCCATTTATTAGATATGGGAAACTGATTTAGAATCTGACATCAGAGCCCTACATGAGCTTTCTAAAGAGATTATTTTACAGAATTCTTACTATAGTTAAATGTATTTTTTTTAACATCTCAGTGCAACATTATTTAAAACTGGAACATGCACTTTGGGAACAAATTTGTAGAAAATTTGCAAGAATTAATTTATGGATTATTTATCTAGGCTGGCAAGGTACCTTGATATCTTGGCGGTTGCTATCTTTCTAGAGTACTCAAAGCATACATGCCCACGGCACAAGCACCAAGTTCTACTCCTTGGCTGTTAAATGTTTAATGATAAAAAGACTGCAATAAGTTTTTAAAATGCCTTCAAAAGTCCAATAGCTTGACTTAACACTGTTACAGCCCAGCTTCACACCTCACAGGAGGTATACTCCATAAGGAGCCAATCCCAAACAGCAATACATTCTTTGACTGGGTCTCATGTTACTTGGTATTAGAACTTCCCAGAGTCAGATCAGGATTTCATTCCAGAGTTACACCAAGTCACATCATTGAATACACTCTCATTTGCAATATATGAAGCATGATTTAAACTACCAAGTTCATGCATTTACAGGAAGCATTTTACTTCTGACCATACATGACCTGTGTCTAATGAGTATCTTACTGGTAATCAGATTTGTTTGACTAATGTGGACTTCCAATCACTGTGATGAACAAAGACAGATTGTGGTGGAATGCTTATTTTATTAAATGACAAAGGAACTTCGCGCTTGTGGGCATTGTTTACAATTAAAGAAAAACCTGATAACTCATGAGAGCTGTAATCATGAATGGCATTCACATTCAAACTATTACAGCAAACAGAAATCCACTTTGCAAGTGTGACCCCGAGCTTCCAGTTCCTTGACATTTTAACTCTCCACCTTGCTCTTACACTGACATTTCTGTCCTCTCCCCAAGCTCAACAAAAGCTTGAGGGACGGCACCTTGGGCTGGTTTTCAGTTCTGGGTCAGGAACCCACTTGCCAGAGCAGTTTTGAGTTCCGACCCCGCCTCGCTCAAGCCTCATGGACGCGACGCAATTTTCAAATACAGATGAGCTAATTGGCCCGGGGGTGGGTTCGGCGCCCAAACGGCAGCACCAAAAGCAACCTGGAGGGGGCACATGTACAACAGGAGCGCCCTTTGAAAAGCCACGACTGGGCCTGCCGCTTGCTATGGAAACGTCTGCACAGGAAGTCGATTGGGATCGGGCCAGTGCTGGAAGGGGCAGACAGGCACCAACAGCCCCAATATTTACAGATGCCTACCAGGGTGGGGGGGCTCACCAAGCCTGTGGCTTAAAGGAGGGATATTTTGTACCTGTCCTCCAGCCAAAAACCATTCCCCACACTCCCTCCTCCACAGCAGATGAAAAAGGCATGGCTGAAGGTGGCAGGGGAGGTGAGCATTCACAGAGTGACTTGGAGGATATGGGCTCCAGCGCTGCAAGTTCGTCAATGTTGTCATAAGGCCTGGGGAGGTGAATGCCAAGCAACAACCAGGTAACAGGTCTCTTATTCTGTACATAGCTGCACACAAGCTCAGCAGACTGCATGCTGGTAATGCTCCCTAACATTTTCAAAGTGAACACCCAATTCTATCACTGAAATGTCAGCCCCCCCCCCCCCCCCACATTTGGGACTAAAATGGGAAGTGGGCATCACTGAGGAGTGCAACAGCTCAAGTCAATGTCATGCTGTGAGAGTTGAGGGAGACCAGCCTACTCACGCATCATTCTCTTCTCATCTTGCAGGAGACGAGAGCTCACAATACCTGTGAGATGCCGTGAACTGGAGACGCAGTGTCAGACCTGCACTAGCTCACGGACATGGAGGATGCAGGGCTGAACCTTGCTTTGCTGTTATCACAGCAGGCCACAGTCAATGGTGAAGCTGGAAGCTGAGAAGAGCAGGGTCTATTTGATACTCAATCCTCAGGTGTAGGACATAGATGTCCATTATGCATTGTACCTTGTCAAACGCTCTTACCTCTGGGCTTGGTGGTGCTGATGCACCTGCTGAGTTGTTCAAGTTCTCATCAACAAGTTCTCATCTTCTTGTGACTCCTAGAGGGCCTGCAGCCGGCGACCCACAGAGTGCAAAAGCACAGAGGTCGCCAGCGTCCTCCATGTGCAAGACTCTACAGAGTCAGCACCGTCACATCATAGCTTTGCATCATCCACCAGCGGAGAGAAGCTCACTGCTAACATAAAATAGGGAGCACAGGATAAGTGGCACATCACGAGTGAGGAGGAGGAGGAGCATGAGGCAGAGTCAGCTGTGGGCCGTCCCTTCGGAGGACAGAGGCGAACCATGCTCAGCTGGGCGAAGATGCTAGGCGTTGGTATCACGTGCAAGGAGGATCATTTAGGAGCATTATAGGCAGATGAGATCCCTGAAGACTTGCAGACCTAAGGGCCGACAATGGAGGAACCCAGGCATTGTAGGTGCAGCATGCTAATATGTATAGAAAGAATGAGATTCTCTGTAGCATGGACCACTTAGTGTCACGGGTGGCACAGAGATGCATTGAGTGGCAGTTACAGCAGCCTGTGGAGCAGCCCCCATGGGCACGTCCATGATGAGGATGGAAGCCACGGAGCTTGCAAACGTATGCAACGAAGGAGGCTGTCTCCACCTCTTCCTCAACCACAGGGGGAGTGCCTCGTCGCAGTGGGTGTGAGTGCAAGGTGGCACGTTATTAGTTAACCTAGGTTATCTCTGTTTCTTTTCCCATTGACTTGTACTATTGCAATAAAATTGTTTGATGAGATTTATCAGTCTTCTGTGTATTAATGACTTGTGGTGGGGACTGAAGAGAAGGATGATGGGGGATGGAAGAGAGAAACGCAGGAGGTTGGGGGGAGGGAGCCATGGCCTTGTTCTGTGATGTGGGGCTATGGTAGTGGTGGAGACCCCATGCTTCATGCCTAGGTGGCATTGGGATCATCCAGATGTGTGTGCTAGCTGGATCATTTATCTCTCTGATGGAATTTGAGTTTTACAGTCATCTGCCTTGGGCCTGGAGCCCACAGTTGAAGCGTTTCTGAATCAGCATGGCCCTTATGACCATGCCAGCCTGCCAATCACTGTGAGACCTGAGACGGCATCGACAGCTTCCCTCCAATGTATGAGCACTGGTATCCTCTGCAGTTCCTCCTTCGACCTCCGGTTCTTCCTTCATGACCTCCTCCAAAGAACTCCAAGTCCCTTCTCCCCATCCAGCTCCAGGCCTCTTTGTCCAGCATGCAGCAGACACATGGGACCCTGGCTGGCTCGTACTGGAGGGCACCATCAACGCAACCATTGTCAAGGCAGAAGCACATCTTCAACATGCTGATGTTTTGCTCAATGCAGGTTCACGTAAGTAGGTGACTCTTGTCTTAACTCCTCTACGGTTCAGTGTCTGGTTACTGGACGGGTGTCAGGATCCACCTCTTCAGAAGATAACCCTTATCTTCAGCAGTCACTCACAGAGTCTGGATGTTGGCCTGAAAGGTGCAGCACCCGGGACTCGCACAGGATGAAGGAATCATGCCAGCTGCCTGGGAACTGGGCACACCTGCAAGATGCACTGCCTGAGGTCACAGACTAGCTGGACATTCAGCGACTGGGGCCTTTTCTATTCAGGAAACTGGTTGGCTGGTCTGTTGGTGCCTTGAAGGCTACATAGGTGTAATCGATGACCCCCGGCCCTGAGGGAATCCATAGGTTGCAGCAAACTCCAAGGCCCCCTAAGTTTGTGCTGGTCTGACTGTCTCAAAATAGGTGCAGTTCCCTCACCCTCTGGAATAGGGCATCCGTGACCTGCCTGATGACGTAATGAGCTGCCATCTGCGAGATGCCAGCCAGATTTGCAGCTGATCCTTGGGATGACCCAAATGCATAAAGGTTCAGGGCAACGGTGACCCTGATGGCTGTGCTCCTCTGGCCTCTCCCTGACCAGGAGGACGCCTCTGCTGAAGCTTCTCCTCACTACACTGTCCAATCTCAGAGTACCTGTTCTCTGTTCCAGGCACTAAGCTGCCAGTGGTTGGTGCAGCAGGCTGCAATGATAATTTTCTTTTTTCCCCTGCTTGTCTTTTAACTGTCTCGTTCAGATAAGTGTCGCCAATCTGATGGCTCTAGTGAAAGAGGAGCAGAAAATTCTTTCAATGTCTTCAGCAACATTCCTCCCTCAATGGTCACCATCAAAAGTAAAGTCCAGATCAACCGGTTGTTCACTTTATTGCTGTTTGTAGTATTATCCTGCTGCAAAATGGCTGCTGTGTTTGCTTATTAATTGTGTGAACTATTGTGGGGTATTTCAATTATTTCATCATTTATGTAAATATGAGTATTTTTTCATGCAGTGCATCAAACCTTCTAGCAAAAATAGAAGTTGGATAATTAGTAAATCCTCTGCGCTTTGTTTTTTTTTCTAAATATAGTCAAAATTTGACACAGCAGGATAAAGTGCTCCAGATATATTTTTAATATCCCAATCTCATATGCCTTCCTGTCAAGTGACATTTCATAATTGCTGTTCCATACTTTGACTGCCACTTTCAGAAGGTTTTAAATTTTGAACAATTAGAGGCAACTGCAAGCTTCACTGATTCTATTTGCATCACTATAACCTCTTGACATAAAAAAAATCGCAACCACTAGATTTGATGCACCATAGGTCCACTTTGATGAAATTGTTAGGGTTAGGATTTGCACTTCAACATTGTACTTCAGATTTAGCATTAGAGATGAGACAAATGTAGTGATTATTTCATACTAAATCTGAAAATCAAATCTTGATAACTACTTGCAGAGAAGTAGGAAATCTCAAGGCAACAACAAAACATGCCTACTGCAACACTAAAGAAATGGATACATAACACCATCAGGAATTAAATATAGCCAGCTCTACAGAGCAGGCTTCCAAAACTACATGGGAAAATGGAAACACGATCCACTATTACACCTACAGTAATTGACTGAACAAGTCTCAACCCGTGCTTTACATAGAATAGTTTAGTTTGTACACTATATGGAGATGATTGATCAGTCTTCTTACATTAGCTAAGCACACCTTACCTTGTGTCCACTGGTAATCATGCCAGAAGACAAAGCTAGGCTATATACAGAACAAAAACAAGTAAAAGAAAATCAACACATGCTCTTACACAGCTCTATCACAAGTCAGTGACAGTTGCAGTGCACTTTTCACCTAACAAAACTACCAAAGATATCATGCATTTCTACACTGCCGCTTACACCAAGATGGAGGTACAGGACACAGTGAATTGGAAGTGGGGAAAACAAGGAAGGTAGCAAGAAGTTTAGGAAGAAACTTAGAGTGCAAGAGCTGTAAACTGCAACCCCTTCGCCTGAAGCTGGTAATGAAGGGGAAGAGGAAGACATAGGGCTGAATTTTCCCAGGAGCGGCAATCACCATTAGATTGCCACGCCGTTCCTATTTACTTACCTTGCTCTGCATTTCTCACCCGGACTTCCGAACTGGGTGGGCCTCTTCAGATATGCAGAGTGGTCCTGCTCTTGGAGCCCTTCCTCAAAGTGCTGGATTGTTGGAGGAAGCCAAGTCACGCCCCCTTTCTATCTGGTAACTTTAAAGGTCCAAAACCACTTTGAGAAGCTTTGGAAAGAAGGTAAGTGTCTAAGGTAAGTGGGCAAAAGAGTAGGGAGGCAGGTGGGGGGGTGGATGGCAGCTAAGTGGGTGAGGGGCTACGATGTGTTGGGGGGTAGTCAAGTGGTCAGGGAGGGTAGCCGGGAGAGTCAGGAGGTTAGTCCAAACTTCCCAGGCAATTCCCGGGTAGCCAAAGCGTTGGGACGTCCGAGGGATCCCCAGCGCATCTCAGGGGCTATCTCCAGGGTACGACTATCTGGAGATCAGAGGTACTGGGCCACACAGTAAGAATTTCAGATCTATGATAATGTGATGCCTTGGTGAGAAGTTGAAAATGAGGACAAGAATATTGAAATCGCTCTGGGGGAAATGTAGCCAGGGCAGAAAAGGATGAGGGAACAGTAATCTTTTCAAGACCCTCGGGCCGAAAGGAATGCAACCAGGAAATTTCTTGACTTGGCAGACCCGCCTTGGTTTAAGGGTCCCATTGGACCTAATTTTCACTCTGGGGAGGCGGGGACAGGGGCAGGATAGAGTCAGACCCACCAAACCCAGAAGCAGATCGTAGGTGACCACGTAAGTAGGTGAGTGACGAGGTAGGTTGGTTAGGAGACTTGCCTCGGTTCTCTGAGACTTTGCCTCAGTTATTTTAGGAGCTGTTAGGCCCTCCAGCCTTCACTCCTCATGCTGATTTAATTCCAGAACAGTGCCATTTTAGAGCTCAATGCTGCCGCCAATGGTCTCTCTTATCCGTGCACAGCTGTCCATGTTCAGCAGCAGAAAGGAAACCCCAACATCCAAATGCTCTTTAAATGGATCTTCAACTAATTACAAGTTAGTTGCTGGTTGATTTCTTCTGGCTTTTGTTTCAATTCTACATGTCTGCTGTTTTCTATAGTTGCTTCAAGTTGCAAAAGTCTATAGGGAGTGATGTGGTAGGTGCTGAAGGACTTTCTGTTGACTTCAAGACTTGCATAAAGTTCCCAGACATGAGTGCACAAGTAGATCTTTCCCTTGGAATACAACGTGGCTCAGAGGATAATCCATTACCTCTACCGCCACAAGGAATAACGTGTGACACGTCAGTGCTTCAGGAAGGACCCCCTCACTGCTTCTGCTTCAGTTGTGTCGACATCACAGGTTAATATCCATATCCCACCATCATTTATATGGGTAGCATTAACTAAACCAGGCATGACTTGCTGAGATGGTAGTCCTGATACGGAAAGCATTTAAATGGAAATAATCTAACGATGGATCTTGAAGATTTCAAGTGATGGGGCTGTGACTATTTCCTCTGGCAGCTTGTTCCACTCTGGGATTGTCCTTGAGAAGAAAGATTGCTGATACACTCTGTCTTGAAAACAAATGGTATTTTTATCTGTGTGGATTGCTACCACATGCGTGTACTATCATTGCCAGAGGGCACTGGGTACTTGTTTCTGTCAATTCCCACCAAGCCATTCCGTGTTTTATGGAGCGTGGTCAGTCTACTTTCTCCCTCCTTTGCTGCAGTGATTCCCATTCCAAATCTCTGATCAAGGATGTGACACTGGCATATTTCCCATGCAGATTCATGCAGAATCATGCAGCACATCCTTGGATTACTTCAATCTTATTTCTATCACTCGCCATATATAAGGATATGGCACTGGAATATCACCCATTGCAGCTACAACTGCAACCTCAGAGCAGGGTAGGGACAACATTGCCAGTAACCATGACAGTGACTATGGTGATGAACTTATATGCACCTGGCTCCTTCCCGGCTGGAGCTGCTCGTATTTGCAACATCGTCCAGTTGCCGTCCACTGTTGCATAAAGGAGGTCATTGAATGACTCTATTCAAAGAAAGCTAACAACTGCCAGAGATAAGCAAGCAGAGAAAGCACTTGGCTTTGCTGGGATTGCAGAATTCTCTGGAGCAGGGTGTCATGCACGTTGATCTGTAGGTACTGCATTTCAACTCTGTCCTCTTTTGGAACTGAAAGGGATTCAACTCCCTCAGCATCCAGCTTTTGCCTGACCACAGGCAAGGGAATATGCAAGTCACTGCCTGGTATCCTGGCAGCAATCATGCTGCCTTCATTTTGCAGCATTTGCAATCTGCATTTGAACCACCATGAGAATCGCGAGGGTGGCCACTTGCTGATAAATACTATCCACTGACAACTCTGGTACGCAACCAAAGAACCTGTGGGCTGCATGCATACAATTAAAATCATGCTACCCCAGGAAATGTGATAGAGTAGACAATTGGCATGCTGAAAAATCACTTCCGCTGCCTGGATCGCTCTGGAGGAGACGTGCGTGAGATTCATGGCAGTTTGCTGCATGCTGCACAACCTCGTCATCATAAGTGGACAGCCCTTCTCACCAGCTACATAGTGAGCAACTGAGGAACAGGTATAAAAGAGGAAGGAGGAAGACGAAGGGAGGAGCCTTTCTGCCCAAACTCCCTGTAAAGGACTCAACTGAGTGCAACACCAGAAACCGCAATTCCAATTCCCCATTCAAATTTTGCTGTTGTCTGCTGCATGTTGCACAACCTCACCATCATGAGGATCAGCCTCTGCCATCAGCTATGTTGTAGCAGGGAGAGTAGGGAGGAGGTGACCTAGGCAGTCTTCTCTGGCTGAGCCATCTGTGAAAAACTCATCCAAGTATGATAACAATAACTCCAATTTTCTATTCACTCACAGAACCACACTTTTATCTTCCCTCTGTTACTGACCACCACAGCTTGTCCGCAATACAACAATAAAAACCCAATTTATAAATAAAATCCTGCCATATTGCATACATTAGTCAATTACATTCTTGTACGCTCCCTCAGTGCCTGTCTTCTGCATGCTGTTCTAGTATTCCTATGTAATGTTATGCCAGTGGGTGCAGCATGGTTAGTCAGAAGGCTGCCAGCTTTCAGCGGAGGAGACTCCAGATATCCTTGGAGGACGATCTCAAACAGCTCTGGGCCTTGAGGGCCCGGCTATAGAGTTGACCATCTCAGCATGGGGCAGCAGCAGTCTCAGCTGACAGGCAACAGCAAGGGCACTTGTAGGCAGTAGATGTAAGAAAGAAGTTGTCTTTCTGAGCAAGGACAGCAGGCTTGTGCTCCATGAAGCCACTGCTACTCTGCAGGGCAGCACAACAGCAATTTGTTGAAGGTCAGATTGCTGGACTACTGTGACACTCTGACAGCCCCTTTGCACACTATAACCCACAGTCATGATGGTGACTGTCTGAGCTTCCGTGGCAGCAAGTTAACCTTACATGATAGGAAGCTGAGCTTCCACTGCAGTATTCAGACACTGGGTGGCTGTTGTTGTGCTACAATGGAAGCTGCATCATTGGCCATCAAAGGCTGCGTCATGTTTTGATTTAACAGTGTACAGATTAAGTTGTCCACCACTTCCACGCTGGAAAGGGTGCGCTCCAAGCAAAGCCTTGTGCTAAGTTGATGCTGGGTTGACCATTCACCACTGCTCTTTGACACTGACCACAGATTTTCTGGCCGGTTTCTCAATGAGGCAATCAGTTTGTTGTGATTTCACAGTGTTCTTCTGTAGACTGCCCCATCTAAGTCCTAAGTTGAGTCCTCTACAGCAGAGCCTGTGTGCGACCTCATTCTCCAGTGAGCTGGTACCTATGTTATCCTTGTCCCTTTGACCTGGCTGAAGCCCACTTATTCCCGGTATCTCACCGCATGCAAACTTTCCCCTAACCTACCTTCAACGTACCTGTAGTGTCAGTATCTGAGCTGGTGACTGCAAGTGCAAAATCAAGCAATGGCACTGTGTTCCTCCACTGCCTGGCCTGTCTGGGGAAAAAGGCACAAGGATAAAACTGTGTTGCAGGGATGGAGGAAATTTAAGAGGTACATGCTCCCACCATCTGCAGCTTGTAAATCAGAATAGGATGCGGGATGAGGGAGAAGCTGGATCTGAGGAGGGGGATTAGGTAATAACAATGTTTCTCCTCCATTGTTGGCCATGGCCTCAGCAATGTCCATCCCAATAATGGCCAGTATCATCTCCCCTATCAGGGTTAGGACATGCAGGACTGCCTGCCTCTCCCCTCTGAGTAGCTCCTGCTGTCTTTGATTGTGCACCACCTTGTCATGCAAGGGAGTGTGTCACTGAGTGTTGTGCAATCTGTTTGGCTGGTGTGACTGTCAAGGTTGAATAGCTGGCAGTGTGTGAAAGCAGTGAGATGTGAGAATGAGGCTTGTGATAATGCTAAGAATGTGAGGGTGCAGTAAAGCGTTTGAATGTCAGATACGAATCCTGAGTAGTAGAGAATTTTGGTAGTTGAGCGAAGGGGTGTGGTGTTTTAAGAAGTGGCTGAGGATACTGGTGCAGTTGGTTGGATATGGCATTTGACAATGCATTCGTTGATCTTCCAGTATAACAGGTCATTGAAGTTCTTGCAGCACTGCATTCATGCTCTTGGGGCTTGACTCCTGGCATTGATCCCCATGGCTATCTGCTCCAATTGCCTTTTGACCACGTCCAGAACGGTTCCTTTGACCCATATCCTCCTTTCCGTCTCCTTCACTGACTTTCAGTGCAGCATCTGAAAACCTTGGAGCCGGCTGTGTCCCCTGCTGTGCCATTCCTCACACTTTCCCAGGTCAGATTCTCTTCAATCACAACTTCCAGGCCCTGCTCTAGCTAAATGAATGCCTCCTTTAAGAGATGCAGGCAAGCTTTAAACCACTTTAAGCCACTCATAATATTGCCTCCTGCTGATGTTGTTTGGCCAATCAACAGTGCTGTTGGTGCTGGCTGGATGGAGTCCATTCAAGTGAAAAGGCAACATGAAGTTGCTGTCTGTTTTGCAATCATCAGACACGAGTTAATCACTTGTAACAATCCAGGTGCCTGTTTTCAGAGATTATTCAATTTAGCCCCATCATCTCTCCAGTCCTTTCAAGTGAAGAGCAAAAATATCTCCAAATTCGATTGTAAAAGTCAGAATATCTTAAGGGAAAAAACAACTTGTTTTCATCACAAGTTTCATTGTTACTGTTGCAACTCTCAAATACATAAACGTTTAAAGTACGTTTTGTATAATTACAGTTCATGTCATTTCCATAATATATGATCAATATTGCTTTGAGCACACAATCTGGGCAGTATCTTCTGCTCTCTCTGGTGACGAACTTGAAGGTGGGAAGGGTATGTACTTAGGGAGATAGTGACCTACCGGAATCCAACTACCTTCTCACCTCCGCCCAAATTAATTCTGGGCAGGAAGGCCCATGGTCAACCTTTCTGCCCGGCTGCCAGTTGAGGCCCTTACGTGGCCAAGTAATGACTGTTTGAGGGCCTCGTCCCACTGCCACTGGTACTAAACCAGCTGCAGGCAGACCTGTCGCATGCAGCATGCACGACAGCTAAAACTGTGCAGCCAGCTTGTCGCCTCCGACGGGCCTCTCTTGATTAAAGGCACTCAGTGCCTGATTGAAGAATTCGACATTGGAAAGGGGGGCCTACTGAGAGCCGGCCCCTGCCCTTTCTGCCGACCCTTCTGTACCCTCTCCCTGCAACCTCCAGTCTGCGAAGCCTCCCCGCCCGCCACATTACTTACCTGTCACCTGGCTTGCTCCATGATCCTGGGACTCAAGTGCCTGCCCTTCCAGCAGCAGCCACACCCTCCCCTGTGGCGCTACTGAGCACAAGAGCTGCTGGCCTCTGATTGGCCAGCACCTCTTGGTAGGCAAGACTTCCCCTTGATTCCAGGGGAAGGCGTGCCACTGGCCTCGCCACTGCCTGATTGGCAGATGGTTTGGCAGGCCTTCCCGAAAAGCGGCAGTGCGGGTCTTTTGTCAGCTCTGCAGCCAGCAGGTGAGACCGCCCGATGCATCAACAACCTTCTGCTCACTGATACTAAACTGACCATACAATTTTATTGTCTTACTGCACTAAAAATCTACATAATACTAAATTAAATTGTTAAAGAGTTTCAGGCATTGGTCTGTAATGCATATCTCAGGCTAAAATCCGTTAATGCATTTTTTTTAAACAACAGTCCTTTCAGCAAGGGTGGTAATTAAAAGTATTTCCTCTGCAGCAGTTAGTTGACCTGTGATAAAGCAACCTATCACAACTCCATTCATTATTTCTATGTGATGGGTTTGCCCTACTCACATAAGCATAAATCCCTCTTCCCAGGTGTAAGGATAACCTGCTCCATCTGGCTTGTAGTCAGCCTGTCCCTGACTATGCCCCTCTAAAATCGTGCAACAGTGTAGTTCATGACACCACCTCCCAGAAAACTCTAACCTTCACAATCAATAATATTTGTAACCTGTAAGTGCACAGTTGAGTAGAACACAAGCCATGCCCTATCCTCGTTAACCAGATTGAGCTCTGATACTACAATGTACTCCCCTGTGTCTGGTATGATCAATTTTAATTTCCTGACCAGAAATGAAACAACACAGACCGTCAGTCCTAGGCTCACTTCTAAAGGACGTTATAGATTTCTATGTCTGCAGTGCGAATGGAAAGATTAATTCATTCAGTAATTCAAGGAAAGAATACATTTAAACTATTATTTCTTCTCCTTATCCTCAATGCATTTTAGACTGCCTTTATTGATAGTCCAAGTTATAAAATTAAGCTTCATTTGGCAACTCACAACATGATTCTTTTTTTGCTAAATGTCTGTGTGATTGAAATGTAAGATGAAATTCGGTGTTCTTTAATTAATTTCACTTTATAAAATAATCAATTCAGATAGTTTCTGTCCAAGTATAAAAAGAAAGAGAAAGAGATTAGCTGTTTGGCTGGCTGGTAAGCACCTTCGTTGGATGCGAGTTTTAATTAAGGCACTCTCTTTTGTTTCAATTTGCCGACTACTCATTTTGTAGCACATATGCATTTCTGTTTTCCAAAGACATCCATAAATTCTCCCAGTGAAGTAAACATTTTTTCTTTAATAGCTTCCCGGAATAAACTGAAAATTTTTAACATGCATATATTTATAAATTATAGTTATGTCTGGAAACAGAAATAAAGAGAGCCTGTATACAACTAATCAGATTCCAGAATACAATTTGATAAAACTTAGCAGAACAGCTGGCTATGCATTTCTCGCTACATCAAGATAGATTTTATACCAAAACAGCAGTCATCAATCATTACCTCATTACTGGAGTGTCATTTGGACTTAGTCTAAATATATTTTGGCTTATTGCCATTCTAAAATGCTCAATGAAACATCCTTAAGGCTCACTACGAGATCAGCTAATGTTACACACATACAATGCATCATTAAAAGGGCTTTAATGGTACTATAGCTTCATAAATAGTGCTGTTTAAGCAAGTTTCACATTGTTCCTATTGTCCAACATTTCTCATGTGGTATGGTTATGTGGTATTTTCAGTCTTATACTGATAAAAAGAAACATCTGTGGAGAGAAAGTTATTTTATGAGCCACATAATTAGTGATGTTATTAATTCTGAAAAAAGACCCAAAGCTTGAATTGCAAAATGTTTACAGAATTTACCATAAATGTTGGCCTATATGTCCACCTTTGAAGCCTCGAAAATGGCCTCCAAAAATGGCAGACAACTTATACGGCGAGTATCAAAGTGAACCGCCAGCGTGAGTGTGGGTGGTCGACATTTTGCGATGTCATCGGCATCTGACATAAAGAGTGGGTAAATCTTGAACTCCCATGCACCTTTGCAAGGCAACCTGTATCGCCTGCTTGATCCCTTGGGCCCAGTTATAAGGTACCGGTAAATAAAACATGCATTTGGAGGAAGTGACAAATTGAGGCTGACTACTAATGTGAGTACGGCATGTCATTGCTGAAAAGGGGAGGGGGGAATGCCAACTTATACACAGAGTACATGCAAAAACACGATTTTTGGGGCCGGAAAAAAGGCATTGTCTTATTTGCTGGGTTGGCTTGTATGCTGCGATTTACGGTAAAATCCACAGAAACCTGGAGAATGTATGCTCACCTTGACTAAACCTGAAAAAATTCTAAATTTAACTTAATTTCCCTATTCTGGTTTGAAAGGAAAATCATAATCAGTAAATGGAACGTTTCTCAGTAAGGCCTGCATTAGCTCGGATTTTGCATTATGAATAACAGTGAGACTAACAGCACGCACTATTTTGATGAAATACACGGGGAAACAACTTCTGGAGTCCTCACATGCCTCGTTAAACACAAAAATCCAGAAGTTGCTGTCCAAGTAGCTCTGCTCCTCCACAAGCTACACTACACAGGCGCCTCAGCAATGAACTTGGCAGTTAAGGACATGAAATTGCAGTACATACCCACTAAACATGATGGAAAGGGTTAGGGCTGGTAATGCATGTGCAAGAGAATTTTAAACATGGTGATAAGTTTTAAATACTGCTAAACAATCTCGCTGGTATTTTTTTAAAATATTTTAAAAGTATAGAGTCTCATTCCTTCAGAATTTAATTATTATTGAATAATTTCAATTTTTCATTTAATGTTTTTGTCTTTTTTTTCTTGGTCTTTTAATCCCAATTTTCTTTCTCCCCATTAATTTTGCTTTCTGGACATGATTTTAGAATTAATTAATTATTTTAACTCATACTTCCTGGTTTAGACTCTGTATTACTCCATGAGGATTTTTCAATCTGATTATCTGAGGAGCCGCACTAGTGTTTGTCCTGTTTACAGATGCCACAGATACTCTGCTGAAGGTGCCATGCTGGAATGATCTCTTGGAACTGTAAATGCTGTTCAAAATCCTGCAGTCATAGAGGTAGTGAATTTCAGTGTTGGTATGATGCCAGGTATGTAGGCCGTACATCCCAATGACTGGTGGATTGTATCAAGCAGCACATCCCTTTTGTTGTGTGCAACAGGTAAAGTACTGAGAGAGGGTGTGATTTTGCGTCCCGGATCCTTTCACAATGGCGGCCTAACTACCGAAGACATTTTTCAATTTAAACGTTTCGAGGGCACCCTAAAGTAGAAGAGCCGTCTCTTTCTTGACTGCAGGCTACTGTTTCTTCAGTGCTGCTTCGAGAGCTCACCCACCGCTTTTAATTGGATTGCGAGCCCGCCCCTCTGACTACTAAATCGGGCAATTCAGGGAAAAATCACTGCCAGTTGATTGTTTTCTAACAGGGTGTCACTTGACCTTGATGTCAGAATCCTGGAGAAAGGGCAAAATCCTCTCCTAAGCCTCTTGAGTAGGTCTTGAACCCACACCCTTCTAGCTCAGAGATGAGAGAGTTAGCAAATGAGCCAAAGATGACACACCCCAAGTATAATCATTCATAACTTATTAATTGGATGTGTAACTAAATAGCTTTCTTGCTCTGCACTCAGTTTTCAACTTTAGGGATAGAAATTTCCCCCCGTCGGGAGGGGTTGTGCAGGGGCGGGCCCAGGACCGATCAGCACCCCGATCGGGTCCGCGCTGCCATTTTACATGGGCGGGCCGATTAAGGCCCACCAAGCGTGACACGCACCTGGAAGCACCGAGCGTTCCCTGTGCGGGCGGGCGGGGGGGGGTTCCCTGAGTCGGGGGCCTGCACACAAAAGAGTGCAGAAATCTCCCTGAAGCACAGAGCTGCCTCAGGGAGATTAGTTTAAGTTCCAAAAATTTTAATAAAGAAAATAAAAATTGAAGACATGTCCCCTCATGTGACAGTGTCACATGAGCTGGGACATGTCAATGAACTTTAACGAAAACATTTATTTAATTTATAAACCCTTCATGAAACCTGATCCCAACGGTGGATGAGATTCCATGAAAAATGCGAAGGCCACCTGGGCTCTTCGCCTGCCCGCCAACCTTAAGGTTGCACAGGCTGCTTTCTTAATATGCTTAATTAGTTCATTAATGGCCTTAATACTCTTAATAGTTAATGGCCTTAATTCGGCACCCGCCGAACTGAAAATCTAAATGACGCGAAGTGACGTTGGGACGCACGCCTGACATCACCCCGCGTCATTTTACGCCTTGGTGAGTGGGCCCTGCCCCCGCTCGCCAAGCAGAAGATTCAGCCCATATTTCAATGAAGCCAAATTCCCTTTGTCACAGGTTAATAAATCATTGAATTAATGTAATCATTAATCTATAAGTATTAGAGATAACAATATGTGAGCCACTCAACCATAACTGTGACCTGATCCCATTCACAATACCTACAGCGTTGATCTTCAAATTCTGCCATAACCTAATTTGTGCCTGTATATGTACTTTTCTCTGGGCTGGATTTTATGGTGGTGGTGGAGGAAGGGGTGGGGGTGCACAGATTGCTTGTTCATCTGATGCAAGAGTCAGCCAGCAGCCAATGCACCAAAAGAAGCCCGTCCCACAGCCATAACATGCTGCCGGCAGGCTAAGCAGACTGAGAGTGGGACTTACATAGAAACATAGAAAATAGGAGCAGGAGTAGGCCATTCAGCCCTGCTCCACCATTCATCATGATTGTGGCTGATCATGCAACTCAGTAGCCTGCTCCCGCTTTCTCCCCATATCCTTTGATCCTTTTCGCCCCAAGAGCTTTCTCTAACTCCTTCTTGAAAACATACACAATGTTTTGGCCTCAACTACTTTCTGTGGTAGCGAATTCCACAGGCTCACCACTCTCTGGCTGAAGAAATTTCTCCTCATCTCATTCCTAAGTGGTCTACCCTGTATCCTCAGACTGTGACCCCTGGTTCTGGACTCCCCCACCATCAGGAACATCCTTCCTGCATCTACCCTGTTTAGTCCTGTTAGAATTTTATAGGTTTCTCTGAGATCCCACCTCATTCTTCTGAACTCCAGCGAATATAATCCTAACCGACTCAATCTCTCCTCATATGTAAGCCCCGCCATCCCAGGAATCAGTCGGGTAAACCTTCTCTGCATTTCCTCTATAGCAAGTATATCCTTCCTCAGATAAGGAGACCAAAACTGCACACAATATTCCAGGTGTGATCTCACCAAAGCTCTGTATAATTGCAGCAAGACAACCCTGCTCCTGTACTCGAATCCTCTCGCTATGAAGGCCGACATACCATTTGCCTTCTTTACCGCCTGCTGCACCTGCATGCTTACCTTAAGCGACTGGTGTACGAAGACACCCAGGTCTCATTGCACATTCCCCTCTCTCAATTTATAGCCATTCAGATAATAATCTGCCTTCCTGCTTTTGCAACCAAAGTGGATAACCTCACATTTAGCCACATTATACTACATCTGCAATGCATTTGCCCACTCACTCAGCTTGTCCAAATCACACTGAATCATCTCTGCATCCTCCTCACAGCTCACCCTCCCACCCAGCTTTGTGTCATCTGCAAATTTGGAGACATTACATTTAGTTCCCTCATCTAAACCTTTAACATATATTGTGAATAGCTGGAGTCCCAGCACCGATCCCCGCGTTACCCAACTAGTCACTGCCTGCCATTTGGAAAAAGATCTGTTTATTTCTACTCTTTGTTTCCTGCCTGCCAACCAGTTTTCCATCCATCTCAATACACTACCCCCAATCCCAGGCGCTTTAATTTTACACGCTAATCTCTTATGTGGGACTTTGTTGAAATCCTTCTGAAAGTCCAAATAAACCATTTCCATTGGCTCCCCATCATCAACTCTACTAGTTACATCCTCGAAAAATTCCAGATTTGTCAAGCATGATTTCCCTTTCGTAAATCCATGCTGATTGTGTCTGATTCTGCCACTGTTTTCCAAGTGCTCAGCTATTAAATCTTTTATAATGGATTCTAGAATTTTCCCCACTCCTAACATCAGGCTGACTGGTCTATAATTCCCTGTTTTCTCTCTCCCTCCCTTTTTAAATAGTGGGGTTACATTAGCTACCCTCCAATCTATCGGAACTGTTCCGGAGTCCACAGAATGTCAGACAATGACCACCAATGCATCCACTATTTCTAGGGCCACTTCCTTAAGTACTCTGGGATGTAGATTATCAGGCCCTGGGGATTTATCAGCTTTCAATCCCATCAATTTCCCCAACACCATTTCCCTATTAATACTGATTTCTTGATCAGCCATTTCTTTGTTCCCCATTATAAATTGCCCTGTTACTGACTATAAGGGACCTACATGTGTCTTCACCAATCTTTTTCTCTTCACACACCTACAGAAATTTTTACAGTCAGTTTTTATGTTCTCCGCAAACTTACTCTCGTACTCTATCTTCCACTTCTTAATCAATCCCTTGGTCCTCCTTTGCTGAATTCTAAACTGCTCCCAATCCTCAGCTCCGTTGTTTTTTTCTGGCTAATTTGTATGCCTCTTCCTTGGATCTAATACTATCTCTAATTTCCCTTGTAAGCTATGGTTTGGCCACCTTTCCTGTTTTACTATTACGCCAGACAGGAATAAACAATTGGTGCAGTTCACCCATATGCTCTTTGAATGTTTGCCATTGCCTATCCACTGTCATCCCTTTAAGTAACCTTTCCCAATCCATCAAAGTCAACTTGCGCCTAATACCACAGTAGTTTCCTTAATTAAGATTCAGGATCCTAGTCTCAGAATCAGCTACGTCACTCTCCATCTTGATGAAGAATTCTATCGTATTATGGTCGCTCATCCCCAAGGAGCCCCGCACAACTAGATTGCCAATTATTCCTTTCTCAAAACACAATACCCAGTCTGGAATGGCCTGTTCTCTAGTTGGTTCCTCAACATATTGGTCCAGCAAACCATCCAAGAATATACTCCAAGAATTCCTCCTCTATGGTGTTATTACTAATTTGATTTGCCTAATCTATATGCAGATTAAAGTCACCTATAATTACAGATGTTTCTTTATTGCATGCATCTCTAAGTTCCTGTTTAATGCCATTCCCAACATCACCAATACAGTTTGAGGGTCTACATACAACCCCCACTAATGCTTTTTTCCCCTTAGTGTTTCTCAGCTCTACCCACACAGATTCCACATTGTTGGAGCTAATATCTTTCCTCACTATTACATTAATTTCCTCTTTAACCAGCAATGCAACTCCACCACCTTTTCCTTTTTGTCTGTCCTTCCTAAATACTGAATACCCCCCTGGATGTTCAGTTCCCATCCCTGGTCACCCTGCAGCCATGTCTCCATAATCCTGACTATATCATACCTGTTTACATCAAGTTGCGCAGTTAATTCATCCACTTTATTGTGAATGCTCCTCATGTTAAGGCACAAAGCCTTAAGGCTTGTCTTTTTAACATTACTTGTCCCAATCCCAATATTTTTCACTGAGGCCCTGTTAGATTCTCGTCCTTGATTTTTCTGCCTAGCACTTTTCTTATTCCCCTTTCTGTCTTTTGCTCTTGTCTTTATTTCCCCTCCTGCGACTCCTTGTATAGGTTCCCATCCCCCTGTCATTTTAGTTTAAACCCTCCCTAACCACTCTAGCAAATATTCCCCCTAGGACATCAGCCCCGGTCCTGCCCAGGTGTAACCCGTCCAGTTTGTACTGGTCCCACCTCCCCCAGAACCGTTCCCGATGTCCCAGGAATCTGAAACCCTCCCCCTCATACCATCAGCCATGTATTCATCCAATACATCCTGCTATTTCTACTCTGACTAGCATGTGGCACTGGTAGAAATCCTGAGATCACTACCTTGAAGTCCTACTTTTCAACTTACTTCCTAACTCCCTATATTCTGCTTTTAGCACCTCATCACTTTTTTGTAACGTATGTCGTTTGTACCAATATGTACCACGACCAGTGGCTGTTCACCCTCCCTCTTCAGAATGTCCTGTAGCTGGTCTGAGACATTCTTGACTCTAGCACCAGGGAGGCAACATACCATCCTGGAGTCTTGTTTGCGGCCACAGATACGCCTACCTATTCCCCTTACAATTGAATCCCCTATAACTATTGCATTCCCACACTTTTTACTCCTCCCCTGCGCAGCAGAGTCAACTGTGGAGCAACGAATGTGGCTGCTGCTGCTTTCCCCTGAGAGGCCATTCCCCCTAACAATATCCAAAGCGCTATATTTGTTTTGCAGTGGGATAGCCACAGGAGATTCCTGCACTGCCTGCCTAGTCCTCTTACTCTGCTTGTTGGTCACCCATTCCCTTTCTACCTGTGGACTCTTAGCCTGCAGTGTGACCACCTCTCTATACGTGCTACCCATGATACTCTCGGCCTCACGGATGCTCCACAGTGTTCCTAGCCATCACTTCAGCTCCAAAACCTGGGCTTCCAGGAGCTGCAGCTGGAGTCACTTCCCATACACAAATGCTGGCCCTGGGCACTGGAAATGTTCCCAGCTTCCCACATAGAGTAGGATGAGCACACCATGGCTTTGAGCTCTCCTGTCATGACTTACCCCTTTAAATTAAATTAAACCTTTGGAAGATACTTAATATCAAATAATATCAATTACTCTAGGGCCCTTCTTCCCTGCTCCTTGTTGATACAGAATATAGCCCTTACAATGGATGAGCCACAAAATAAGAGCTTAAAAACTATAAGCGATTAAAGTAGTAAATACTTATCCAACCGTACTAATGGTACTCAAAAGATCACCTCGTTCCCTCCTCAATGATCTCCTACAGTCACCAAACTCCAACTTAAGCACCCTACTGCAGCCCAAAGCAGCACTCCAGTGCAGGACTTCCCGCCCCTCAGTGGGAGGAATTCCTGCCCTCGGAAGCTGCCGGCTAATCTAACAGTCCCAGAAGCGTCGGAATTGAGTAGTGGGTGCTGCTGGGACAGCAAGCAAGCCCACGAGGAAGGGATCCATGGCACCCAGGTAAGGCGGGGGTCTTGAACGGGGAAAGAATTGGGCAGCCCAGGGAGGAAGGCGAGGGGGGATGGGGGGGGGGCGGGGTTGGTGGTAGGAGGGCACATTTTGAAGATCAGGCAGGAGGAACAAAGTGGGGGGTAACACCTTGGTGGTGTGTGGCCCTGGTGATGTGCCCACCTTCTTCCCCACCTTTAAAATTTTTTTAAAAAGCAGCCTGCTCACTCCCGCCTGCCCGGCCATGCCAAACATGTTATGGCGTGGGCAGCCTATTAAATGGGTGAATTGGCTTGTTAGCATGCTCAATTTACCCTTAATTATTTATGCAAATATGGCAGGCAGGTTGCCAATTCAGCACTTGCCTACCTCCAGTTATGGGGGACAGCTCAAGGGTGGGCAGGAAGGTGGTGGGCTTGCCACCCCTCATGCTTTACATGTCCCACCTGCCAAAAACATGTCTGGAGGGGCAGTGGGGGGTGGGGGGGGGGGGGGTGTGGTGGAGGTGGGGGAGCGTAAAAATCCAGCCCTCTTGTTTGCACCCTCCACCTTTTACTCTTCTGATTCTGTCCAACAAGTTGCAACGTTTTCAGGCACCATAAACCTGCGTTTTTGGAATTCTTTTCTTAAACCGCTTTGCCTTGTTCTCTCCCCTTTAAAAGCATTCTCAAAACTTTTTCACAATGTCTCCTAAGCCTGCCCCTTCTTTCTCCACTAATTCCCTTTTGGCATTTGCGCTTCTCCTGCAAAACGCCCTGGGGAAGTTTCGTCAAGAGATAGGAGCAGTGTAAATAAAAGATAACATTGTGCAAGGCTCTAAAACAATCATGGTATAATTAAACATTCCCAATAAGGAAACGCATTCTGGTAATTAGTTTCTCAATTCTGATATAAAACTGTATTAGTTGGCATTATTATACTCAAAAAGAATGACAAAGATATAGCTTTACACAAACTTAAACCAGGAAATGTGTTTTCTATCCGAGATTCAGTCCACCTGCTCTTCATTCAATACCTTCCCACGGCATCAGAACGAGATTCAGTATAGTGGGGGTATTGAACCCGTGCCATCATACCGTGTTACCTATAATAAAAACAGAAAATGCTGGAAAAACTCAGCAGGTCTGGTAACATCTGTGCAGAGAGAAACAGAGTTATGAAGAAGAGTCATATTGGGCTTGAAGCGTTAACTCTGTTTCTCTACCTATAAATGCTGCCAGACCTGCTGAGTTTTCCCAGCACTTTCTGTTTTTATTTCAGATCTCCAGCATCCGCAGTATTTTGCTCTTATTATACTGTGCTACCTTACTACTGTGGTCTAACAAACAATTCTGACCTGCAAAACAAAAAAAACAGAAATTGCTGGTTGGGAAGCTATCACTTTTGTTCCAAATACAATACAAACAGTGCATTTAGAAACCGAGTCCGAAATTCTCTCCACGTGACCACCTTATAGCATATTACATCATGTTGCAAAAAAAAAGCACCATTATCTGTTGCTATGCAACTGACATGCTACTATTTCTATCTATGTAAATGCATGCAAATTTGTGAGCCAGCACATTGGGACATTTGTGCATTAGGGCATTTAATGAACAATATCAACTGCAAGATTCCTAACAACGGTTAAAAAAAACTGCAGTATTAGATAAAAAGAAAAATCTGCATACTGAAAGTCTGAAGTCAAAATATATTGGTTGTGCTGCAGCTCCTTTCATTTTGTAATTGTTGGGGGAAAGCTGAGAAATTAGTACAATATTGTATTCGAAAATAATAATGATTTTTCTGATTAGCTGTAATCATTAAAATTGGAAACAAAGCTGAACATACTTGATCTTCAAAAGTCTTGTGATATTCTGGTTGGCAAGCAACATGACACACTAAGTTATTCCCTGCTTTCAAGCTGTTGATGGTATTACAGCCTATTTGAATTAATTTAGTCATAATGACCTCCTCGTTGTTAGTCTTTATAAATCACATTGTTACGACCAACCAGAATATGGTATTTACTGCACAAGACTATTGGTTGAAAAGCAAAACAAGTATGCAAAACAAAATGCAGATTAATTGACATTCAATTTAAAATAGTCTGACTAGATTTTCATGGATACAATAAAGGATCATGAAAATTAGAATCATTGGGCCTGATTCTGGCTACCAAGGCGGAGAGCTCAGGTCAAGAAATTTCCTGACTCACTGGACCCACCTCGGTAAAAAGTGCCCCAAATCACAAGATTTTTGCTCTGGGTGGGGTGAGGGTTGTGCTGGAGGGGGCAGCGGACACAATATGAAGTTGAGTTTGCCAACCCCGGGAGCAGATGCTAAGAGAAACAGACAAGTGCCGAGGCAGGACTTCTAACTTAGCCCCGGTTGTTTCAGCAGCTTTTAGGCCCTCAAGCCCTCACCCTTCATACCCCCTCACCCTCCATAGCCCCAGATATCACCCTGCCAATGCAATGCCAACTCAGGCCCCCCACTCACTCCCATGCCAACTCAATGCCATCTCACCCAATATCCACCATGGGAGGACCTCAGCAGCCATGAGATAAAAGTCAGTAAGATCAGTAAGGGGTACACAAGGAGACAGGTGACTAAACCGGAGTGAGACGGAGTGGCAAATTTTTTTATTTATTAATGGAATGTGGGCGCCCAGAGGGCATTTAAGAGTCAAGCACATTGCTGTGGGTCTGGAGTCACATGTAGGCCAAACCAGGTAAGTCTGGCAGATTTCCTTAATTAAATAACATAACTAACAATGGCAGGACAGGTGTAATGTTGCAGGTGTGGAATGTGGGGTTTTGGATGCCAAGGTGGTCCATGAGAAACACTTCTGCAGGAAGTGTAAGCAGCTAGAGGAATTCAAGATCAGGATTACTGATCTGGAAGCCGAACTGCAGACACTGCGCAGAATAAGGGAGGGGGAGAAATACCTGGACACTTTATTCCAGGAGATAATCATGTCTCTTAGAATAGGGTTGTCTTTTTTGGTCAGCAATGAGGGGCAGGAGGATGTGACTGTGAGTGAGGCAGGTAATGGGACCGAGCAGACAGTAGTGGCGGAACCTCAGACTTTGCAATTGCCAAATAGATTTGAGGTGCTCACAAGCTGTGTGTACGAAAGCAAGGTCTGCGAGATGGATGAGAAGGTAGGTCATGGCACCATGGTATAGAAGCTGTTCAAGCAGGGGTAGCAAGCTGGAATGTAGCAGTAGTAAGGATAGTATATTGAGGGGTATTGACACTGTTTTCTGCAGCAAAAAGCGAGAGTCCAAAAGGCTGAGTTGCCTGCCCGATGCCAGGTTTTGAGACATCTGCTCAGGGTTAGAGAGCAACTTGCCCTAGAGTGGGAGGATCCAGTCATCATGGTCCACTTAGGTACCAACGACATAGGCAGGACAAGGAAGGAGGTTCTCCATAGTCAGTAAGAGAAGCTAGGTACAAAATTAAGAAGCAGAACCTCAAAGGTAATAATCTCTGAATTAACTGAGCCATATGTAAATTGGCAAAGAGCAAATAAGAATAGAGAGATGAATACATGACGCATAGACTGGTGTGGGAGAAGCAGGTTCTGGTCCTTGAGGCACTGAAAGCAGTAGTGGGGAAAGTGGGGGCTGTATCACTGGGATGGTCTACACCTGAGCTGTGCTTGGATCTGTGTTCTTGTGGGTAGTAGTGAGGGCTTTAAACTAAAGAAGGAGGGGGTGAGGGATCAAACTTGAGTAGATGTGGCAAATCAAGGGGTAGATTCAAGGCAGAATACCGTGATAGTAATACGGGAAATGAGAGTTATAGAATAGCAGGAAGGGACAGAGAGATAAAACCTAAGAATACACCAATAGTCAAGACTAGATGTTACAAAGGTAACAAAAGACAAAAGTAAAGGCTCTGTATCTGAATGCACATAGCATTCATAACAAAGTAAATGAATCGATCGTGCACGATGAAGTAAATAAATATGATCTGATAGCCATTATGTAGATGTGGCTGCAGGATGACAAGGATTGGGTCCTGAATGTTGAGGGGTATATGATTTTTAAGCAGAATAGGAGGGTAGGTAAAGGTGGAGGGGTAGCACTGTCAATCAAGGATGGCATTGGGGCAATAGTTAGAGATGACCTTGGTTCAGGACATCAGGATGTAGAATTGGTTTGTTTGGAGATGAGGAACAGTGGGGGAAAGATGTCACTCATTGGAATGGTCAAGAGGCCCTCTAACAGTAACCACAATGTAGGACAAAGTATACAAGAAGAAATATTGGGTGCTTGTGATAAAGAGACAGCAATAATCATGGGTGATTTTAATCTACACATAAACTGGAGAAATCAGATTGGCAGTCATAGCCTGGATGAGGAGTTCATAGAATGCTTTTCAGATTTTTTTTTTAGGGCAGCACATTCTGGAACCAACCAGCAGAGACTTTGTGTTGTGTAATGACAGGATTAATTAATGGCCTCAGAGTAAAGGCACCCCTAGGTAGCAGCGACCACAACATGACTGAAATTTACATCCAGTTTGAACGGGAGAAGAGTGGGTCTAAGACTAGTATTTTAAACTTAAATAAGGGCAACTATGTGGGCATGAAAGCTGAGCTAGCTGAAGTGATCAGGGATACTAGGCTAAGGGATAGATCAATAGAGAAGCAGTGGGAGACATTTAAGGGGATATTTCAGAATACTCAGAATAAGTATGTTCCTACTATAAAGAAAAATTCTAAGGGACCGAGCCCACCATCTGTGGTTAACGAAAGGAGTTAAGGAAAGCATCAAACTTAAGGAAAAAGCATATAACTGCACAAAGATGAGTGGCAGGTCAGATAATTGGTCAGAATATAAAGAACGGTAGAGAATGAGTAAAGGGTTAATCAGGTGAAAGAAATTAGAGAATAAGAGTAAGTAAAGTGTGTGTTGGTCCTCTAGAGAGTGATAATGAGGAGTTAATAGTAGATAATAAGGAAATGGCAGATGAAAGGAACAAATACTTTGCTTCAGTCTTCAACATAGAGGATACAAATACATTCCAGTAATAGCTGTAAATCAGGAGGTGGACGGGAGAGGGGAACCTGGTGAAATTACAATCACCAGGGGTGCAGTACTGATCAAACTGGTGGAGCTGCAGGCTGACAAGTCTCTGGGTCCTCATGGACTTCATTCAACAGTCTTAATGAGGTGGCTAATGAGGTTGTAGATGCATTGTTGTTAATTTTCCAAAATTCTCCAGATTCGGGAAAGATCCCATCAGACTGGAAAGTAGCAAATATTAGCCCTCTATTCAAGAAGGGAGGGAGGCAGAAAACAGGAAATTATAGGCCAGTTAGCTTGACATCTGTTTTGAGGAAGTTGTTAGGATCAATCATTAAAGGAGGTTATAGCTGGGCACTCAGAGAAAGTTAAGGTAATTGGGAAGAGTCAGCATAGCCTTGTGAGAGGGAAATCATATTTAACAAATTCATTGCAGATTTTTGAAGGAGTAACATGCATTGTGAATAAAGGGGAGCCTGTAGAGGTGCTGTACTTGGGTTTCCAGAAGGCATTTGAAAAGGTGCCACATCAAAGGCTCACGGTGTAGGAGGTGACATGCTAGCATGGATAGAAGATTGGCTGGCTGGCAGAAAACAGTGAGTATGCATAAATGGCTCTTTTTCTGACTGGCAGGACATGACGAGTGGAGTCCCGCAGAGGTCTGTGCTGGGGCCTCAACTTTTTACAATTTATATCAATGGCTTAGCTGAGGGGAGTGAAGGCATGATAGCCAAATTTTCAGATGACACAAAGATGGGTATGAAAGTATGTTGTAATGAGGACGTAAGGAGGTTGCAGGCCGGTATAGAAAAGTTCAATGAGTGGGCAAATGGAGTATAATGTAGGAAAATGTAAAGTTGTTTACTTTGGCAGGAAGAATAATAAAGCAGACTATTACTTAAATGGAGAATGGCTGCAGAATTCCGAGGTTCAGAGGGGTCTAGGTGTTCTGGTGCATGAGATGCAAAAAGTTAGTATGCAGGTATAGCAAGTAATTAAGAAGGCTAATGGGATGCTATCCTTTATTACAAGAGGAGCTGAAAATAAAAGTAAGGATGTTATGCTTCAGTTATACAGGGCATTGGTGAGACCACATCTTGAATATTGTGTGCAGTTTTGGTCTCCTTATTTAAGGAAGGATGTAAATGAATTGGAGGCAGTTCAGAGTATGTTTACTAGATTGATACCTGGGATGAGTGGGTTGCCTTATGAGGAAAAGTTGGACAGACTGGGCTTGTTTCGACTGGAGTTTAGAAGGGTGAGGGGTGAATTGATTGAAGTATATAAGATTCTGAAAGATATTGACAAGCTAGACGTGGATAGGATGTTTCCTCTTGTGAGCCCAGAACTAGGGGCACTGTTTTAAAATCAGGAGTTGCCCTTTTAAGACAGAAATGAGGAAAAATCTTTTCTCTCAGAGGCTTGTGTGACTTTGAAATTTTCTGTCTCTGAAGGTGGTGGAGGCGGGGTCATTAAATATTTTTTCGGCAGAGGTAGTTAGATTCTTGTTAGGCAAAGGAGTCAAAGGTTATCGGAAGTAGATGGGAATGCGGAATGCGAAACACAAACAGATCAGCCGTGATCATATTGATTGGCGGAGTAGACTTCAGAGGCCCAATGACCAATTTCTGCTCTTATTTCCTATTTTTGTACGTTCGTAGTACAGCTCTTGCTAGTGAAAAAGAGAAAAAAAGCTCGGATTCATGAAAGCATCAAAGTCTCTAAATCACCTCAGGTGGTAAATTTCTTATAAAAATGAACAAACTTCTGTTCATATCCTAATTCCTTTAATAGCCTCTTAAGCTGACAATCAAACTGTGAACTCGGAGCCCCCTGCTGAGATGGTTTTAACTTTTCAAACTTAGCCAGGTGTTCATCATGAATTTCCCTAAGGGAAATATCAACAAAAAACTCTACTTGAACTGCCCAGCTAATGCTACACCAGCTGCCCTGTCAATCAAAGCAGCCCAGCAGAGTGTTTTTTAAATAATCAATAACAGCTGAAACCAATTTAAAGAGCAGGGTATTTAAAAAAACTTCAAATAATGACAGTGAAATGGATCTTTCCTACCCTTCAAGAGCATTTATGTCTACTCCACAAATTTATGATTCCTATGCTGTGGGTTAAACAGTCAAAATGACATTGATTTGAACTCGGTACTAGTTAAAACAGCTCATCGGGGGGTAGTATGGGAGCAAGCATGGGTGGGCAGCCCCCCGATCGATGCCCCTGATTGGGGGCAGGCCGCCATTTCTTGTGGGCGGGCCAATTAAGGCCCGCCCAGCGTGACATCAGCACAGAAGCACTGTGCGCTCCCTGTGCGGGCGGAGGGGGTGGGGGGGATGGCAAATGCTGAGAGTAAATGCTGCGTCAGGGAGATCGGTTCCCAAAGGGAAAAAGTTATTCTTTCGAAAATTTCATTAAGCATCCATGTCCCCTCATGCAACAATGTCATATGAGTTGGGACATGGACATAACTTTAAGTAAAAGTCAATCTTAATCTTTTAATTCAGTCATGAAACCTCATCCCGTCCGGGATGAGGTTTAATGCTTTTCCAGGTGGCCACCAGCCCTCCCGACCTGCGCGCCGACCTCACGGTTGGACCGGCAGGTCCACTTATTGCTTTAATTCCTTTTTGAATGGTCTCAGTAGGCCACTGACAGGTTGGCGGGCACACAGCTGACTCGGCTGTGCCCCTGCCGACCTAAAAATGCAAATGACATGGGATGACTTTGGGAGTTCCGCCCGACGTCAATCTGCGTCATTTTACGCCCCCACTCGCCGAGAGGAAAATTCTTGCCCCGGTATCCCTCATGTGTGATTGATGCCCTGACCCCTTTCCCCTACCAGCAAAAATGTGATCTGTTGGAGATAGGGGCAGGACTTGCACATCCAGGTCCCACCTGCCATTTTTAAAGGTTCGTGAAATCTTCCCAACTCTGAGAAAACCTGGCCCATTGAACTACGGGAACGTTAGTGAAATTACAAATCCTTGTTTTGTTTTGCTCTTATAAGCATAGTTAGAATTTATAATTTGCAAAGTGGTGTCATTCTGTTACAATATAATTTTAACTTCTTAGATTTGTACGCAAAATTCATCAGGTGCCTGTATTCAGGATGGTATTCTCATTTGTTTATGAACTATTAGTCTTTGTTTGTTACACCCAACTATATAACAAACAAGATATTCTTGTACTTCCTTAATAAAAGTTTCAGTTTTGAGCCAATCACTTTTTTGATGAAATTCTTTTGAAATTATACATGTGGACTTCTATTTCATAAAGTGATCATTATCGCCCTAAAATTGATCCATGGCTATCAGATCTGTTAGTTAGGCATCTGGCTTAGCTCAATGCATTCACCTATGAGCCAGAAATATGTGAGTTCAAGTCCCATTCTGAAGATTTGAGAACATAATCTGGACTGCCATAGTGCAATCCTGAGGGAATGCTGCACTGCCTGATATGGTGCCTTTCAACTGGGATATTAAACTGGAACCCCTTTTGGCGTTTAAAGTGAATGTGATATATCCCCATAGCATTATTCAATTTGGAGTGGGGTTCTCCTGGAGTCCGGGCCAATATTGATCCCTCAGCCAAAATCACTACAATAAGTTATCTTGTTCATGCATCTGATTGCTATTTGTCAGACATTGCTGTGCACAAAATGACTGCCACATTTCTCTGCAATTACAAAAGCGACTTTACTTCACTAAGTACTTAATTGGCTGCAGGCTGCTTTGGGACTATCTGTAGTTGTGAAAGGTGTTATGTGAAAACATGCCCTTTCTTTTGTGTTTGGAAATTACATGATCGTGGTCATCTTTACTAAAATATAGACATAATAAAAATGTGGCCCATACATACAGCTTAGCTTTGGAGATATCATAAATGAGCTCATCCAACAGAGCCTAAGTTTAGAATGTAATAAAATAACACGCGTGTCCTGCTATTTCGCAGATGATTTTGTTTTGAACACGAGTTATCAGCACAAGTCACAGAATGTTAATTTTCTGGCTCGGATGATAGATGCCAATAATCTAGTCATGTTGATTTTAATAAAGCACCACAGGAAAGCCCATTGACAGCATATTTTTTTAAACTACATACATTATCAGTATCTGACAAACCTTTCAACAGATTTGCACTCCCATTTGTCACATGTTGCATTTCATTTAGTTAATTCAAACAAAGGTGCTTAAATCTCTAATTTAGAGCAAAGAGGCAATACCAACTGAATAATAAATCATTTCTTACAAATCTCTCCAGTAGCTTTGAGGCTACTGATCATTAATCAAGTAATGCATCCATGCCATAATACCTCTTCTCCTAAGAAGAATAAGACATTTAATTTTAATTCTAAACTTTTATTTAGTGAAACAAAAACAAAAATACCTGGAAAAACTCAGCAGATCTGGCAGCATTTGCGGAGAGGAACACAGTCAATGTTTCAAGTTCGAATGACCCTTCAACAGAACTAAGTAAAAATAGAAGAGAGGTGAAATATAAGCTGGTGTAAGGGTGGGGTGGGGGGGGGACGACGACACACACACACACAAGTGGAGCCGGATAGAGGGCCAGTGACAGGTGGAGATAACCAAAAGGTGTCACAGACAAAAGGACAAAAAGGTGTTGAAGGTGGTGATACTATCTATGGAATGAGCTAATTAAGGGTAGAAAGCAAGACAAGCAAGGTACAGATAGCCCTAATAGGGGTGGAGTGAAGGAATCAAAAAAGGCTAAAAAGTAGAGATAAAACAATGGATGGAAATACATTTAAAAATAATGGAAATAGGTGGGAAAAGAAAAATCTATATAAATTATTAGAAAAAAAGGGGGGGATTAGAAAGGGGGTGGGAATGGAGGAGAGAGTTCATGATCTAAAATTGTTGAACTCAATATTCAGTCCGGAAAGCTGTAAAGTGCCTAGTCGGAAGATGAGGTGCTGTTCCTCCAGTTTGCGTTGAACTTCACTGGAACAATGTAGCAAGCCAAGGACAGACATGTGGGTGTGAGAGCAGGGTGGAGTGTTGAAATGGCAAGCAACAGGGAGGTCTGGGTAATGCTTGCGGACAGACCGAAGGTGTTCTGCAAAGCGGTCACCCAGTCTGCGTTTGGTCTCTCCAATGTAGAGGAAACTGCATTGGGAGCAAAGAATGCAGTAGACTAAATTGAGGGAAGTGCAAGTGAAATGCTGCTTCATTTGAAAGGAGTGTTTGGGCCCTTGGACAGTGATGAGAGGGGAAGTAAAGGGGCAGGTGTTGCACCTTCTGCGGTTGCTGTGGGAGGGGGCTGAGGTGTAGGGGGTGATGGAGGAGTGGACCAGGGTGTCCAGAGGGAACGAACCCTGTGGAATGTCGCCGGGGGGGGGGGGTGGTGAAGGGAAGATGTGTTTGGTGGTGGCATCATGCTGGAGTTGGCGGAAATGGCGGAGGATGATCCTTTGAATGCGGAGGCTGGTGGGGTGATAAGTGAGGACAAGGGGGACCCTATCATGTTTCTGGGAGGGAGGAGAAGGTGTGAGGGCAGATGCGCGGGAGATGGGCCAGACACGGTTGAAGGCCCTGTCAACCACCGTGGGTGGAGAACCTCGGTTAAGGAAGAAGGAGGACATGTCAGAGGAACTGTTTTTGAAAGTGACATCATCAGAACAGATGCGACGGAAGCGAAGGAACTGAAAGAATGGGATGGAGTCCTTACAGGAAGCGGGGTGTGAGGAGCTGTAGTCGAGGTAGCTGTGGGAGTCGGTAGGCTTGTAATGAATATTGGTGGACAGTCTATCACCAGAAATTGAGACAGAGTGGTCAAGGAAGGGAAGGGAAGTGTCAGAGGTGGACAATGTGAAAATGATGGAGGAGTGGAAATTGGAAGCAAAATTAATCAATTTTTCCAGGTCCAGACGAGAGCATGAAGCAGCACCGAAGTAATCATCGATATACCGGAGAAAGAGTTGTGGGAGGGGGCCGGAGTAGTGGTGGATGGGGATTGTTCGGGCCTCTGTAATAATTTATATTTATATAATAATTTATATAGATTTTTCTCTTCCCACCTATTTCCATTATTCTTAAATGCATTTCCATCCATTGTTTTATCTCTACCTTTTAGCCTTTTTCAATCCCTTCACACCACACCACCCCCACAAGGGCTATCTGTACCTTGCTTGTCCTGCTTTCTATCCTTAATTAGCACATTTCCTAGATAATATCACCACCTTCAACACCTCTTTGTCCTTTTGTCTGTGAGAACTTTTGGTTATCTCCACCTATCATGGCCCTCTATCCAGCTCTATTTGTCCCACCCCACCCCTTAAACCAGCTTATATTTCACCTATCTTCTATTTTTACTTAGTTCTGTTGAAAGGTCATTCAAACTCGAAACATTAATTGTGCTCCTCTCTGCAGATGCTGCCAGACCTGCTGAGTTTTTACAGGTATTTTTGTTTTGGATTTCCAGCATCTGCAGTTTTTTGCTTTTATTTAGTGAATACTTCCTAACCTAACCATTTGTCCAGGATTAAAGAATATCTGATTTTCATTACTCATTAACTCTACACTGCATAATTAATTCTTGTAATATATTAGGATACAGTAGTTTCAGCACAGCACATTAAACTTTATAAATTGTTGATGAATTAATATTTTTCTGTACACATCTTGACATAAATATATTAAAAAATAGGTCCTGATTTTAATTTGAAAGTTTAACAAGATGGGGTCTTTTAAAGAAAACAACATAAATTATTGCAATGCTTTGCAGAAACTAATTGTAATGAGCAGTATGGTTTCTGACAGGATAGAAATCTTAAGTCGAAATCACTGCTATTCTAAGTTAAATAAAAACATTGCATCGCCTCACCATAGTACTTTTCAAATTTCTTGAACAAATGCCAAGAATGCAAAGCTTTCAGCTAATTCTGAAAAGCAATCAACATTATTAAAGAATTGTGCGTAAATGTATGAAGTGTAATAAGGCTGCAAACATTAAATGGTGACTTTGCTTCCACCTAATGGTGCACATATATTAAACAAATGTAAACAGAAACATGCATGTCTCCAAATCCTCATCGCCATTAGTTAAATGAAATTGGGATTAGGGTAGGATGTCACTATTAAGGTTTGGTACCATAAAAAATAGCAATCTAAACTTTCATTATGCCATAAAGTAGATACAATTCTGATGACATGCTGTGTTGATGTACCAGAGGCAGGTGTAATGAGAGGAAGACAAAACCTACATTTATACAGCACCTTTCATGATGTCCCAAATTGCTTTACAGCCAACTAAATACTTTTGAGTTGTAGTTACTGGTATAATGTAAGCAATGCTATCAAATGGTGGTGCCAGCTCGAGGGGGCTGAATGGTTTACTCCTGCTCCTAATACGTATGTTTGTATGTCATTCTGGATGGATGAGATGAGCTGGGCTAGGCGGCCTTTATCATCCATAATTATCTTGTGAACAGGGTGTAGCATCACGGCTGCATTTCTTTTATTTTGTTGCTAATGGAAGTTTACTGTGAGCAGGCTTTATGAGGTGAAATTGCCACGACAGGAGTGCATAATGGGCTTATAGTGAATCAATAACCTCTTTTACACGATTCTCAAGAGTCTTTTCCATTTGACTTCAATCTTTTCCTTCTGTCTACTTACCTCTTATCCCATTCTATTTTGCTGCTTTTATAAGTTTTTTGAGGCATGAAATATCGTGATAAAGTTGTGTTGCATACTAGATATTCAAAATATATCGTACTGATAAGCAGCAGAGTTTTCAGGCTTGCTGATGAAGCGAACACATATTTAAGTGTGAAATATTCAGTCTTTGTCTCTGGGACTCTTAAAATTTGCATTGTACAGAGACACCTGAGAGTTCCAATACTTCTCACTGGCAGTGAAAATCAACGTTGTTCAATCATTCCCTTTTGTTGCTCAGACATCATTTGAACTTTCTACCCTGTGAGATTACTGATAAAATAGAATCCAAATACATCTCATAAATGAAATAATTATATTGAATAATATCATGCACACAGGCAGGAGAAAGTCTTCTAGTTATTCTACAGAATAGAAAAGATCTTGGGAAGTTTATCTGGGCTGCAAATAATGAATATTTTGTCCGGCCAGAATTTTTGCCCTTGGTGGGCGTGTGGGCCCCACCAGCTCATCAGCGGGCGGACAGCTGACCCCGCTGCCAAAACGGGGCGCGCCACCATTTTGAGTGGGCGGGGCAATTAAGGCCCGCCCAGTGGCCTGCCCGACAGTGTGAGGGGGGAAGAGGGATTCCCCATCTGTCAAAGTGCGCTCTTTCGCGCGTGCAGAGTGCACTGCTCCCTGAGACAAAGTGCTGTCTCAGGGAGATTAGTGACACTGTCAAAAACGTAAAAA
Source organism: Carcharodon carcharias (assembly GCF_017639515.1). Taxonomy (NCBI): domain Eukaryota; kingdom Metazoa; phylum Chordata; class Chondrichthyes; order Lamniformes; family Lamnidae; genus Carcharodon; species Carcharodon carcharias. Next base: position 96,448,594 of record NC_054482.1, on the reverse strand, counting down.
ATGGAGAAATAAAAAAATTATTAACATCCCCCTCATGTGACAATGTCACACGAGATGGGACATGTTAATAAATATCACATGACATTTATTAAAGTTTTTAAAAAGGAACATGAAATCTCATCCCGCCGGTGCTTGAGGTTTCATGTGTTATCAGAAGCCCGCTGGGGCCCCTGGCCTGCCCGCCAGCCTTAAGGTTGGATGGGCAGGGCCTTTAATTACTTTAACTAGCCTGTCAATGGCCTCAATTGGCCATTGACAGGTCGGCGGGCGGACAGCTGATTTCGCTGTCCGTCTGCCTTCCTGAAAATTTAAAGGGACCAGGATGACGTTGATGGTTCATCCCGCATCATTTTCCCGTTGGTGAGCGGGCCCCGCCCCCAAATCGCCGATGTGAAAATTCTGGCCTCCAAATATCAATTTACTGTCACTGTGTTCATGTGGCACAATGTGCAGTGCGTGTTAATGAGGGTTGAGACAGTTGCCAAAATCAGTGTTGTTGTCTGCACAGTGTTATAAATAGGAACATAGGACCAGGAGCAGGCCATTTGGCCCTTTGAGCCTGCTTCACCACTCAATAAGATGATCTGGTTGTGCTCTCAGCTCCACTTTCCTGCCTGCTCCCCACAACTCTTGACTCCCCTTGTGTAACAAAAAAACGTTTAACTCTGTCTTGAATAAATTCAAAGAACCCTGCCTCCACTACTTCTGGGGAAGAGGATTCCACACACAAACGACCTTTTGGAAGAAAACGTTTCTCCTCATCTCTGTCTCAAAAAGGAGACCTCTTATTTTTTCACTATGCCCTCTAGTTTTAGTCTCCCCAACCTGAGGAATGGTCCTCTGGGATCCACCCTACCCAGTCCCCTCAGGATCTTATATGTTTCAATAAGATCGCCTCTCATTCTTCTGAACTCCAACATTTCTTCACAAGACAACCCCTTCATGAGTCCAGTGAACCTTCTCTGAACTGCTTTTAAAGCAATTACATCCTTTTAAAAATAAGGAGACTAAAATTGCACGTGTACTCCAGATGCGGTCTCACCTGCACTCTGTACAGCTGCAGTAAAACTTCCTTACTTTTGTATTCCGTTCCTCTTGCAATAAATGCCAACATTCAATTTGCCTTCCTAGCCACTTGCTGAACCTGCATACTATGTGGTTCGTGTACAAGGGCACCTAGGGCGGGATTTTCCAGGTCAATGGGTTTTTGGCTGGCCTGCCACATCCCCTGTGCCAGGGAGGGCTGGAAAATCCCGGTCCTAGATCCTTCTGTTCCACCGAGTTCTGCAATCTTTCTCCACTTAAATAATATACTGCGTTTTTATTCTTCCTGCTAAAGTGAACAAGTTCACGTTTACCCACATGATACTCCATCTGCCAAATTTTTACCCACTCACTCAACCTATATCCCTTTATATCCTTTTGCAAACTCCCTACCTCCTCTTGACAACTTACTTTCCTTACCTATGTTGATGTCAATGGCAAATTTAGCTACTATTCATTCGCTCCCTTTATCCAATCCATTGACATAGATTGTAAATAGTTGAGGACCTAGCACTGATAACTAATGAGGCATTCTCCTGTCAAATTAAAAATATTGCATAATGCTGTTAAAGTAAAATTTGTTTGTTTAATTGCCACAGTGGGATCACCTAGAAGACGCAAGCAAACTAACACTACATTATACCATTGCTGCTCTTAATATTAATTAACCAAGCTGCATATATATCTTACAATATTTGTTACAGATGCCAACAACAGGCGTTAGCATTTTACTAGGACCTTCTGTGATGTATGGGGAATTGATTGGTGATTGAGGGGAAGGATTAAGGGCTGCGGAAGTGGGTGGGCGGGGGGAGGGGGGGTGGTTGCATGGCGGTGCAGTGTGAAATAAGGGACCTGGAAACACCAGGGCCCATGATTTCCCTCCCTAGCCCTGGTGCCCTTTAGCATTGCTGTCAGTTTTAAGTCAGAGGTATGGAAATTTGTTGATGCTGTGACAATTTAAAAGGATGTATATTTACAGCGTCTTTCATGCCCTCAGGACATTCCAAAGTGCTTTACAGCCAATGAAGTACTTTGCAAATGTATTCACTGTTTTAATGCACAGAATGAGACAGCTAATTTGCACACAATTATCTCCCATACACGCAGCAAAATAAATGACCAGACAATTTGTTTTAGGTAAAAAACAAAAAACTAGATTCTAGAAATCGAAAACAGAAACAAAAATACCTGGAAAAACTCAACAGGTCTGGCAGCATCTGTGGAGAGGAACACAGTTAACGTTTCAAGTCCGCATGACTCTTCAACAGAACTAAGGAAAAATAGAAAAGGGGTGAAAAATAAGCTGGTTTAAGGGGAGGGGGTTAGGACAAGAGAGTTGGATAGAGGGCCAGTGATAGATGGAGATAACCAAAAGATGTCACAGACAAAAGGACAAACAGGTGTTGAAGGTGGTGATATTATCTAAAGAAATGAGCTAATTAAGGGTAGATAGCAGGACAAGCAAGGTACAGATAGTCCTAGTGGGGGTGGGGTGGGGTGAAGGAATCGAAAAAGATTAAAAGGTAGAGATAAAACAATGGAAGGAAATACATTTAAAAATAATGCAAATAGGTGGGAAAAGAAAAATCTATATAAATTATTGGAAAAACCAAAAAGGCGGGGAAAAATCAGAAAGGGGGTGGGGATGGAGGAGAGAGTTCATGGTCTAAAATTGTTGAACTCAATATTCAGTCCGGAAGACTGTAAAGTGCCTGGTCGGAAGATGAGGTGCTGTTCCTCCAGTTTGCGTTGAGCTTCACTGGAACAATGCAGCAATCCAAGGACGGACATGTGGGCATGAGAGCAGGGTGGAGTGTTAAAATGGCAAGCGACAGGGAGGTCTGGGTAATGCTTGCGGATAGACCGCAGGTGTTCTGCAAAGCGGTCACCCAGTCTGCGTTTGGTCTCTCCAATATAGAGGAAACCGCATTGGGAGCAACGAGTGCAGTAGACTAAGTTGAGGGAAGTACAGGTGAAATGCTGCTTCACTTGAAATGAGTGTTTGGGCCCTTGGATGATGAGGAGAGGGGAAGGGGCAGGTGTTATATCTTCTGCGGTTGCATGGGAAGGTGCCTTGGGAGGGGTTGAGGTGTAGGGGATGATGGAGGAGTGGACCAGGGCGTCACGGAGGGAACGATCCCTACAGAATGCCCCCGGGGGTGGGGGGGGGGAGTGAAGGGAACATGAGTTTGGTGGTGTCATCATGCTGGAGTTGGCGGAAATGGCGTAGGAATCTTAGGAGTCTGGTGATGAATGAACGTTGACCTGGATATTGAGGAGAATGCCCCTACTCTTCTTCGAAATTGTGCCATGGGAACTTTTATGTCCACCAAAGAGGGTCAAAAGGCTTTGGTTTAACATCTTATCTGAAAGACAAGCTTTTTACAGGCGTCTGAAATGTCCAATATGTTAGTGGCATGGTGCCAGCCATGCCCAGAATGGGAAAGGCTGAAGTATAAACATTCAGTGTATGTGCCTGGAAGAGTCTTTAGTCCCTATGCATATGCAAAAAGAAATGCAGAGTCTACTTCCCTTTTCCAAAACAAGATTGCCTGAATGCAGCCAGTGCTGGACTGGGTTCAATCAGGGTGACCAAGTTTACATCTGGCTTAACTAGTGGTCTTTAAAGAGACCTCCTCAAAAAGGGTAGAAGCTCAAAGAGAAATAATCACCTAAATGTGGAGTCAGGCTGTACTGAAGACTGCAACCAACCCCCGCCCTTCTCGCCACATGCAGGGCCAACCTGGCAACCTCTGCCAACAGCACAAAATATTTTGTGAATTATGCATTACAAACACATTTCAAAGAGTTGGCACAACAAAAAAAAAATCAAGATAAAAATTACCCGTTTGGTTTCAACAGCAAGACATTTGGAAGGTGGGCAATTTTAGTGAGGCGTCAAGTTTCGTAAAGAGGTGGATTACAGGATATCATGGTTTTCTATTCATATGGACTTCTTACTTAAAATATTTGGCAGGAGGAACTTCACCCTTTTTTTCTCTCAAAATAACCTTGGAAATGAATGCTTTTAAGAAAAGCTGCAGCTATACAAAAAGCCAATTTCATAGAAAAATATTCAAAATTAGGTCAATTAAAAGATTTTGCAAAGTGGAAATCAACATTTCACTCCGACATCTAATCTGTAAATTGCCCAGATGCTGTAGCACCTTCAATAATTACAAGATTTTCTTGATAGGCACATTGTAAGTACACAGGGAAATCAAGGTTCCCAGCTCCTGGAGCACTGAAGAGAAATAGAATAAAGTATTCAGCAGGAAGAAGCTTTTACTGGATATTGTGAAAGTGTTGAACAGTTCTGAAAGGAACTTGTAAGGCAGTATAATTGAAAAATATTCTTAGTACAAGAATGTTTTCATCAATTGCTTCCCCCATTCATCTTAGAAATGGGAGCAGGAATAGGTTGGTTGACTCATCAAGCCTATTCTGCCATCTAGCAAGATGATGGCTGATCTGATTGTGGCCTTAACTCCACTTTCTTGCCTGCCAACATGCAGCCCCCCCCTCCCCCCAAAACCCCACTGCCCATCACCCCACCCTGCCCCTCTCAACACCCAATAATAACTATGGACTGTCTTGTTGATCAAAAATCTGTCTAACTTAGCCATGAATATATTCAATGACCCAGCTTCCACAGCTCTCTGGGGTAGAGAATTCCAAACATTAATGACTTTCTAAGAGAAGAATTCCTCTTCATTCACTTAGTAAATGGGAGACCCCTTATTTTGAAACTGTGCCACCTAATAGATTCCCCCAAGAGGGAAACATCCTGTTTGAGACAAGGAGGAATTTCTTTACTCAGAGGGTGGTGAATCTTTGGAATTTTTTGCCCCATGGGGCTGTGGAGCATCAGTCATTGAGAATGTTCAAGATAGAGATCAATAAATTTCTAGATATTAAAGACATCAAGGGATATGGGGATAGTGTGGGTTCCACCAGGGCCATCCAGCTCCTGACCCCAATTCAGCCTGAGCCAAACATTGACAAAAGAGCTGAACTCCAAGGTTGAGGTGAGAGCGACTGCCGTTGACATTAAGGCAGCATTTGACCAAGACTGGCATCAAGGAGCCCTAACAAAACTGGAATAAATTAATCGGGGGAAAACTTTCCACTGGTTAGAGTCATACAAACACAAAGGAAGATGGTTGTACTCATTGGAGGTTAACCATCTCAGTTTTGGGACATCACTGCAGGAGTTCCTCGGGGTAGTGTCCAAGGCCCAACCATCTTCAGCTGCTTCAACAATAACTTTGCCTCCTGCATAAGGTCAGAAGTGGAGATGATCATAGATGATTACACAATGTTCAGCACCATTCGTGACTCCTCAAATACTCAAGCAGTCCATATCCATATGCAGCAAGACCTGGACAATATGGGCTGATAAGTGGCAAGTAACATTTGCACCACACAAGTGTCAGGCATTGACTATCTCCAACAAAAGAGAATCTAACCATCTCCCTCTAAGATTCAATGGCATTACCATTGCTGAATCCTCCACTATCAACATCCTGAGGGTTACAATTGACCAGAAGCTGAACTGAAACAGCTATTTAAGGATTGTGACTACAAGAGCAGGTCAAAGGTTGGGAATTCTGAGGAGAGTAACTCACCTATTGACTCCCCTATACCTGTTCACCATTCTCGAGCCACACTCAAGAGTGTAATGGAATACTGGAATACTCTCCATTTGCTTGGCTAAGTGCAGCTTCAACAACACTCAAGAAGCTCAACACCATCCAAGACAAAGTAGCCTGTTGGATTGGCACCCCATCCACCACCTTAAACATTCGCTACCTCCACCACCAACGCACAGTAGCAGCAGTGTGTACCATCTACAAGATGCACTGAAGGAATTCACCAAGGCTCCTTTGAGAGCACCTTCCAAACATGCAACTTCTACTACCTAGAAGAAGAAAAGCAGCGGATGGATGGGAACACCGTCATCTGCAAGTTTCCTTCCAAGCCACACACCATCCTGAATTGGAACTATATCACCGTTCTTTCATGTCGCTGTGTCAAAGTCCTGGAACTCCCTTTCCTAACAGCTCTGAGGCGTTCCAACATCACATGCACTGTAGCGGTTCAAGAAGATGGATCACTACCACCTCTTCAAGGACAAGTAGGAATGGGCAATAAATTCTGGCCTAGCCAGTGAGGTCTACATCCTGTTAACGAATTTAAAAAATTAGCGTGGAGGTTGAAGATCAGCCATGATCTCGTTGAATAGCAAAGCAGGCTCGGGGGGGCCAAATGGCCTGATCCTGCTCCTTTTTCCTATGCTCCTATGTTAAGCCCCCTCAAAATCTTATATGTTTCAATAAGATCACCTCTCATTCTTCTCAATTCCAATGAGTTAAGGTCCAACCTACTCAACTTTCCCTCATATGACAACCCCTTCACCCCAGGAATCAATTTAGTGAACCTTCTCTGAACTGCCTCCAATGCAACTATATCCCTCCTCAAGTAAGGAAACCAAAACTTTACATGTACTCGAGGTAGTATCTCACCAATGAATTGTATCCTAGCAAGACTTCCCTACTTTTATACTCTATCCTCCTTGCAATAAAGGCCAATAATCTATTTGCCTTTCTAATTACTTGCTGTACCTGCAAGCTAACTTCTTTTGATTCATATATGAGGTCACCCAGATCCCTCTGACCCACAGCATTCTGCAGTCACTTTCCACTTCAGTAATATTCTGCTTTTGTATTCTTCCTGCCAAAGTGGACAACCTTACAGCTTCCCATATTAAACTCCATCTGTCAATTTTTTGCCCACTCATTTAACCTATCTATATCCCTTTGCAGACTCTTTGTGTCCTCCTCATAACTTTCTTTCCTACCTATCTTTGTATTCTCTGCAAATTTAGTTGCGATACACTCAGACTCTTCATTCAAGTCACTAATATAGATTGTAAATAGTTGAGGCCCCATCACTGATCCCTGTGGTGCTTTACTAGATAGAGTTTGTCAACCTAGAAATTACCCATTTATCCTGGCCTTCTGTTTCCTGTTTGTTAGCCAATCTTCTTTCCATCCTTTTATATTAACTTCAACATCATGAGCTCTTATATTGTAAAGTAATCTTTTATGTAGCCACCTTATCAAATGCCTTTTGGAAACTTAAATACACAACATCTACTGGCTCCCCTTTATCCACCCTGCCCTTTATATCCTCAATGAACTCTAATAAATTTGTCAAAGGTAATTCCCCTCATAAAACCATATGGACTCTGCTTGATTGTATTATGATTTTCTAAATGTCCTGTGACTACTTCCTTAATAATGGATCCAGTATTTTTCCAATGACAGATGTTAGGCTAACTGGCCTATAGTCCTGCATTCTGTCCTGCTGCTATCTTGAAAAGAGGTGTTACATTTGCGTTTTTCCAAACCATTAGGACTTCTTCAGACTCTCGGGTATTTTGAAAGATTAAAACCAATGCATCCACTATCTCTGCAGCCACTTATTTTAAGACCCTAGCGTGCAGACCATCAGGTCCAGGTGACTTGTCAGCGTTTACTCCCATTAAACATTTTTTAAAAGAGAAGACGCTCAGCCTGACAATCCTTTCCTGATATGTATACCCACACATTTCTTGCATTATCTCATTAATCTTCTCTGCACCCTCTCCAGGACTCTATATCCTTTTTATAACATGTGGCCAAAACTGCATGTAGTCCTCTAAATGTGGTCTTACCAAAGTTCAATAGAGATTTAACATAACTTTCCTACTTTTCAATTCTATCCCCCTAGAAAAAAATTAAGTGTAGTGTTTATTTTGCTTTTTTTAAATGACGATGCTAACCTGTGGTGCAATTTTCAGTGATTGAGCCCTATATTTTTTGCTCTCTTAAATAAATGGGCTCATTGTTAATTTAAAATATGAAAGTTTCTGAACAATGCCTTTCCAAAGATTTATTTAACAGGATATGCTAATTCATTAAAGTCCTTATTTATTATTGAAATTCTATAATATTCACAGAGCATGTTTATGATGCCATTGTGCTATCGTGCAACGCATCAAAACAGGCAGCAGTGGAAGGCTGAGCTTCTACTTATATTACATTGTTTCAGGCTACGTAGGCTGTTTGCACTAATAAACCTGAAGTGGATCTTATTAATGTATGGGATGATAAAACATACATTAGATGTTTTGTTAGTTAAACTTCAGACTTAGGTTTGGATTTTTGGCACTATGGAGGGAGAGAGCCTCCCTGTCAGTGCAAAAATGGTGGAAGAGGCCAAAATCTGTAAGTCCTGCCCCCAAACATGGCACCTACCGTTTTTGCAGGGGTGGGAATGGGTTCTGGTTGGGCTCTTGCATGCACATTTCACATTGGTAGCTGCCCATAGAAATCAGCAGCTGCCTCCCCAAGTCTGCAATTTTGGTGTGAGAGGTACTTGAAATTTGACATGCGCAGGTTAGACCTCCTAGCAGCAGGTCTGAATTTTGTAGATTTGTTTCGGTATCCAGGGTACCTCTTAGAGAGATAAGGTACCCCTTTAGATATGGTCCTGGGACAACTTTGGAGGAGATCTTGTGCCTTTTGGGGAGGTCAGGTGCTGTTTGGACCGCTAAAATTAGACATGAATGTGTGTAAAAAGTGCATAAACTTATTGGAACTATCAAAAACAACTGTCACACATCTCAAAATGATGTACCAAGAGGAGCTGTCAAAAATGTCAAGATGAACTGTCAAGACGAGCTGTCAAAACAATAGTCAAAAATCAAGATTAACTGTCACGAGGAGCTGTCAAGGAGTTTAAAACCCCTGCCCTTTGGCTGTTTGAAGAAACTGTGGGGAGTGTAAAAAAAAATTGTTTGCTATTTCACTCTGTTGATTTAAGCGTTAGGGTTTATATTACTGGATTAGTGCTGCATGACTGATTTCACAAATATCCATTATCATAGTAGGGTACCTGCAATTCCAATTTGATTGACAGTTCTAAAAGGTTATTGATTCTTTGAAGTGGGACTATGAATTCTGCTGCATCTTTTTATAATGATTGTGCAACTGAATGAAATGTTTGCTATTGTAAGGGATAATGTAGTTGAAGGAATGAAAAGTAGTGAATGGATTTTTATGAACGAGAGCATATTTTAAAATAAAGTCTGCAATAGACACTTGGAACTTTATTTTATTTAGTCTCAGCATGGGTGCTGAACTCTAGCCAATGTGGATAATGGGTGAGTTTGCATGGTAAGGGGAAAAGGGTGCTGAGTGGAGGGCATGGGTTGACATGAGTTGACACTAAGCTGCCACAGTTGCTATAAAGGGCTATGGGGATGTGGGTGGGGCATAAGGTGGCATAGAGGCTTTAAAGGGCCATGGGGAGTGAGCAGAGGGCATGAAGTGGCATGGGTTGGCACGAATGGGACATGGGGAGTGTGTGGTGGGTGAGGGGATGTGGTGAGGGCTGGACGGTTGTTTTATGTTTTTCTGTTTTATCTTATTAAACTTCAATACAGTGTCAGAACACCAAGGCAGGCCTTTCATCCAACCCAGCATCCTCCACACTCATTCTAGAATCACCTGGCTCAACTCCAAGGAAAGCCCACCATCCTGGAAAGAAAATCTGATGTTCAGTCAGACATTTTTAGAAGACGAGTTTACGGAGTTGGGAATTCCCCTGAATCTGCATACCCAATGCGTGGATCACAGAATCACAGTGCAGACAAGGCCCTTCGGCCTATCGATTCTGCACCAACGTGTGAGAAGGGATGAAAATCTAGGCTTTAGATTTCAATTGATTTACCTGTGGAGTGAAATGTTTATTATGTGGCTTTAAGCAATCAAATACCAATTCAAAATAATGAACCCATGAGGAGATGGTGGTGTAGTGATAATAGCACTAGGCTAGTAATCCAGATGCCAAGGCTCTGGGAACATGAGTTCAAATCCCAGTTGGTGGCATTTAACTTCAATTAACAAAATCTGAAATTGACAGCTAATCTTAGTAATGGTGACCGTGGAACTATCATTGATAGTTGTAATGCCTTTTAGGGAAGGAAATCTACCATCCTTAGCTCATCAGGCCTACATGTGACTCCAAATCCATAGCAACATGGTTGATTCTGAACTGGCCTAGTAAACCACTCAATTCAAGAGAAATTAGGGATGAGCAACAAATGGTGGCCTTGCCAGTGATACCCACATCCCATCAAAGAATTAAAAAAGACAGTAAGTTGCACACTTGTATACTGAAAAGGCTGTCGACGAAGGAAAAAAGAATACCAATACATTTAGGCATTTGCTGAAAAAGGTATTTCTAAGCTTTTCATCTTGCATTCATCAGGACACTCGCAAGAATACCAATATAAGAGGAAAACAACTGTATGTGAAGAGAGTGCTGATTGGTTGGCAAGTGGCATTGCCATGGAGAATGCACCACTGATGGTGGCTGACACTTAATTGCCAAGCATTTTGTTTGAAATTTAAACCAGGCAACTTGACTCTGAATCATCAAGGCATTGCCCTGAAGAATAAGTCAGCAAATGGCTGTCGCTTATTTTGTTTTGCTGAAACAAGCATAATGTATGTACATGTTCTATCTGTCTGCGAAGGACAGGGCCCTGTGTATTAATATATGTAGCTCCCAGTACACACAGATGTGCCACATTGTGAGCCTGACTGACAATCTTAAATTGGTTGTCAGCGTAATTCTTAGCACACTGAGGATTATTTAGTAGACGTTGTCCAATCACAGAATCACATCTAATGTTGGACGCTGTGTTTTGAGTTTTGCAAACATGGGCTCTTTGTGTATGGTCTGAACCCTGCCCATTGCAAACAGCTGCTGGGACATGCTTTTTGATACGATCTGGCGAAAAGCTTAGACATGTCTCTTTTTTCAGCAATGTCAATACATTTGGTACACTGACCTATGCCAATGAAGACTGCTTCATAGCCATCCTGCTTCAAGGTCTCCAAAGTCATTCCTTCAATTCCCAGACCTTTACCAAAGACAATCTAACAAGACCAAAAGATAAAAAATGATCATATACTTTTGCATTCACATATAGCAGTTTTTTAAAAAAAATACACATGATACTTGTTCACATTATAACATTTCCAAAAGTAGTTACCCTTATTTCTTTCTTTAAAGAAAAGCATTTTTCGACACTCTGCTACAATTTTTTAAAAATGCAGAATTTGCCATTGCAATATTCAACATAAAGTTTGTTTTACACTCTGTCAAGCTCAGAGAATATTCAGGACACAGGTGCTCATTTTTAAATTTGTTGTGGAAAAAGGTGATGGTTATGATTTTGTTTTTCATGCAGCAGCTATAAATTCAGATTTTGATCATCTTTTGGTTGTTTGAGTAAACAAATTTGATCTTTTAAAGGATTAAGTCCTGTTATTTTCTTCCTCACAATTAGGCATGTAAAATGGTAAACAAAGCTACAAATGCATCTTCGCTAAAAAGAAAACAAATTTTCATTAATTATTCTGAATACTCTCAACAATTTAAAAAATTGTTTCTTTCAGATAATTAATCACATGCTGCCAAGTCAAGACAGAACTATTGATTGCCCTTTCCCATACTGGTGGCATTCAAACTGCAGACAGACAAATGCTCTGAACTAAAGCAGTTATCCTTCCCAAATGCGACAATTCTGCGACTTTTAATTGCACTTTACTAATGTATGTGACATTTTGCTGTTAATTTTCAGTAAACTTCAAGCCATTCTTCATTCTCTTTGCATGCGAGATGGCTGAGTTGTTCCATTACCTTCACACCAAGGTCTTTCATCAGCTTGATCTCAAACTTGACAACATCATAAGGCAATCTGAACTGAGGTATCTCAGATGTGCTACAAAAAAGGAAAGCATGTTTCATGGTTCCTTGATGACCGTAAAAGGGTTTATTCAAATGCAAATCCACACTTATCACATTTCTGTTCTTTTTAGCCTTTAAAATATTTTGCTGTCAAGATAGAATGACAGCTAATGGTAATTTCACAACTTAATTTAAAATCTTACAAAACTAAAATAAATTTTGATTTAGATTTCACTATCTCTTTAGAAGTTCAAAAATATACAGCAATTATGTTAAAATACATATTTGAAGTTCATGCCTTATACAGTTATAACCTTTCATAAATCATTGGCTTAATTTGTTAAATTAATTTTTACTACTCAGAAGCAGCTCCATTGAAGCAAAGGCAAAATACTGTGGATGCTGGGAATCTGAAATGAAAGCAAAACATGCTGGAAATACTCAGCAGATCGGACAGTATTTGTGCAAAGAGTTAATGTTTTAGGTCGATGACCTTTCATCAGAGCAGAAGGCAGATAGAAATGTAAGAGTTTTTAAGCCAGTGGAAGAGGGAAGGGCAGGAAGTAACCCATCATTGGCTTACAACTCTTACATTTCCGCCTTCTTTTAGTTCTGACGAAAGGTCATCGACCTGAAACGCTAACTCTGTTTCTCTCCACAGATGCTGCCTGACCTGCTGAGTATTTCCAGCATTTTTTGTTTTCATTATAGCAGTTCTGCCGATGCTTTTTTCAGCTTTTAGGTGGTGTTTATCAGGTGAGAACACAAGAGTTAGGAGCCATATGGCCGGTCATGCCTGTTCTGCCATTCCATACGATCATGGCTGACCTTGACTTTCAACTCCACTTCCCTGCCTGTTCCCCTTGATTCCCTGAGAGGCCAAAAATCTGTCTATCTGCGAGATAACAATATAGGCCAGAATTTTCCTGTTAGTAATTTGGGGGCGGGGCCCGCTCGCCGACGGGAAATGACGCGGGATGATGTTGGGAGGAACCCCCAACGTCATCCAGGTCCATGTAAGTTTTCAGGAAGGTGGGCAGACAGTGAAATCAGCTGTCCGCCTGTCAACCTGTCAATGGCCAATTAAGGCCATTGACAGGATAATTAAGAGCATTAAAGACCCTGACCATCCAACCTTAAGGCTGGCGGGCAGGCCAGGGGCCCCAGCGGGCTTCTGATAAAACATGAAACCTCATCCACTGGAGGGATGAGGTTCCGTGTTCGTGTTTAAAAACTTTAATAAAGTTTCAATGCTTCTTATTAACATGTCCCATCTCGTGTGACATTGTCATGTGAGGGAGACATGTTAATAATGTTTTTATTTTTCTATTTTTAGAGTTTTTCAACCTGTCACTAATCTCCCTGAGACAGCACTTAGTCTCAGGGAGCAGTGCGCTCTTTTGCATGCATGCACGAAAGAGCACACTTTGACAGTTGGGGAATTGCTCCCCCCAACACAGGAAGCGCATAGCGCTTCCCATCGGGCAGACCGCTGGGCGGGCCTTAATTGCCCACCCGCTCAAAATGGTGGTGGGGCCTGTTTGGCGGCAGGGGTCGGCTGCCCGCGCGCCGCCGAGCCGGAGGGGCACACCCGCCCACCAAGGGCAAACTTCTGCCCTGTGTTTTTTTTCCCCATTTCACACAATTCCCATCCTTGATGAAGTGTTCAGTCAAATTTTGATCATACATAGCAGTGCAAAGCAGCACAGCTCCAGTCGACTAACATATTGATGGAATGAATGATGCTATGTGATTGTAGAAACAGGTTAGTATAAGGTTTTTTTGTCTTGTGTATAAATAAAGGAATTAATTTGTTTATTTTAAAAGTGCTATCACTTTTGCAAAGACGCCAAAGGTGGTTCATGTGAATGTGTTAAACTTGTCTGTTACCGATAACAAATCCCGAAGTATTGTTAGGCAGAACTAAATTTTATTGATTGCAAAACATTTGCATTATACAGGCTTGAATTTAAACATATTCTGTATATTGCTGTACACTAACACAGATGTTAACCTGCATGATGAACTAAACTTTTAAATGTTATGAAATGGTGTTATTGGTATACTTACCATTATTTTTAGTCCTTTACTATTGTATTAAATTGCTGGTGAAAGGAAATATCAGAGCAGGTTGTTTGTACAAAAACTGTACATCATGAGGCTTTATACCAGTGGTATAAATAAATGAATTATCTGTTATTGCAGTACCTCATTGTTTCCAACCGAGGAGGCAATTTTCATCCACAGGTATAAAAGAACTGCGTTCTAGTTAGCACTGCGAACTAGAATCCCAAGTGCAAACAGTGCTGACACTTCATGTCTAAATTTACTTGTCTAATGATTTACAACGCTAGTTGCAAAATGTTCGTTCTAGAGTTGACACCACTGCTTTGAGACAAAGGTTGCAAAGTGCATCTCCTTTGCACATGGTCGTTCGCCACTATGAGTGCCATCCAAAACTCCAACCATGCCATGCATGTATACTTCTGGTGCAAACCACGCCAGACTCCATTTTGTAAAGATGGTTGTGCATGCTGAGGGGACGTTCATCAGAAGTATGCAGTGTAGATAGATCATGACATCAGACAGCATGTAATGCCAGCTCTGCTATTTTGGAGCTCAACAGCTTCTCTTAAACACACAAGCAGCTGAACACACGCTCAGCAGCATGAAGGCCACCCTTTGCCCTGCCCGCTCTCCTCCATCAGCACCATTTAAAGCACAACTTGCAGGTTAGTTGCTGAATCATTTCTACTAGCTCTTGCTGCGATTATAGAGTTACTTGGTGCTTTATAGAGTTCTTTAAAGTTGCTAGTTCTATAGGGAATGTTTAAGGACTTCTGCCCCCAGTTCAAATATTCTGCACGAGTCATTTTCTCCACCATCTGCAGCTTGCAAATCAGAAGAGATTGTAGGTCGGAGAGGGAAGTGGGGCATGTGAAGGAGGATTAGATGTGAGCATACCGTCTTCTTCTATGGTTTCAGCGGCAAGGCTAGCCACAGGTTCAGCAAGGGCCACTCCAATACTGACGAGCACTTTCTCACTCATTTGTAAGGGCATAAAGCCAAGTCTGTCCCCCATTGATTAGGCTCTGCTGCTCTGGTTGTGTACCACCTACTCCTGCAAGGAAGAGGGAAGGGGATCAGTGAGTGTGATGCAAAATGTTTGGGTGATGTGGCTGCCGCGGTTGAATAGCTGTGAGTCTCTGCAAGTTGTGAGATGTAGGTTTGAGGGTTGCAGCAATGCTCAGTGTGAGAGGGTGAGTTGAAGCTTTGAAATGTTAGATATGAGTCATGATTGATGGAGGTTATTGACAGTTGAGTAATGGGGCATAGTGCATTGAACAGTGTTTGAGGCGAATAGTGCAGTTATTGAGATGTGGCATTTGAAGATATATTCACTGGCCTTGCCCACTCATCATTACACTTTTTTGCAGCATTGCATCCATGTCCTTGCAACTTCTCACAGGGAAGGACATGCAGCTCTGCCTGTCCCGCACCAGTTATTTGGTCCCTTGCCTTTGCAAAGCTTGTCTGGAGGGCCTCCAGGCCACCTGTGAATGATCATAGCTCTCGTCCTCTCCAAATCATCCATCATGTGCAGCATCAAAGAACTTTGTAACATTCTCTCTCACCTGTTGCACTGTAATTCACTCTTCTTCCAGCTAGGACTCTTTTCCAAAAACAGTTCCAGCACCTACTGCAACCAGAATGCATCGCTTCTTTAAGGGGTGCAGACTGGCTTTAAGAGCTGCAAGCCTCACACATACTTGAGTCTCCTCCTAAGGCATGCAGCCACTCAAATGGTGCATTTTGCACTGGTTGCATTCAGAAATCATGCAAATTAAAATGCAACAGGAAGATGCAGGTGCTACCCGCATCAAAAGCAATGTACGTGGATTAATTGCACATCACGACACCAACCAGCCCCCACCCCCATTTTCGGGAGCTATCGAACTTTGCTCCTAAAAATTGTACACAACACAAATTGAAAAGGTTTGGGGACAACTAAAGTGAAGGAGAGTGGGGGGGCAGACATTTAGAGATTTGCTGGAAAGCATTCCATAAACACTGTAATTCATTAGCAAACCTTGCCAAGGCTGAAAGATATTACAATGTGGTGGCCAGGATAAAGGGAAAGGGTCCCCGAGGTGCAGGCATGAGTGTGCAGATACGTGGCGATGCAGCACTTCGATGGCTTTGAAGTCAAGGTGGATGGTGTTACATCTGATGCTGGCAAGGATAGCATTCATCTGTGCCACGCTGAAGCACCAGGCCGCTGGTCATCACTGCGGAATGCCTGCAAGAAGGTGCAGCCAAGATTCAAGCTGCAGTTGGCATGTTACTGTCCCTGCAAGCATGCAAGCTTTGTGTTGCTGGTAGTCGCTGGTGATCTTGCAGCAGATGGCAAAGCTTGGCATCCTCCCCTCTGATGACTCAGAGCATGAGAAAGGAAAGGTACCGCAGTCATTCCCTGTTGGATTTTCTGGAGTCTGCAGAAATGGTAGTGGCAGCTTGGTAGGTGGGTCCAAACAGGCAAAGCGGATCACGTTGGCACGCCTTCTTTCATGCAATGCCATGTAAAACACGACATGCTGTGATTATGATGCTTCTAAAGAGCCTTCCAGCATAAAGGTGAAACAGGTACTCGCTTCTAATTAACATGTCACCTCGGGCTGCTGGCATAGCCATCATTGGGAAGAAAAGCCTCTGTGAGCAACATATGCCAATTTGAGATTTGTTACTTCTTTCTGCAGATGTTAGGGTGCAGGAGTGGGCAGCAGGGCTCGGAGCACCTCATGGGCTGCCTGACCTTTTTGGCATCCTTCCAATCTCCCCTTTTCCTCCAAATGCATCTCCCCCAATGTTCCCTGGTTTCAAACCTTCAGGTACTAATAAAGGGAGCAAAATCAATGATTTTCTGCATCTGGTACAAAGGCTCGCGAGAGCCTAAGTGCCAGCTGGAAGCAAGAATATCTATAGCCTGGGCTGGGCCTCCATGGGCGGGACCGGTAAATCCTGGCCAAGGATTCACCCTTAAAGACTAAGTGCTTTTTAAGTAGCTTCCTGCCTTGCAGATCCAAGTGGAACTTGTCCTCCGCCAGGTTTCTTTGGCATACTCCAGACTCTGTGCCCAGCAGGCCCCTTTCTGCATATGTTCATGAAGCTACATTGAGGCTTCAAACTCCTGTCCTACTCCTGAGCTAAACAACAAGCAAGGTGCTAAACAAGTGGGAAACTGGGAGTACTTCCTACAGATTTTCATACCTTCATCAGCCCACTGCAAATGCAGGTGGTTTCAGAACATAGCTTGATAATGCCAACAGAGTAAAGGTGCATGATATCACATCATCAGATAACGCCCTATACTAAATATCTAAATAATTGCAGGTAATTAGACCACATTTTTCAGAAATAAAGTGGAAAAAATTACCCAGTTTTGCTTGGTTTTGTCCTGTGGCTCAAGGATGCCCAAAATATTTCTGACTCTGTATGGAGTGATATTCAGATGTCCCTGGTGGCAGCAATTGCATAAAAGAGGCATTAGGCCCCTGCATATGTTTACAATGGGCCCAGCACAGTTTCAGGACCCCTCTACTAAATTGGTCAGAGTGGGGCAGAGATAAACCAGCTTCATGCCCTACTCAGGCCTTCTTCCGTTTGCTGAGGCCCAACCAATGGCCACCAACAAAAATGCATTTTCTCAGACTTATCTTCGTGTACTACTGGCTCATGCCAACCCCTCCCTCCTGTTTGTTTCCTCCCCAGCCAGCCCTCAGAATTGCCTGTACACTAGGGCCAGAATTGTTAGCTCGGCAGGCGGGCACGCGCCCGACCCGACCGAGCGTGAAATGATGCGTGATGACGTCAGCCAAGCGTGCCGACGTCAACGTGCAATCGCGCGATAGTTCAATTGGCAGCCATGTGCCGGAGCCAGCAGCGTGTCCGCCAACAATTAAAAGGCCTATTAAGGCCATTAAACTATCAACTGTCTTTAACTTTTCACTGCCCATTCAACCTAACGGTTGGCGGGCATGCAAAAAGGCCAAACAGCCTTTGCATACCTTTGGAAACCTCATCCACGGGCAGGACGAGGTTTCCAAAAGCAAATGCAAATAAAGTGAAAAGTTTATTTTTTAATTACAAACACGTCCTGCTCAAGTGACACAGCCACATGGGGGGACATGCTCTATTACATTTTCTGCTGTTTATTAATTTTTTCAATACCTTCATCTCCCTGAGGCACGGAGCTGCCTCAGGGAGATTATTCAGCGCTCGCTCGCGCTCGGCCCACTCACCCTCCTCCCCCTCCCGTACAGGCAGTGCTCAGCGCTGCTACTCGCGCATCACACTGGGCGGGGCTTAATCGGCCCGCCAGTGTGAAATCGCGGTGCGCTGCGAATCACAGACGGCAGTTGACTTCCCGACTGCCCCTGCCATTCCCACAAGCCAAGGGCAAAATTCTGCCCTGGAGAATGCCCCCGATCGAGTGACAGGAGCCAACACCTTCACCAAAAATATGCCAATAAGGCTTGAGGCCAATTTTGGACAAACCTTGAGTCTGGAATTTTAAATCTAAAAATGGGCCAGTAAATGTGTGGATATCGCCTTTTGTAATCTCTTAGGATTATGAAACATTTCAGTAGAAAGTGCTTCCCCTGCCGTGAATGTGCTTTGTCCCATTTTAGCAGGGCTCCTTTATGTTATATCATTCATTTTAATACTGTAATGGACGCTTATGAACATGATTAGCAAAATTTGCAAGTTGTTATCGGAAAATTTTCAAAACCATACTTTACTGCACACTGGAAACTGTCATAAAACTTGCTTTATTCATTCATGGGATGTGGGCATTACTGGCTAGGTCAGCATTTATTGCCCATCCCTAATTACCCTTGAGAGGGTGGTGGTGAGCTGCCTTCTTGAACCGCTGCAGTCCATTTGTTGTAGGTACACCCAGAGTGCTTTCAGGGAGGGTGTTCCAGGATTTTGACCCAGCAACAGTGAAGGAATGGTGATATATTTCCAAGCCAGGATGGTGAGTGACTTGGAGGGGAACTTCCAGGTGGGGTGTACCCATGTGTCTGCTGCCCTTGTCTTTCTAGATGGTAGTGGTTGTGGGTTTGGAACGTGCTGTCTAAGGGGCCGTGGTGAGTTCCTGCAGTGAATCTTATAGATGGTACACACAGCTGCTACTGCGCTTTACTGGTGGAGGGAGTGAATGTTTGTGGATGGGGTGTCAATCAATGGGGCTGCTTTGTCCTGGATGGCATTGAGCTTCTTGAGTGTTATGGGAGCTGCAGTCATCCAGGCAAATGGGGAGTATTCCATCACACTCCTGACTTGTGCCTTGTAGATCATGGACAGGCTTTGGGAGTCAGGAGATGAGTTACTTACATCAGGATTCCTAGTCTCTGACCTGATCTTGTAGCCACCATATTTATATGGTTAGATGGGGGATTCAGTGATGGTAATGCCATTGAATGTTAAGGGACGATGCTTAGATTCTCTTTTGTTGAAGATGGTCATTGCCTGGCAATTGTGTAGCGTGATTGTTATTTGCCACTTAACAGCCCAAGCCTGAATGTTGTCCAGGTCTTGTTGCATATGGACACGGATGCTTCAATATCTGAAGAGTCACAATATTACGCAATTATCAGTGAACCACACTACTTCTGATCTTAAAATGGAGGGAAGGTCATTGATGAAGCAGCTGAAGATAGTTGGGCCTAGGACACTCCTGCAACAATGTCCCAGGACTGAGATGATTGACCTCCAACAACCACAACCATCTTCCTTTGCGCTAGGTACGACTCCAATCAGTAAAACATTTTCCCCCTCATTCCCATTTTTGACTCCAGTTTTGCTAGGGCTGCTTGATGCTACACTCAACCAAATGCTGCCTTGATGTCAAGGGCAGTCACTCTTACCTCATCTTTGGAGTTCAGCTCTTCTGTCCATGTTTGGACCTCATGGTTGTTATGAGGTCAGGAGCTGAGTGGCCCTGGTGAATTCCAAACTGAGCATCAGCAAGGAGGTTATTGCGAAGCATGATTACACTGCTGATGATCCCTTCCAGTACTTTACTGATGATCGAGCGTGGACTGGTGCGGCAGTAATTAGCCAGATTGGATTTGTCCTACTTTCAGTATCTGAGGAGTCGCAAATGTTGCTGAACACTGTGCAATCATCAGCAAACATTTGCGGGCATTGCAATCGTTTAAAATTCAAAGCAGCTTGATGTTTCACCATTTCACCGAGCTGATGAATCTATAAGCGTTTTGGTTCTGCCCTAATCCAGGTGAAGGAGATTTTGCAGAACACCAATGATAAGAGGGCTTAATTTTGCACTTTTGACATTTGTGCGACATTCTCTTGGGCATCATTCCCATGTTAAAAGTGCAGGTTAAAATAAACAGCCATTATGAAATTTTGCTGAAAAGGGACGTTTTAATGTAAAAGAAAGTCGGCCGAGTCTACATTTTAAGATAGTTATTCTGCATTCTTGCATGGATACAAAGTGGTTTTTGCTGGATAATATGTCAAAGCACAGTACAAGACCCATTTCAAAAGTTCAGCTAACACTGAGTCTCATCAGCTTCAGTATAAGATCAAAACAGGGAAAAGTCACATTTTATAAGTGCACAAGAAATCTACTGGGCCCCGGGAACTTTTTTTTTAGGAAGACTTTACGTGGAATCTGTTTAACACTTTTATAAAGTAGACCTCTCTTTCCCAACATTAAAAATTAGTGACTAGAGGAATGGAGCTCTGTTCCTGTGTCGTAGCCCACATGCGCAGATTTCTTTATCTATTCTGCCATCTGTGCATCGCAGCTGGCAAGGATGAGTCTCAGATTGATAGCTGCTGTATAACTGCAGTCTTAAGTGACCAGGGAAGAAACACAAGCGCATCTGTTCTTTTCAATCTTCCAAAATGTCACCAGCATTTGGAGATTGGTCAGTAGTGCTTCGTGTGGGTAAACATGGAGCTCTGCTTTCTCCAATGACGCTGTAGTGCACATGTAAGCTTCATAAAAATGAAAATCAAGCGAAAGAAAATATGATTTAAATTTAACATAATATCCTCTTAGCAACTACAATATAGTCTTTATTTTATGGACATCTTAAAATAGCTCATTTCGAACACTACACTATTGCATCAATGTATCTGTGATATGGTACAACTTGCAGCTATTTACACAATTCCAAACAAACGAGTATGTGATGATTGGGTAATAAGGAGATTCTTTTTTCCCTAATTCCAGAACACTATATTCTTGAGCTGGTAGAAAAGCACAGGGAATCATTTTTGTCAACTGCAAGATGTTTAGATTTGCAGTGCACCGTTTTAGTTAAAGAAAGTGACATCTGTTGATAAAAGCGCAATATGAAACTGCAGGCAGAATGCACAACTTTGCATTTTCAATTTAACTACGGTCATGTAAACAAAACGCAAAACATACCTCAAACCTCCGAAATATTCATGTTTTTCAAATATTGTAATGTCTGAATAGCCCAATCGAGCTAGAAAGGAAGCACAACTGATACTGGCAGGTCCACATCCAATCAGGGCTATTTTAGCATGGAAGCTGTCAGGTAATTCTTCTGGGGGTGGAAGTGATGGATTCCGAATCTGAGGAATTTTCATCCCTTTGAACACCTGAGTATGAGAGCAAAAAATATTGAAATTGAAAAATCGAAAACATGTTTTTTTTACTGCTTCAGCAAAAGACATTTTAAAAACTCTGATTAATATCTAGGGGCAGAATTATTAAGTCAGTGGGTGGGCACAATCAGCAGGCCTGGGATCGCCCGGGGAACGGACTGCCGGTTGCGATAGGCCCCTGACTGCGATTTCACACTCGCTAGCCAATTAACGGCCAGCCAGCATGAAATGCGCACTGAGAAGCTTAGCACTGCTGGGCTGGGGGGCAGGAATATGGCGGGCACTGATGTCAGTGTGGGCGCGGGCACAGGCGAGCGCTAACAGAAAGCTCCCTGAAGGCAGAGAGCTGCCTCTGGGAGGTGAAGACTTGAAAAGTGTTCATTAAGTTTTCAAAATCAGGAAAAAAATGTGCAAGCACCACAATCAGTCACCTGAACATATACATGATAATAAAAATCCTGTCTACAGATTTTTGTTTTTCTTTCATTTAATAATGGAAACCTCATCCCGCCCTTGGATGAGGTTTCATGAAAAATGCAAAGTCCGCCTGGCCAATCCATCTACCCGCCAACCCTAAGGTTGGACAGACCATGAAAAATCTGAGACAACTGCACCTTTAATTACCTTAATTAGCCTCTTAATTGTCGGCAGGTGGCTTCTGACTTTTGCACGTGCCTGCTGACCGAAATATCGCGGGAGCGGGAGGATGATCATTTCGTGTGATTTTGCGTGCCGAGCTAAAAACTCTGCCCTAATATTCAGCAAGAACCACAATGGTTGTATATATGTAAGGGCATATTATGTTGAGCATGAATCACATTTGCATATACACACATACAAACTGATGAATTATTGAAAGTATTTTGGGGAGCAGCTTTGCAGGTATCATTATATTAGTATATCTCCAAAACTATTGATCATTTTAAAGGTTAAGCATCAGAGGTCAAAAGGCTTTGAAGTAACCTCAAGCATGTAAATTACGCTTTGAATGTTGGGTTCAGGGAACAAGCAGCAACTTCTAAGTCCTAAGCATGAAAGAATTATTTGATCTCAGTGAACAAAGTGCCCATGTTACCCTCAGCCTCCCCAGTAATAGCATGCTTCACCAGGTTCTATCGAGAGGTTTCCGGTCCTCTCGGGAACCTGATGTTAACTTCCTCATTTTGATAATTCCATTCATGATTCTACTGAGGCAAATGCTGATTGGAACTGAGTGAGTCCGTCAAATAGTACGTGATCTCTCCATGGTAATGAGTAGCTACTAAGGTGAAAAACAATTGTGACTTCATGTTCATTCGAGCTCCCAGACTGCAGCTATGCTAACACTTTTGTGTCAGTGGAATATAAAGTTGGGTGCATATTGACATTAACATAGCCCTGTAAATTGGGAGTAAAGTTGGAAATTAGACACCTTGAAACAAAAATGGAGAGACATTCTGTAGTAGACAGTTTCACACCAGTAGGACCGTAAAAATCACATTTCCAAAGTTCTCAGGTAATCTTATTGGCATTTCTGGACATCTTATAAATTGATCCTTAGTTCTTTCATCCACATAAGAGAACCATCACTGCCACTGGTTAACCTTACTACATTGACCATAAGGTGCAGGAGTCCATGTATCGTCATACATGTAAGCCATCTAGAGCACTCCTATTACTAAGTTCGGTGTAAGACACAGACAGTATTGTAATTCACACCCATCAACCGAATATGAAACAATACAGATATTGGTCTAAGAACAGACTTAATCCCATTTCACTGTTGCAATAAATATTTCCCTGGTTTTAGTTAAAATACAACAGCTTGCATCAATATATTGCCCTCAATGTAGCAAGGCACTTCACAGGAGGGTAATCAGGCAAAATGTGTCACTGAGCCACATAAAGAAATAAAGGAGATGTGGCTAAAGAGCTAAGTGTAAGGAGTATCTGTGACGGAGGAGCAAAGGATAGAGGGGTGTAGAAAGGAATTACGGAGCTTGCTGTCTTGCACTTTTTTCAAATACAACTCAACCCACAAAAAATACATGGTCACATTTTTAGATATATGTTAGCCTTGGTATTTTTGATCAGTAAAAAAATGAACAAAGAATTATTAATAACAAACATATGCTATACAGTCTTTACACAATTAAGGTTCAATGAATATTGCAGAAGAACGTGGCAGCAGCAGCACCAGGCATACCTAAAAATGGGGTGTCAACCTGGTGAAGTTACAACACAGGACTAGCTGCATGCCAAACAGCAGAAGCAGCAAGTGATAGACAGAGCTAAGCAATCCCACAATCAACAGATCAGAGCTAAGCTCTGCAGTCCTGCCACATCCAGTCGTGAATGGTGGTGGAAAATTAAACAACTCACAGAAGGATGAGGGTCCACAAATATCCCCTTCCTCAATGATGGAGGAGACCAGCACATCAGTGCAAAAGCTAAGCTGAAGCATTTGCATCCATTTTCAATCAGAAGTGCCGAGTGGATGATCCATTTTGGTTTCCTCCTGAGGTCCGCAGCATCACAGATGTCTGTTTTCAGCCAATTTGATTCAATAAACAGCTGAAAGTGCTCAATACTACAAAGGCTATGGGCCCTGACAACATTCTGGCAATAGTACTGAAGACTTGTGCTCCAGAACTAGCCACGCCCCTAGCCAAGCTGTTCTAGTACAGCCACAACACTGGAAACTACCCAGCAATGTGGAAAATTACCCAGCTATGTCCTGTACACAGAAAGTAGGACAAATCCAACCTGGCCAATTACTGCACCATTAGTCTACACTCGATCATTAGCAACGTGATGAAAGGGATCATCAACAGTGCTATCATGCATCATTTGCTTTGCAATAACCTGCTCGCTGACACTCAGTTTGGATTCCACCAGGACCATTCAGCTCCTGACCTCATTACAGCCTTGGTCCAAACATGGACAAAAGTGTTGAACTCCAGAGGTGAGGTGAGAGTGACTGCCCTTGACATCAAGGCAGCATTTGGTGGAGTATGGCGTCAAGACTGGAGTCAATGGGAACCAGGGAAAATTTTTCCAATGGTTGGAGTCATACCTTGCACATAGGAAGATGGTTGCAGCTATTGGAGGTCAATCATCTCATTGTTGCAGGAGTTCCTCAGGATATGTCCTAGGCCCAACTATCTTCAGCTGTTGCATCAATGACCTTCCCTCCGTTTTAAGATCAGAAGTGGGAATGTTCACTCATGATTGCATAATATTGCGACTCCTCAGATATTGAAGCAGTCCATGTCCATATGCAGCACGACCTGGACAACATTCAGCCTTGGGCCGTTTAGTAGCAAATAACATTCACGCCACACAATTGCCAGGAAATGACCAATCCCAACAAGAGAAAATCCAAATATCTCCCCATGATATTCAATGGTTTTGCTGAATGGTATCACTGAATCCCATAAATAGGAACATCCTGGGGGTTAGCAATGACCAGAAGCTGAACTGGACTAGCCATATAAATACGGTGGCTACAAGTGCAGGTCTGAGGCTGGGAATTCTGAGGCGAGTAACTCACCTCCTGACTCCCCACTGTTAATAACATCCAAGTTAGGTGGTGAAGCTGAAACCAAGACGCAGAGGCTTTCTTTATTGAGAGAGATTATTGGCTTGTTCAGTCTCACAGAAATCCTCCCCACAACCTAGTGTCCCAGCTATCCCCTATTTATATGTTCTCAAAGACAATTAATACCCATCACCTGTTTCTCTTAATCTCAATAATGTAATCAAACCTTAACAATATAACTGTTAAGACATTGACACCCAAAGCCTGTCCATCATCGAAAGGGCACAAGTCAGGAGTGTGATGGAATGCTCTCCACTTGCCTGGAAGAGTGCAGCTCCAACAAAGCTTGAGAAATTCGACACAATCCAAGACAAAGCAGCCCACATGATTGGCACCCCATCCACCATCTTCAACATTCACTCCCCCCACCACTGACACACACTGGCAGCACTGTGCACCATCTACAAGATGCACTGCAACAACTCACCAAGGTTCCTTTGACAGCACCTTTCACACCTGTGACCTCCACCACAAGGGCAGCAGACACATGGGAATACCACAACAAGGAAACAACTTTCTCCAAGCCACACACTATTCTGACTTGGAACTATATCACCGTTCCTTCACTGTCGCTAGGTCAAAATCAGGAAACCCTTTCCTAACAGCAATGTGTGTATTTCTACAACACATGGACTGCAGCTGTTCAAGAAGGCAGCTCACCACCACCTTCTCAAGGGCAACTAGGGATGAGCAATGAATGCTGGCCTAGCCAACAATGCCAACACCCAGTGAAAAAATAAAACAAAGTCAGGAACTCTATTTTCAAAGAACAACTCTTTGATTTTACAGTAGGTGCTCTGCCTGGCCTTAAGTTGTAACTGTTCTTGGAATTTATTTCTAAGCTAGTGGTTAACTGCCATAGCAATTCAATTGCATGTTTCATCACCATACTTGAATATGTTTATGTCTAAATATTAAAATACAAGCTGATTTCCATGTTGCATGGCTCAAATGTACACTAGCACCTAGAAAATAGGGTTGGATATTTAGGCTTTGACGAGTATGGAGGCAGATAGGCATGGAATATTGTCCGACTGCCGGTATGCTGGTTGGCCAGCGCCGCCTTGCTCCAGACCATTTTCCCAGAGGCATGATTGGAGGGTGATGGGTGGAGTGGTACCAAAGCTACCTGCCTGCAAATGACAGGTAGTCAATTAAGGCCCTTTAAAAGCCCATTAAGACCTTTTATCAGAGGCATGCTAAGAATAGGTTTTATTTTAAAGTTAAAAAAATTGGAGAGAGGGCACCTCCATTTTGAGTCACCGTCTCTCTCTCTCTCTCTCGAATTAATGGCCTGAGGGCAGGTTCGCCATCCAATTAAAGATGGTGTGTAGACTCTCGAAGTTTGAAGAACAAAGGGTGCTTCTTTACAGGAGGGCATCCTTTGTCCCTCCTACTTCGAGAGCCTACCCACAATCTTTGATTGGACAGCGAACCCACCCCTCTGGCCAGTAAGTGGCTAATTCGTGGAGAATCACAATTGGGTGATTGTTCCCCACACATTGGGGGCTTCTGACCCCATTTGACTCTGACTTTGGGAGGCTGAAGACTGCGGGGAAATCCTACCCACAGTTAAGTTGTTTGGTTACTAAATGAGCCACTTTAAGACCGCTGCTCAGCTGCTTGCTAGTGGGGAAGAGGAACAAACAGGCAATACTGTAGATTAATTAGAGGCTAATCAGGGAGGAACATTTTTGTAGGTGACAGCTAAAGGTACATCCAGACTTCACTCCCTGGGGAGATGCTAGATTTATCAAGGTCAGGGACAACCCATTGGAAGTGTCTAGCTTTCTTTTTCCCTTTTTAAAACCTGTTTTGCATCTATAACAAAGCAAACATTTTAAAATGTGAAAGACAGGTAGTAGATTCAAAACTTGCATACATATACACACACGATAATTATATTCATGGTTTGAAGTAATCCATGGTAGAACACAAGTTCATAATTCCCAAGCTAGGGATAAAATTGCGTATTCAATGTTTCACACCATAGTCTAGGTGAGAAACTTGCAATCATCACACCTTATCATGCATTTTAAGTACATCAAGCAAACACAATTAGCCATTTTGCAGACAAAGAGCTGGATTTTGGGGTGGCGGTGGTCCTGATAACAGGCTCGCATACCTCAGCTGGGGAGCCCCAACTGGATTCTGAGGCAATCAGGCAGCTAATGAGCTGCCATCGGGGCTCCTGGCCCTTTAAGGGACGAATTCCCAACTCCAAGAGCAGCCAGCCAAGCCGAGGGCTGGCAGCTCTTCAATCTCAGCTGCATCACCAGGAGCACTGGCCACTGCTGCGACTGCACCCAACTGGGAGACGCAACCTGCTTGCCACTCTTGGGAGGAGTTAAGTGGGGTCAAAGTCACCAGAGTCAGTCAGGCAGATCACAAGAGGGCGAATGGATTGGCAAAGTCAGGTGAGATGTTGCCACCAGGGTGGCTATTACTATTGAGCTTCAAGGGACCACTGTCCCAAACCAGAAGTGAGGTGGCCAGGCTTCACCCGCATTCTCCCCATGTGGCAGAGGGCTCATTCGGCACTGGTAAAATCCCTGTGGTGGTGGGGAAAGGCCCTTAATTGGCCACTTGAGTGAAACCCTCTGGTCAGGAAGGTTGTCCTCCACCTTCCCTGTAGCTCACAAAATGCCATGGTGGTCAGAAGGTGGCAGGCACACCACAGCTGCCCTCCCTTCCACTTTTTTGGTCACGTCCTTGCTTCTGCTCCCTCCTGGAGGCCCTATCAAATTCAGCCCAACATCCTATAAATAGTGATAGTCTAGATTTTCTGGTCAGCAGTGAAGGAACATTGCTAACTGCTGTACCCGAGAAAACGGACCATAAAGACTTAGCAGGTTGAAGAGCTTAGAATTCCTCTTTTTTAACATCTGTTTCAAACTGGCACCTTCTGTAGGGGTTCTGCGGCATTCAACAACAAAGCCAGTAGCAGGTAATATGATTAGAGATTTAGATTGAAGAATTCTCATAGACAACAAAGCAAGAGGTATAAAGTGGAGAATATAAATCACATTTAATCATTGTACAGAAAGCAAGATAAAGATTGGTACGTACACATAGGATTAAAGGAGAATTAGAAAAAAGCTTTGAAAAATTATTTTTATTTTTATTAAAAGTTTGCTAATTTTAAATATCCGGAGGGAATAAGACTCCAAACTTATAAAATTAGTTTTTCAGGGCCAGGGAGGTTGTTCACTAATAATTAAGACTTCATGGTGTTAAATACCGTCACTCCTGATTGAACGAAGCTTAACTATTATTGTTCTGTGCAGCAAGAATAGTGTGTAACTAGTTGAAGCCAAGTCAAATCAGTGATTTCTAAATGATTTCATCTGCTAAGGCTGCAAAACTGCAGTCTACGGAGGAGCAGAGGACCACAGACAGCAACGTCTGGATGTTCATGTTTAACTGCGCACATGTAGCAGTTGGTATCAGTTTTAAACAATAATAATGATGAGCATCCACAGCCTGAGCATCATTGCTACTGCAAATTCTAGGCTATTGAAATAAATAGGGGCAGTATTGGGCTTTTGGGAAACCTATACAAAGGTTCGGATTGCGGAAGCTACATTTTACGAGATAGAAGTATCACTGGATCCATTCAGACCTCATGGAATTGCAAAGGTTGCAACATAATGGCTAGTTATACTGATTGGTGTTGTCGCTCAAGGGAGAATATGAATTAAAACTCCCTATTCTTTTCAGAATTGGTAACATCTATTTGAATGCCAGCAGTCTTCAATTTAAACCTAGGAAATAAGATTGAGTTCGGAAAAACCAGTATCAATAGGCTCCCAAAACCCAAATTACATCTGACTGGTTCACTCTCAGTTCATTGTCAGAGGTGAATACTACCAATGAAGCCTCATACTTCACCCATTTAAGTCTTACTTCTATTAAACATAACTTTGTTCCTGCCTTTCTTAATTAATTAAAAAAAGCTTCTGACTTTAAAATCTGGACAAAGGAATAAAGCAAGTTGCTCTGAAAAGGGGTCATACAGACTCGAAACCTTAACTCTGTTTCTCTCTCCACAGATGCTGTCAGACCTGCTGAGTTTTTCCAGCACTTTCTGTTTCTATTTCAGATTTCCAGCATCCACAGTATTTTGCTTTTATTTCAGCAAGTTTGCCTACTCGTTTCATATTAGTAAATCAACCATAATGGAAGGGAATCAAACTGAAAAAGTTAATGTTTATTCTTGACAACTCCACCATTAAAAAAACCCTAGTTCCTTTTCCAAACGTAATTGCTGTTAAAATCCTTAATGGTAACTTTCACATTTGAAGTTATGTCAAAAGTATAATATTGGAAAAAGCCAATAAAAAAGAGCACAGAAAATCTTCAGTGGATTTGGTTTTTGGAATTAAAATCCAGATTTTAAAAGTCATATTACAGCGCAACTAAATTCAAATCTGCAATGGCATCACATTAACTAATATGTTTTATATTCCATATTAATAATTAAGGTATTGTTTATGCAGAGTGAGCAATTGGAGATTAAATGCTTTTGTTCTCCAATTGCAAAGTGACGACTAATTTGGAGAAAGTAGCACACTTGCTTTGGAGTGTTTTAAATAGATGATAGTACCAACATCCAAAATTCTGGGCAGAATTTTCCCGTCGGCGAGAAGGGAGCGGGGCCTGCTCACCGACGCGTAAAATGACACGTGGTGATGTCGGGCGGAACTCCCGATGCCACCGCGCCCCATTTAAATTTTCCGGTAGGCGGGGGCGCAGCAAAATCAGCTGTGCACCCACCGACCTGTCAATGGCCACTGACAGAGTCATTTAGCTAATTAATGGATCTGCCTGTCCAACCTTAAGGTTGGCGGGCAGGCCAGGACCCCCGGCGGGAATTAGGAAAAGCATGAAACCTCATCCACGGGCAGGATGAGGTTTCATGTAGGTTTTTAAAAATTTTATTAAAGTTTTTTTTAAAAATTATGGACATGTCCCAACTCATGTGACATGAGGGGACATATCAGGAATTTTTTTCCTATTTTTAATATTTGTGACAGATCAGCCAATCTCCCTGAGGCTGCACTTAGCCTCAGGGAGACGAGTGCGCTCTTTTGAGTGCATGCGCAAAAGAGTGCACTCTCGGGTTTAGGGAATTTCCCCCCCGCCTGCACAGGGAATGCAAAGCGCTTCCGTGTGGACGTCACGCACCGCGCCCCTATTTGGGGGCGCCAATCGTAGGCACGCCTGTGCGCGCCCGCATTTCAACTTCATCCCCGATGGGAGGAAAATCCTGCCCTCTAGCTGACATGGTAATCGACAGGTACTTAATTTTGGTTCACAAAATGTATACTCAATTTATGATGCTATTACATATGTATATTTATCAATCCATTGCTGTGATATAGAAATCTTCTCAAATTATTGCATATACATGTATACAAACACACAAATTGCCTAACAGTGCATAATCCCATAAATAGTGAAGTCACTGCATGTCCCAACTTCCTCAGTGCCTGAGAAGGGGAACGCATTATCCTATCAGGCCTACTTGCACTGGATGGAATGTTATTTGGGGAGAAGGAGAAACAAGGTTACTTGGCTCTAGGTTCTGGGTTAGTTAAGGTTAGGGCTGATCGAGGAGACTTCTGAAAGCTGGTGGTATTGCTTGTTGGAATTGGTGCCTCTCACGATCACTTGTTGTGCTGGGGGTGTCGTTTGCTAGTCTCCAATATTGGACCCAAAACTGCTTGTTTTTTCCCAAATATAGCAGAAGTCAAACATCACTCATTCTGATTGTCAGGTGTCCCATATGTACCACTTATGTGTTTGTGATGGGCAGGGCTAGGGTTCACCATAGAGAACCAGAGAAGCTAATTGTGAGAATATGCTGGCCTGTTTGTTGTGCTCTTTCACTTCACTGGGCATGTCCACCAAGCAGTGAGTTGAATGGCTTTTTGGTGCATTCATGGTCCTTGTGATCTTTGGACAGCTGTCCCAAATGGTTGGATATAGGGGCTGCAGGCTATGTGGAAAAGCTACAGCTCCATCAAAATGAGCAACTGATAGCCTTAAATATAATGGTACAAATTTAGCAAGTTGAATCAGGCAATGAAACTAAAATGCTTCATTACTAAGCCTTTCCATTTTTAAGAGAAATACAAACCTTATTACACAAACCTTATTATAAGACAGACTAAAGTCACAAATCAAGTCCCAAGTTATTACTTGTATCTGTTCTCTAAACACTATTCATTTTGCTATTGGATTTATCACAACCATGACACCTATTATAAGCCTAATCTTCTTTCTTTATGTAAGCCTATATTTCTAATACTGAATCTGACATTTATCATGCAGACGGACTAGCTGCACAAAAGGCAGCCACAATCATCACTACTTTACCAGTATTGGGTGACAGACGTTCACTGTCAAAAGCACCACGTCTGCAATAACAGACACCTTACAGTTGTCATTAATACTATCACTGGTTTTGGTGTGAAGTACTCCATCACATGTTATGTCAGCATATTCTGCAGAAAGCTATTTTTTTTCCTCTGCCATCAATAACACAAGTATAACCAATAATAAACTAGATAAATATACTCAATCTTGCCACAAACTACTACAAAATTCATGCAGAGAATTTTTATTGTGACTGAACTACCTTATGACCTTTATTTAAATGTGCACGGCTTT
Source organism: Carcharodon carcharias (assembly GCF_017639515.1). Classification (NCBI taxonomy): domain Eukaryota; kingdom Metazoa; phylum Chordata; class Chondrichthyes; order Lamniformes; family Lamnidae; genus Carcharodon; species Carcharodon carcharias. The sequence goes on along the minus strand of NC_054482.1, from coordinate 96,416,817 downwards.
CTAAACAGCAGAAATATTGCAGCAGTTGTAGTAATCTTTAAAAACACTGTCTAATCTCACCTTTTCCTAGAATTTACAGTGAAATTAGTTTCTGTCAAAATATATCAGGGCATAAATTATTTTTGATGATTATTAGTATGTGAATGCTTAATGTGTTCCAAGTAAATGATTTGGCACAGGCTTTAACCAGTTTGTTTTAAATGCATTAGTATCTCCATTAAAATAGAAAGACAAATTTGGATGAATGCGATAAGCACTCCTTCAGTCACTTTGTCAACATTAGTTTCTATCCTGTTGTGCACAATATTACACATTCTGAAGCTAAATGCAGAGTACTAGTTAAGTGTAGTCAATCCAGGTTATGCTGTATACTCAGCAATTTCAGAATATTAATCTCTACATTGTGATTACAGTACATGTAGAGATTACATGTATTTTGATTTTACCTATTGACCAGTGAAGCCAGACTGTTTCAACAATGATTTACCAAAATTATATATGGAGGATTTTTACACCACCCCCCCAACACAAGAGTTACCTGCAACTGCCCCACAAACTTTCACTATCCATTCTACTCACTGTGCACTTGTTTAAAAAGGAGAAGAAAATGCTTTCAGCACATCACTCCTCAGGGTACAGTAATCCCCATTCAGGCCTTTATTTCTGCTGCTTCAAGCAAGTCAGTAGGAAATACATGCAATCAATGCTGGTCAATTAGCTAAATCTCAAAAGATAATCAGTCAGGTAAAACAGGTGCTAGAATTCACGAACTTGATTTTTACATTAACTTCATAAAGTCACTGGTTCATTAGGTTTGGCCATTCTACAAATAAATATGAATCAATAAAGCAATGTACAAAGTATCTTACATTTTTATATCTGCTGCACTTATCATGTGAGCCTTTTTTAGGAATGGCATGGAATGCATCTGGGGAATCAATTCCTACAATGTAGCTCTTCAGAATAAGCAATACAAAGAAAAACAAAGAACAAAGGAAACTACTGCACAGGAATAGGCCCTTCAGCCCTCCAAGCCGCGCTGATCATATTGCCCGTCAACTAAAACATTTTGCACTTCCGAGGTCCGTATCCCTCTATTCCCATCATATTCATGTATTTGTCAAGCTGCCTCTTAAACACCACTATCATACCTGCTTCCACTACCTCCTCTGGCAGCAAATTCCAGACATTCACTACCCTCTGCATAAAAAACTTGCCCTGCACATCTCCTCTATAGTTTTCTCCTCTCACTTTAAATCTATGTCCCCTAGTAATTGACTCTTCCATCCTGGGAAAATGCTTCTGACTATCTACTCTGTCCATGCCACGCACAATTTTGTAAACTTCTATCAAGTCGCCTCTCAATCTCCGTCGCTCTAGTGAGAACAATCCGAGTTTCTCCAACCTCTCCTCATAGCTAATAACCTCCAGACCAGGCAGCATCCTGGTAAACCTCCTCTGCACCCTCTCCAATGCCTCCACATCCTTTTGGTGATGTGGTGAACAGAACTGCATGCAATATTCCAAGTGTGGCCTAACCAAGGTTCTATATAGCTGCAGCATGACTTCCCAGCTTTTATACTCAATACCCCTGCCAATGAAGGCAAGCATGCCATATGCCTTCCTGACTACCTTATCCACCTGCGTTGCCACTTTCAGTGACCTGTGGACCTGTAAACCCAGATCCTTCTGCCCGTCGATGCACTTAAGTGTTCTGCCATTTACTGTATAATTCCTGCCTGTATTAGACCTTCTAAAATGCATTACCTCGCATTTGTCCAGATTAAACTTCATCTGCCATTTCTCCGCCCAAGTCTCCAACCGATCTATATCCCGTTGTAACCTTTGACAATCCTCTTCACCATCCGCAACTCCTCCAACCTTAGTGTCGTCTGCAAACTTACTAATTAGCCCAGTTACATTTTTTCTCCAAATCATTATGTATACCACAAACAGCAAAGGTCCCAGCACTGATCCCTGCGGAACTCCACTATTCACAGCTCTCCATTCAGAAAAGCACCCTTCCACTGCTAGCCTCTGTCTTCTATGACCACGCCAATTCTGTATCCATTCTGCCAGCTAACCTCTGATCCCGTGCGACTTTACCTTATGTACCAGTCTGCCATGCGGGACCTTGTCAAAGGCCTTACTGAAATCCATGTATATAACATCCACTGCCCTTCCATCGTCGATCATCTTTGTCACGTCCTCGAAAAACTCGATGAAGTTAGTAAGACACGACCTCCTCTTCACAAAACCATGCTGCCTCTCACTAATACGCCCATTTGCTTCCAAATGGTAGTAAATCCTGTCACGAAGAATCTTCTCCAATAATTTCCCTACCACTGACGTAAGGCTCGCTGGCCTTTAATTTCCTGGATTATCCCTGCTACCCTTCTTAAACAATGGAACAACATTGGCCATTCTCCAGTCCTCTGGGACCTCACCCTTGGCCAGTGAGGATACAAAGATTTCTGTCAAGGCCCCAGCAATCTCCTCCCTTGCCTCCCTCAGTACTCTAGGGTAGATACCATCTGGCCCTGGGGACTTATCCACCTTAATATTCTTCAAGTCGCTTAACACCTCCTCTTTTTTGATCTCAACATGATCCAGGCTATCTACACACTCTTCCCTAGACAAATCGACCGCTAAGTCCTTCTCTTTGGTGAATACTGATGAGAAGTATTCATTTAGTATCTCTCCCATTTCTTCTGGCTTCACACAGATTCCCACCTCTGTCCCTGAGTGGGCCTACCCTTTCCCTGGCTACCCTCTTGCTTTTTACATATGTATAAAAGGCCTTGGGATTTTCCTTAATCCTGGTTGCCAGTGACTTTTCATGACCCCTTTTAGCCCTCCTGACTCCTTGCTTAAGTTTCTTCCTACTTTCTTTATATTCTCCACGGGCTTCATCTGTTCCCAACCTTCTAGCCATTATGAAAGCTTCCCTTTTCTTTTTGACTAATCTCACAATATCCTTCGTTATCCAAGGTTCCTGAAAGTCGCCATGCTTATCCTTCATCCTAGCGTGAACATGCTGGTCCTGAATTCTTATCAACTGATGTTTGAAAGCCCCCCACATGTCAGTTGTTGATTTGCCCTCAAACATCCGCCTCCAGTCTAGATTCCTCAGTTCCTGCCTGTAATTAGCCTTCCCCCAATTAAGCACCTTAACCCGAGGACTCCTGTTATCCTTATCCACCAGAAACTTGAAACTTACTGAGTTATGGTCACAATACAGCATATAGTAAACATTTAATGCTGTGAGATCAAACCCCATGGGGAGAATTTTATCCCCATTGGGGTGGCTGGGCGGAGCAGGCGCAGGTAGGTGCACCACCATTTTATGCCAACTTAGACCCGCCCAGCGTGACATGCACCCGTAAGCGCTGAGCGCTCCCTGTGCAGGCAGGGGGGAGTAGGCTGAGTCGGGGCCTGCGCTCTTTCGCACATGCAGCAATCTCCCTGAGGCGCAGGGCTGCCTCAGGGAGATTAGTCTGATTTTTAAAAATTTAAATAAAGACAGTAAAACATTCTTAAGACGTCCCCTCATGTGACAGTGTCACATAAGCTAGGGCATGCCTGTGAATTTTATTTAAAATTTTTAAACCTCATCCTGCCTGTGGATGAGGTTTCATGATAAATGCGAAGGCCTCCTGGGCTCTTCGCCTGCCCGCCAACCTTAAGGTTGGACGGACAGCTACGTTAAGTGTTTAAATTGATATTTAAATGGCCTTACTAGGCCTTTGACAGTTCGGCAGGCGTGCAGCCGACTCTGGTGCATGCCCGCCGAGCTGAAAATCGGAATGACATGCGGTGACACCAGAACGCACGCCCGATGTCACCTCGCGTCATTTTACGTGCCGGCGAGCGAGGCACGTCCCTGCACGCCGACTCACAGACTCTGGCCCATGTCACAAAATGACGTCAGAAAACATTCATAACCTTTTACCGTGTGAAAGTCACTATTACGGTTGCATGAATTAATCGGCTATTTTGAAAAAAATGATTCATAGCTAATGAAAATATAAACTTACATCAACACAAGTTCATAAAAGGTCACTGAATACTGACGTATGTAATATTCAGATACTTTGCACATACCTCAGTGGCAAACTGTTGCAATCCACCTATGTTAATTGCTCCTTCTTCGGATGCATGTAAATTGCATCCTCCCACACAGAGGTCAGAGGTTGGGCAAACCATCCCACAAGTTAGACCGAGGGGGTTGTCAGACAGAATGGTTTTGGCAGCTCCATAGTAGTTCTATAAATCAATAAAAACAGAAGCTTCAGCAAAATGTACAAGAATTAAATTAGTTTAGCATACATAAATGATTTGAATAGACATGTTAATCCATTATTTGTTAATAATGTTTAAAGCAAAGATAGATATTTAAAGAAACCATCACCAGCACAGGAAAAAAGTCTTGCTAAATAAACTGCAGTGTAAAGAATTGTTTTAGCAACTTAAAATAGGGAAGTTGAATCAGTCGCTCATCAGGAAAATAAGATAACTTGAGGACGCGGTGGTGTATTGGCGATGTTACTGGGCTAGCAATCAGGAGGTCCGGGATAATGTTCTGGGGATATGGAGCAGAACTTTACAGCAGCGGGGTTTTACGTTCTTGCCAAAGTCAATGGAGTTTAGGATTACAGCGAGGCTGTAAAATTCTGGCCATGGGTTCAAAACTCACCACGGCAGTTGTGGAATTTAAACTCAATAAATCTGGAATGTAAAGGTAGTCTCAGTAATGGTGACCATGACAACCATCATCAATTGTTGTAAAATCCCATCTGGTTCACTAATGTCCTTTAGGGAAGGAAATCTGCCATCCTTACCTGGTCTGGCCAACATGTGACTCCAGACCCGCAGCAATGTGGTTGACTCTTAACTGCCCTCTGAAATGGCCTAACAAACCACTCAGTTTAAGGGCAATTAGGGATGGGCAACAAATGCTGGCCTTGCTAATGATGCCCACGTCCCATGAAAGAATAAAGAAAAAGATAAATAAATATGAAAAAAACAAATTGGTGTTTTTCTCCAAGAAGACAACTGGATGATTGGGATCGGCCAAAGTGCAAGATAAACACAGGGGCAGGATTTTACGTTCATCGGGCGATGTGCGACTGACCCAATTGGGCGCAAAATCATCCTGACATCATCGCGCACTCTCACAATCTTTTGGTTGGTGGGTGCGCGCGAGAGTTGGCAGCACACCCACTGACAGTTAGGAGGCTTATTAAGGCCCTTGAGCAATTAATTAATTTGTATTTCTTGCTGCCCATCCAACCTTACAGTTAGCAGGCAGGCGAATAGGCCAGGCAGCCTTTGCATTTTTAACGAAGCCTGCCGTGCCCGCCGATGAGCAGAAAATCCAGGTCGGGTTGTTCATATATTCAAATGTGCTTGCGCATTGCAAAAGGAAGAACCCGCATTTATATTGCAATTTCCATGCTCTAAGAACACCCCAAAGCATTTCAGTCAAGAAATATTTCAGAGGGGCAATCACTGCTGAAAAAGTAAATGTTGATGCTTGACAACTCCACCATTAAAAAAAACCCTAGTTCCTTTTCCAAATGTAATTGCTGTTAAAATCCCTACCTGTAACTTTGGAAGGTATGTCAAAAGTATAACATTGGAAAAAGCCAATAAACTAAAGCACACAAAATCTTCAGTGGATATCGGGGGCAGAATTTTATGTTTGTCGGGCAGGCGGCTCTGACCCAACTGGCCGATCTCCGCCGGCGAAACGGGCTGCGCCGCCAATTAAGGCCCGCCCAGCATGTTGTAGACTCCCGCATACAGCGGGAATTTCAAATGTGCGGCGGGTGTGTACGGACCACCGGTTCCAATGGCTGTTCACCATGGCCAGCAACCAGTCTGCACAGCGGGCTCTAGAGGAGGGCAGGGCAGAGGAGGAGGGAGGCAGGCTGCAGGGTAGGCCAGCGGGGGGCCAATGTGCCCCTCGGTTCTCTGATGCCTGCCTTACTGTCCTCCTCGAAGAGGTGTCACATCGTTGGGAAGTGTTGTTTCTGGAGGATGGGAGGAGGAGGGCCCCCTACGTCACCAGGCAGGCATGGCAGGAGATGGCGGAGGCTGTTAGCTCTCATGATGCTGTGCAGTGCACTGGAACCCAGTGCCGCAAAGGCTTCAATGATTTGCTGCGCCTTGGAAGAATGAGTGCCATGTCGACCTTGGCCATTTAACCCAGCAGGTAGCCTTAGCCTTTGAGGCCGCCCCTCACTCACGTCTTAGTGTCATTACTACATTGGGCATTTGGCGCACGCTGGGTGGGCAAACAGATAGTTACCATGCTTACATCAGCCTTAGTGGCTGAGGAGAAGATGGGCTCTCCCCGCAGCATATGTTGGTGTTTGTCGCATTTGAGTAGTCTGGGGGCAACCTGCAGGGGAGGCCACTAGACACATACTCAGAATTCCAACACATGTCTTATTGATGGTGATGAGATGGTGGAAGGGGAGCCTCAAGGTGTCGTGGCTAAGAGCCATCTGCTGGCCTCGGCGCTGCACCTAGTTGTGCCTCCTTGCCATGGGCGCTAAGACCCGTGTGATATTCAAAGTGACAGACAACGAATGTGACCAAGGTGTCTGTTGGGGGAGGGGGTTGGGAGCAGCCGTACTATCTTCCAGAGACTGATCACCAGTGGTGTGGACAGGAGCCGCTGGAGGCCTCAGATGGGCCACTGTGGTTGTGGTGCAGTGTGCGCGTGCAGAGTACATGAGCGATCAGCCCCAATAAATCCTCTTCTCTGTTCTGCAGGCAAAAACAGAGCACAATATGAGGGAGCAGCAGAGGACTGGAGGTGGGCACGCCCTGCTGCAGTGCGTCACCACATACGAGGAGCAGGCCATGGAGCTGGGGGGAGGCAGGCAGCCAGGTCAGCAGGTGTCGGTGAGGCTGGGGTGCAGCGACCAGGTATTTGAGGCCCACAGTCCCATCCACTCTGTCTCCCCGCCATCCAAAGCACTGATGGTTGCTGCAATCGTTAATGCAGCAACACTGCTTATTCACAGACTGATACAGTCAGACGTGTGGGTCATACACAAAGGTCCCTCGGCCCCTTGAGGATGCGCGTCTCTAGCACCTTCCAAAGTCACCTTATCCCATTTGTGACCGCTATCCTCATGGCTTAACATGCCATGGCATCGCTGCTGCACATCTAAAGACTTACTGCATCTTTGGAGGGTTTGTACCTCCGCCATCCTTTCAGCCAGTGCGTCCCACATTACTCTGTCCAAAAGGTCCTCAGCACCTCACCTGTCAACCTCATGACACTCAACTTAAATAAATGCCACCACGTTAGTCATCCCTGCGCCAAGGGGAAATGTTGCCTTGTGTCCACCCGTTCTATGCCCCTCATAACGGTATGAAGGTCAATAATGTGACCTGTCAATCTGCTGTGCTCCACGGCAAATGTTGCAAGTGTTTGCGATGTTTCCTCATCACTCCAACTATCCAGGCCAGCATGCATCCAGGTCAGGAACCTCTGCACTCTCCCCACTCCAATGCCATCCCTCCCATGAAGCGCAGGTCACAACTGGATGCAGAAGTGCAGATGTGGCCTCGACAGAGTTTTCTGCACTTGCAACATGACCTCCCTTTTCCTACTTTCTATTCTTCAGCTAATAAAGGCAAGTCTGGCTTCGACCTTGTTAAACACCTTATGTTCCTGTTCTGCTACCTTAACGGATCTGCCCAGCAGGGTCCCTGTAATCGTCGTGACTTCCCACGGTCCTACCATTACTCGTGTATTCCCGTACCTTGTTTGTCTTGCCTAAATGCTTAACCTCACACTTATCCACATAACATTCCATGTGACATTCCTTAGGCCATCTGACCAGCCTGTCTGTATGCGCGTGTAATGTTTGGGCCTCCTCTTGACTATTTACCACCCCACCAATGTTCATCTCCTTAGGTTCTTGAAGGTTGAGCGCATTATGAGCCTGGGGGAGAAAGGGATGAATGGTGTTACTGACTGAACACTAACTGATGCACTGTCCTTGTTGTTAATTTCAGCATCACCACCGCATGACTGCCAGGAACAAGTCCAGAGCCCTACTCCACACCTGAGGGGCATCACTTGCAACTTGTGTCACATCCTTTCAGTGAGCCATGCACCAGCGCAGCGACTACCACATCAGTGGGGATTATGACATCGGCTAGTGTCCCAGGGCACAGTGGAGACAGCACTTCACAATCGCTGGAGGAGATGGCACAGACAGAGAGTGCCTATGGCGCCAGCAGCCGGAAGACTGCAGGGGACCAGGCACATGCTGAGTCCGGCAGTGATGGTGTGTCTCTGGAGATGTCAGGACAAGCAGCAGGGTGCACAGGAGCATCTGGCAGGGTTGCATGAGGGTGTGCTTCAGTTGGTCTCTGTGGTGGAGGAGTCCAAGCAGAGTGTCAGTGAAGGCATGAACCTCAGGACAGAGCTTCAGGCTTCCTCCATTGAGAGGTTGGCAACTCTCATGGGGAGGGGCTTCCAACAGATTGAGAATCTTCTGATTGGGTTATGCTCTGACCTGCAAGCCCACACAGCGCTAATGGCCACAGGCAGTCATTCCCAATGTGGGAGATGATCTGGGTACCAAGTATCGCTGCTCGGTGCCCATTCATCTGCGGTGAGCAGGGAGGTCTAATGTGACCTCATGTCGGCGCAGCAGCTGCCTGTCGTTGCTGTGAGCTCCTCTCAAGGCGCTCCGGATGAGGGCAGCAGCTCCTCCGCCCCTCTGCCAGTGATTGTTGCACCCGTTGAGGTTGCGACAACTGGGGAGGTGCCAGTTCTGGAACTGGCCACGCTCTCCCAGGCGGGGCCATCACAGGCTCTACGGGCCAGAGGACGGCTGCCAAGTTCATCGAGGCCAACAGGACAGCAGAGTCAGCAGGCTGTCTCACAAGCCACTCTGAGCGATGGGGCGGCATCTAGATGTAGCACCTGCAAACGTAAGCATAAGGCGCGTTAGGCACTCCACGGGTTTGTCACTGGTGATTTTGTGTTGGCCCTTGATTAGGGAACGTTTCATTATCAGCGTCTGAGCGACATTTGTAGTTTTTTTTGGTGGCAATAAAGTCCACATTTCGGACCATGGCTGAGGGTGTTTCCTTTGTGCTGCATTTGTACGTTTCACAGATATGTCATCAGTGTTTGAGTGGACATTGATGTTTTTGTACTAAGCCCTTAGTTGCAGCTGAAAAGGTAGAAGATATAGCACCTAAGTGCCACGTGTGGAAGCGCCAGGCAATGCTGGTCCCGCTGATCCATGTGTGTGGAGCTAGCTGAAGGTTCGTTGGATTAAATTGTCCCAGGTGTCCCTGCCTCCTTGGTGTAGTAGCGGATCGGCGTGCTGCCCCTCATCATCGTCCTGTGCTTCCTCACCCTCTGAGCCACTGCTGGATTCATCATGTGCAGCTTCATCCACTGCATCAAGGTCTTCATCGTCAACTGCATCCCCCCTTTCCAGCGCAAGATTGTGCAGAGCGCAGCATGCTACCACAATCACAGAGACACGATCTGGGGGGTACTGGAGTGTGCCCCATGAGTGGTCCAGGCAACAGAAGTTCATCTTGAGAAGACCGATGGCTCTCTCCACCACAGCTCTTGTGGAGGCGTGGCTCCTATTGTTGTGCTCCTCAGCTTCTGTTCTTGGATGGTGGAGAGGCGTCATGAGCCACCTTCTGAGGGGATAGCCCTTGTCACCCAGCAGCCAACCATCCAGCCAAGCCAGAGCACTGAACAGCCTCCGCACCTGGGAGTGTCTGAGGATGCAGGCGTCATGGGAGCTGCCTGGGTACCTTGCACAGACTTGCCGAATCAGCATCCTGTGATCACACGCTATCTGCACGTTCATGGAGTGGTTGCCCTTCCAGTTGCCAAAGGCACTGGGCTCACCTGCTGGCGCCTTGATGGCCACATGTGTACAGTCTATATCACTGCACCTCAGTCATATTGAGGTAGCTGCTTCGCCGCCTGTATACCCTGGCAGCAGGATAGTGGTGTCGTCTGCGGCCCCTTCCACCTTGGACAATCTCTTGGCCCTGCACCTTCTTGTGCCTGCGCCTGGCCTCCCAAAGGTGGCTCCCCGGGAGGCTGACTGTCCACGCCTGGCCTCCCCCTTATTCTATCGCTCCTTTCCTCCTCAGAGGAGCTGCCTCCAGTGGAGATGTCAGAAGCCGTACCCAGGCTAAATGGAGGCCTCCGGAAAGCTGCAGGCCCAGTAAAGATTACTGTCTGCAGACTGCTGAGCTGAAGCTGTTGGAAATTGATCTGAACTGCCAACACAAGGAAGTTTAAAGCACTTTCTGCAATAAATACTTCAGATAAAACACTAACGACCCCTCTGAGCCCACATATCCTGGACGTGGATGAGGTTTGTTAAAAAATCACTTACCCGCCTGCCCGTTGCGCCCATGTGCCGAGCCGAAGATCGCACGGGCACCTCAAAATCAGCGTCGATTGCCGAGTTGAGGGCCTTAACAAGGCCTTTAATTAATGGCGGGCGTGCATCGTGCTTCATCGCGCACCTGCCCAGATAAACATTGAGATGGCACGTGCTGTTGTCGGCACGCTCGCCCGACGTCAGCACGCGACATTTTAAGCGCTGCCGTACGGGCTTCGCCTCCCAGACTTCATACATAAAATTCTGCCCCAGGTTTTTGGAATTAGAAACCAGCATTTTACCAGTCACATCACAGTGCAACTAAATTCATATCTGCAACTGTATCATATTAACTAATATCTTTTATGTTCCATATTAATAATGAAGGCCTTGTTCACATGGAGCGAGTAATCAGAGATCAAATGCTTTTGTTCTCCAAGTTTAAAGTGATAGCTAATTTGGAGAAAGTAGCACACTTGTTTCGGGGTGTTTTAAATAGATGACAGTTCCAACATCCAAAATGCTAACCGACTTGGTAATTGACAGGTACTTAATTTTGGTTCACAAAATGTACACTCAATTTATGAAGCTATTACTTATGTATATTTATGAATCCATTGCTTTGAAATAGAAATCTTCTCAAATTATTGTATATACAGGTATACAAACACACAAATTGCCTAACAGTGCCTAATCCCATAAATTGTAAAGTCACTGCATGTCCTGACTTCCTCAATGCCTGAGAGAGGGAAACGCATTACCTGATCAGGCCTGCCTGCACTGGAAGCAGTGTTATTTGGGGAGAGGGGGAAACAAGGGCCTGAATTTTTCAGGTGGCAGGCGGGCACTGCAGGAGCGGGCAGAGGTGGTGGCGGTGGCGGAGCCGATCAGTGCCCGCGATCGGCTCCACGCCGCCATTTTACGCGGGCAGGCCAATTAAGGCCTGCCCAGTATAATACACATGCCGTAGTGCTCAGCGCTACCTGCCCGGGCAGGGGGAGGAGGGAGAGTCGGGGCCAGCGGTCTCTCGCGCATGGTGCACGAAAGAGTGCTTCAATCTCCCTGAGGCACGGAGCTGCCACAGGAAGATTGAATCGAAGTTAAAATAATTAAATAAAGGATTTAAGAAGTTATTTAAACATGTCTCCTCAATGTAATTGTGTCACATGAGATGGGACATGTTTTATACTTCGAGAAATTTTTTAATTTATTTAATAAAAGCTTCAGGAAACCTCATCCCGCTTGTGGATGAGATTTCCTGGCCTTTTCGCCTTCCCGACAACCTTCAGGTTGGATGGGCAGCATTACTAATGCCATGAATTACTTTCTTAATGGCCTTAATTGACCGTTTACATATAGGTGGACGTTGAGCCGACTCCGGCGTGTCCACTGAATGAAATATTACGGGATGGCACAATGACATCGGGACACACCATTTTATGCGTTGGCGTGTTGGGCCCATCCCCACACGCCAACTGAAAAGTCGTGCCCAGTGTTAGCTGGCTCTAGGTTCTGGGTTAGTTAGGGTTAGGGCTGATCGAGGAGACTTCTGAAAACTGGTGGTATTGTTTGTTGCAACTGGTGCCTGTCATGATCAGTTGCTATGCCAGGGGCATAGTTTGCTAGCCTCCAAAATTGGCCCCCAGACTGCTTGTTTTTTCCCCAAATGTAGCAGAAGTCAAACGTCACTCATTCTGATTGCCAGATGTCTCATGTGTATCACTTCTATGTGTTTGTCATGGGCAGGGTTAGAGTTCAGCATAGAATAGTGTGTGTTTTTTGAAAGCTAGTTGTGAGAATTATGCTAGCCTGTTTGTTGTGCCTGAGTCTTTCACTTCACTGGGCATGTCCACCAAGCAGTGAGTTGAATGGCTTCTTGGTGCATTCATGGTCCTTGTGATCTTTGGACAGCTGTCCCAAATGTTTGGATACAGGGGCTGCCAGACTATGCTGAAAAGCTACAGCTCCATCAAAATGAGCAACAGATAGCCTTAAATATAATGGCACAAATTTAGCAAGTTGAATCAAGTAATGAAACTAAAATGCTTCATTACTAAGCCTTTCCATTTTTAAGAGAAATACAAACCTTATTGCACAAACCTTGTAGCTTGCAGTGTGGGGGAATGGTGATATTCAAAGTTTGTACACTCTGTAGATAGTTTCCATATGTACTAAAATGTTGTTATATGAATACAGTAATCAAGTTGCAAAGAAATCATATACTAATACTCATGAGTATTCTGTGCATTTATTGCCATAATGTGAACTGCTTTCTCTTATTTTTGTTTTGTTCATTAGATATAGGCATCCCTGGCTGGGCCAGCATTTATTGTCCATCCCTAATTGCCCTTGTGAACTGAGCAGCTTGCTAGGTGATTGCAGAGTCAACCACATTGTTGTGGGTCTGGAGTCACATGGACACAGATGGGTTTTTATGACAATCAATTAATTCCAGATTTTTTTTTTTTAAATATTGAATTCAAACTCCGCTATTTATTTTGGTGGGATTCGAATCCAGGTACCCAGAGAATTATCCTGGGCATCTGGAGTACTTATCCACTACGCCACCACTGCTCCTTAAGCTTTGCAATATTTGGATGGCAAGGTGGTTTTCATTTTTTGAAAAAAAACAAACATACATGTACAACTGTAACAGAACACAAAAGTAAATGTTAAGGATCAATGTTAGTTTTCCATGGCAGGAAAAGGTCAGATTCCATATTAAATTTCTAAAGTCCAAGTATATGTCTTTAGAAAAGCAAACAGCATAAGACTATGATGGTAAAGTTTAGACAATGAACTTTAATTGTGAGGTAGTGGAAGTATGGACACATTAATATATCTGTAAATTCTATGCCGAGTGAAGGAGTTGAGAGAAAGAAATGAAAAGCCATAATGCTTAAGCTGGGAGTGTTTTTGATTGACTAAGAAAGGTTGAAGATGGAGAGGTGTACCCCCAGACGTGAGAAGTAAAATGTACGAGGGCAATGTTCAATTAACACTTCTGGATAATGCTGAACACAGGCCCCAACAGAAGCACATAAAATAAGCTCGGTGCTTTGGAATTCATAGTGCAAGGAGAATATATAGGTGACTTGAGAGTGATGAACACTGAATTAATGAAACAAGGCCTCTGCACATTAAATATATCTCAAAGATTGCAATAAAAGAGGTTATTTATGCTGCATAGCTGAAGACAGGTACCCTCTGATGAAAATCTAATGGGTTTCAGCTGGTAAAAGACAGTGTCGAAGCCCAGTACAAGAAGATATGACTGCTGCGGGAGACCTGCAAGAAAAGTGGCAAGTTGGCTGGGCTGCAATGGCAGGGCTTTGTGATTATCATGGTTAACACGTCGAAAATGTTGGCTGACTGAGCAGTTGTAATAGTATGAATTTCCAACACTTTATTCTTCAATTCTTTGCATTCATAATAATGTTCAATATTTGTTAAATAGGGTGTTTCATCATCAGATCTATTAAAAAATTGAAACTCCTTTAATAGCATAATTGATAAAAGCACCACCTGGTATATTACTGAGCTGGCGAGATAAGGCAGGTTCAATATTTAATTCCTTTACAGCACGAAATCTCAGCAAGAGTGGTACTTGAAGCATCATATTTGCTCTCGGCATCCCTGGTTTACAATATCGCCATTGTTTCAGAGAAATCATTAAAAAAAATCAAAAAATAAAGTTCCTTATAATTCTTCAAAAAATTAACTGGTTGGCATCGTGATGGTAATTCTCCTTTATAACATTTAAATGATTTAACAAGAATACTACTGCAGAATTCTATATACATAGAGTCCCTTGTAATAATAGGGTGTCAAAATCCTGCTTTGAATTATATTCAAAGCATTGTGATTTTTTTCTTACTTTGATCTGCTGCAGAAGTTATTTTGCTACGGGTCAAAACAGTCACAGTAGGTAAGATGAGCCTTTTAAAATTTTGGTTGAACAGATAGCTTTCCAAATGTGAAAAAAAAAGAAAGGGAGATCACACCTACCAGTATAAGAGTCAGAAATGTTGTTAATGATATACAGTGAGCTGACTAACATACAGGGAGAAAATATAACTAACTTAAAATTACAGTACTATATGCAAATAGTAATGAGCCATAAAATAAATTCCATATAGAACATAAAGGTGATCCACTAAGCAAACACAAATCTTACTTCTTTCAATTTGTCAAAGTAATGGTTTCTTCATGCCTTTTGGAAGCTTATGCCTCTTACCTTTGATGGTTACATTCTCTTATCAGTATTCCTGGCCTCCTTACCTTCTTTGACCTCAAATAGAGCTTCAACACCTACTCCATGAAATTGCCTGCAAGGAGCTCAGTTTTATCTTGCTTGCCTCCTTTGCCCATCAACAAATGGCTGTAAAGCCAAACTCTATCCAAGACGGGTGTTTTTTTTTCACATTGTTCTTGGATCATAGGTGTCACTGACAAGCCTGGTCTTTATTGCCCATCCCTTGTTGTCCTAAGAAGATGGTGATGGACCTCCTTCTTAAATCACAGTATGGCATTTTGATAGAAGTGAGTGGCTTATTAGGCCACAACAGATAACAGTTAAAAATCAAATTAAAGTCACATAGATCAGGATTCTTTCGGTAAAGGGAATTAATAATTCTGGAATATAGATCTAGTGTCAGGAATGGTGACCATGACAACTATCATCGATTGTTGTAAAAACCCATCTGGTTCACTAGTCATAGAGTTATACAGCACAGAAACAGGCCCTTCGGCCCATCGTGTCTGTGCTGCCCATTAAGGACCTATCTATTCTCATTCCATTTCCCAGCACTTGGCCAGTAGCCCTATATGCTATGGCTTTTCAAATGCTTATCTAAATACTTCTTAAATGTTGTAAGGGTTTCAGCCTCTAATGTAATTGAGGGAAGGAAATCTGCCATCCTTACGCGGTCTAGCCTACATGTAACTCCAGCCACACAGCAATATGGTTGACTCTTAACTGGACTCTGAAATGGCCCAGCAAGCCATACAGCTTATGGGCAATTAGGGATGGGCAACAAATGCTGACCCTGCCACATCCCATGGGAGAATAAAGAAAAAAATAAACATGAAAAAAAAATTGCTGTTTTTCTCCAAGGAGACAGCTGGATGATTGGGATGGGCCAAGACTGGAGTCACATGGGGATCAGAATTCTTTTGATGTATGGAATTAGTGAACAAGATGGGTTCTCCGCAATCCAACACCCCTATAGTTGATTTTACGAATACCTAAACGGAACTATTGAATTTCTAAACTATTTAAAATATAAATTCAAACTCTCAGACTGCCACAGTGGCACTTGAACTCATGTTCTCTAAATTACTAGTCTAGTAAAATATCAACTTACTTACATTTAACATCCTTTAACACCAAACCACATCTCAAATCACTTCATGCGCGTGTAATCAGACATATTGGCACAGAGCTGCTGAAGACATTAGGACAGATGACCAAAAGCCTGATCAAAGAGGTAGAAGGGTCATCTTAAAGGAGGCGAGAGTTGGAGGGGTAGACAGATTTAGGGAGGATATGACGGGGCTTATGCCCTAGGCAGCTGAGGGTACTGCCACTAAGGCTGGGGAAAAAGAAGCGGAAGATACACAACGTCCTCGGAGGGTTGCAGGATGTTACAGTGATAGGAAGCAGTGAAGCCATGGAGGGATTTGACATGAGGATGAAAATATAAAAAGAAAACGGATTAATTGGTTGAATGAAAGCTAATGTAAGTCAGGATGAATGGGACTTGGCGCAAGTCAAGATATGTGCATCGGCTTTAGAAGAGGAAGAGGGAAGGTTGGCTAAGAGAGCACTGAAATAGTCAAATCAGGAATTAACAAAAGTAAGGCAATGGCTTTATTTAATATTTAATGAGGGATTTTTTGTTTATCCAACACTAGATGACCAAGTGGTCTGGTATCACAAAGAAAGTGGAAGTGTTGAGAAAGGTAGTGGTACAGTGGAGCTGGGCGTATTAATGTGCTTATGTAACCTGATGTCTAGGTTGAAAGGATGGTCAAGCTTGCTGAAGGGAGTGAAGAGAAATTGGCTGGGAATCTTCACTGGACCATACTTACTTTTCTTGGCTGGCCAAGATTATTTTTACAGTGGCCTGGTATTGAGCCACTTATTCTTTTATAGCATGAGCTTTGTAAGTTGAAAGGTAAGATTTTGGGTATCTGACATTATTTAGTGGGGTGGGTTGGGGGGGGGATGTGGTTTGGATGGTGGGTGCAGGGGTGGGGGCAGTGGGTGCGGGGGTGGGGGTATTTGGTAGTGGTTATGTACTCTAAAAATTGTCCTTTTGACATTTTGCCTTTTTTTTTACTTTTAATAAAATAGGTTGTATCAGTGATTTCTGAACACTTAATCACATTGTCAACTGGAACAGTCTGAATCAAGGATTTTGTTTAATACATGCTAGATTTCACATGTGGTATCAGCTTAGACAAATAAATGTGAAGTAACATACAATCCACACTGCTCATGTAAATGAAGAAATCATGTCTGGTTAGATTTTCATCCAGAAGTAAATTCTTTAATACCACAAGGCTTACAAGTCAATGAGAATTCTGAATAGCATGAGCAAAAATTTTTAATCCTCAATTCAACAGAAATAAAATGGATGGGTTTGACCTGGGGTTTACCACCCCATTACCATCCTGTGGCATCTGAAATCAAGCCTCCTGAACTGGTTGCAGCTTTGCTTCAGGGATTTAATTCTGGTAAGCCCTATTTCACATCATTTATCCTTTACAGATGGACCTAAATACGAGTCATTTCCTACCTTGTTTGCAATGCTGGTGATAAATGACTTTATGTCCAGATTAGTGGGACAGCTCTTCTGACAAGGAGCATCAGCGCACTTCAAGCATCTGGAAGGTAAAGTAATCTAGTCAAGAAACATCAATTACAAAAATTGTTTAGACCCAGCTGTGATAAAATTACCCTTCTTACCATCTGAGCAAGACGAAGAAGTGAATTCACATTCAAGTGAAAAATTGGAAAATTCCATCGAGCCACAAATTAGAATGAACTATTTCTGCAGCCATAAAATTCAGCAAAGATATTTTAAAAAATTTCACTAATAGAAGCAAATCAAAAGCAATATTTTTCATCCTTGCAGTGAAATTCATCAGGGAAAAAGATAGTAAACTAAAATGACCAACATGCCTGTTTAAAGAATACAAAGGAAATGGATTGCATCTACAGCCACCATAAAACACAAAAATATTGTCCTGAAATGGCCTGACCAGAAAGTTAGGACAAACCTTACGGCCCAACTTACAAAAACCTTAGCCTTCATTGGATCATATCAAACTTTCTGGAAAAGCGGCGTAAGATAAGTGGATATCAGTGTAAATAATTGGGGCCCTGAGAAAAGCACTCAATTTAAGCCATATCCCTTCAAGGCTTTCTTTATGCATGAAATTAAAGTATAAAGAAATCAAAGCATCATTCATTCATATTGAGTGGAAGAATGTTTAAGAAAACACAGTCTTAGGACTTTTTAACGGGAATATTTCTGATGCATTTCAAATACAGAAAACACATTTTAAGCCTCAGCAAAGTGGGGAAAAGACACCATAGAACATCAAAACTATGACTAAGTCCTGTTGCACATAAAATTTCAGGTGTAAATTTCCAGTCGGTTAAGAACTAACATAAATTCTGGAACTTTGCCAGAGCTATACTTCTGTATATGGAAGGAACTGTGTTAATAAGTGCCAGAGGGTTTTGGCAGAGGTTTTACAGATTTGGCATAAAAGATCAAGGAAATTCAGGGATAGAGTAAATAGAATTTAGGAATGAAACCAAACGGACCACCCGGCATCGACCTAGGCACAGTGGGTGTACCTATATCACATGGGCTGCAGCGGTTCAAGAAGGCAGCTCACCAACACCTTCTCAAGGGCAACTAGGGATGGGCAATAAATGCTGGCCCAGCCAGCGAAGCCCACATCCCATGAATGAATAAAAAAAAAGTCACTTTTGGCCAAAATTTCCTTAATCTTTTGCTCTAAAAATTAGCCATATTTGTATTGCTGGTTCACTGTGCTTTTGCTCACTTTATAAATTTCAAGTCTCCTCAAACTGGCTACATCAAATATTAATTAAGATTTAAGATTTAATCAAGTTCTGTTATTGCTTCTTATTTTAAAAGAAATCACCTTTGTACTTCCCAAAGCCACAGAGTCAATTTTATTTTGTCTCACTTCTCCCAAGGTTTACAGAGTAATTTGAACCCAACTAACTGGGTGGGAAATGTACAGAGTAGCCCAAGTTTTCACCGAGTCAGAAGGGCTCTGACCCCCAAAACGACACTGGAGCCCCTATTCTGGAAGTCCTGGCCTCGAAGCCGGAATCCAACATTTTAGCTGGGGGATGGGGGTGGTGGAGGGAAGCGGTGGAAGGTATTTCACACATCCATGGTTCACAGGGAGCAGATTTAAAAGTGCAGCTGCTTCACACTGAACAAACTTTTGTCATCCAAATTTCTGAAACATGATTGGTGGGCTTTAGGCATTTGAGAGAAAGATATAAACCTACCGGATTTCTTTGGAGTGAACAGGTACCCTTTTGGAGAGGTTCAATTATCCTTTGGGATTATTAATAACAGATGTTAATGTGCATTAAAGCTGGATAAGCTGTGTGGAATTGTCAAGCTGTCATATCGTTTAAACCCCCTGTCCTTTAAATTTTGAAAAAAAAGCCTGCTGTGACTCTCAGATGAAACAAAAATGGTGCTTGCAATTTCAATAGATGTTTGTTGACAAAAGCCTGAGGACTATCATTATAGGATTAGTGGTGCTTGACTGCATCCACAACCTACCATTATCACAGTGGGAGGGTGGGGGGGTGGGTCTGCACGCTCCAGTTTGATTGACAGCTCCAAGTGGTCATAAATGGATTAACTCTGGTTGATGTGGGGCAATGGATACAAATGTTTGTTTATTTTACAAAACATTAAGTACTTGAAGGGATTTAAATGTATCAAATGGGTTTATCAATAAGAGTTCTTTTAATATATTGAGGCCTGTAATAGATAAATACAACTTCATTTTATTTAATCTAAGCTTGGCTCCTGAGATCTGCCTACGGTGGATATTGGATGAATTGACATGGAGGGTGTAAGGGCAATGGGTGGTGGTGTGGGGGCATGGGCTGTCATGAGTTGGCATTAAGTTGGCATAGGAATAATAAAATGCATGGGATGAGTGGGAGGTAGTAGGTTGCAATGCATTGGCACTATGCTGGCATGGAGGGAATGAGAAGCCATGGAGGGTGGATAGAGGGACATTAAGTGGTATGGGTTGGCATGAAAAGTTTGTGGGGGGTGACGGCTAGAGAGCTGTTTCTTGTTTTATTGTTTTTATTACAGCTGGGATGAAGTCCCTGAGCAGCCTTTTAACCAGCCCACCTTAGCATCTGGCAACTCCTATGGCTGCCTCCGCACCATTTTCGGGGCTCTGGGCCCAACTGCAGTTAGCATCCAGCCCCAAAATAAAAATACGACCATTCAGGGCATTTTCTCCTGAGTTGGATTTGCGGAGTCAGGAAAACTCCTAACTCTGCGTCCCAACTCATGAAAATTAGGCCTGATGAGTAAAATGCCGCTCCCTGATCAATATTACTTCAACCATGTAGGGTGTATAACCAAGGTTGCACCCAAGCCTATCAGTTTCCCAAGAGGCGGGTTAGGTTAAAAATGCCTCCGCTTTTCCTCCCTTGATTTCCTCTTCAACACTGCAACAATTATACTTCTGCCTCTACCCTTTACTGCTGCGCCTTGTTTACGCCTGGTGCTTCCAAAGCTGGTGATCAAAAACCTTCTGCAGGTTTCAGCAAATATAGGGCCTGATATTTACAACCAGGTTAAAGGGAGGTAGAGAAGGATGGGGGCTATGTGGAGTGGAGGAGGGAGAGGATACAGTTTAGCAGTCAGGAAAACCAGGAGTACAGGTTTCCCTCACTTCCCTGATAACCATTTTTGGAATCCATTTCTTGGTGCAGCCAGCCAGGTTGTGCGGATGGTTGGTTATCAGGAGGATAGGCTCACAGTACTAAGAAGTGCAGAGAAGGGAGGGGGAGAGCGGGGATAAGGGGAGAAGATCACCGGGGATAGGGGTGAGTGGGAGGAGAACATGATTTGATTTGTTCATGATTTGGTGGATGTATGGGTTGGGAGCCAGGGAGGAAAGTGTAGGTCGAGGAGGATGGCAGACTAAAGGGGGTGGGTCCAATCACTGTGGGGAGGAGGTTAATAAGGTAGCTTGGTGGACTCGAGGAAAGTACTCCTGCTCCTCTTGGCCCACAAGGAGTGCTAGAAAGACACTTAGCTGTTCCAGCAGTAGTCTTGCCAGTTGCCCAAGGGCCAGGAAGCCTGCCCAGCCACTGTTAAAGCTGGAACACAGAAATGGTCTTGAACATGCAACCTCATTAACATATTTAAATGGGAGACCAGGCTCCTGGGAGCAGGTTGGTCATCAAAGCCGGAAGTGGGAGGGGTAAAGGAGGATTGAATTTGAATTTGAAACTTTTTGAACTTCTTGACCCAAATCCACTCATTTTGGTGGGTTGAACTCAGCTCCTAAAATGGTAACCAAAAGGCATCATAGATGATAGCAGCAAATCTGCCGCTATGTAATTTGAGCACACTTCATTAATAACTAAAATCTGTATGGGGCGCCTGCAGAGGGATGAATAGCCATGTTTTCAAGGGGTTTCCCTTACCCCCTAGGATCCATACACATACTTTAGGGGTGAAGGTCTCAGATTTGGATTGACAGAGGATGAAATAGTCATGGCAGCAGCTGGGAAAGCAAGTGCATACATGGAGGGAGCTTGTGTTTTGACCAGTTCAAGTTAAGGGAGTGGAAGCCCTTCCTGTTGATGGATCGCACTAACCAATCACTGGATGCTTTGATGGCCACATGAGTGCAATTGATGCTGCCCTGCACCTAGGGGAACCCAGCAATGGAGGTGAATGCCAATGCCCTCTGACCCTGTGAGGCCATGTCTGTTGTTAAATGAGTGTGCAGTCCAGCTCTGGCAAAGAGGACATCAGTGACAAACAAGATGCAATGGTATAAATTCACTTTTGAAATAACACTGAGGTCTGTGTTAGATTTATGGAAGAAACCGGAAGCAAAGAAATTTCAAGGCCACAGTGACTGTGGCAGTCATTGGCAGGGCATGGAGATCAGTGCTGTGAGGTACACAGTCTTTGGTGACAAGGGCACAGATGTCTGTGACCATCCGCCTGGAGAGTTACAATCTCCTGTGACACTGGGTCTTGGTCACCTTTGGCGATAGCCCCACCTTTGGTGGTAGATCCCATGGGGAGGATTTGGCCTCTGTTGCTTTCCTGCCCTCTTTCCTCACCCATGCCCTCCTGATGGCTGGGGTTCTGCCCTTCCCATAGAGGGTGTTTCCCCTCATTGCCTTTTTGCCTAAAACCTGACAATCATGCCCTCACAGCCATTTGGGGCCTTCCTTTTGAGCAGGTGACTGCCCAATTGTCCTCAGCAGTTTTGTCAGCTGCGCAGTCTCAAGAGCACCTCTTACTAAGTGCCAAGCCCCCACTGCCCAGCAAACACTCTTATGGGGCTGGGGTGATGAATTAGGGCAGCCATGACTGGCTCCCCATTCTTTACCCACCTCTCTTCAGTTCATTTGTTTCTGAAGGTGCAGGTAACCCACACTCTCTTTTAAACATTTAAACTTCAAACTTTGACGAGTTCTTAAAAAGTTTTTCAACTACTTTATTTGACCTTATTTGAGAGGAAAGTTGGACTCCTGTCCCTCCTTTAACCTGCCCTGGCAATTATTGCTGGAGCCAAGAACAGTCTGTGTCCAAATGCAGCAAGACCTGGACAATATCCAGGCTTGGGCTGACAAGTGGCAAGTAACATTTGCGTCACACAAGTTTCAGGCAATGACTATCTCCAACAAGAAAGAATCCAGCCAAGACCCCTTGTCATTCAATGGCATTACCATCATTAAATCCCCCCTGTCAATATCCTTGGGGTTACCATTGACCAGAAACTGAACTGGACTAGCCATATAAATACTGTGGCTACAAGAGCAGGTTACAGGCTAGGAATCCTGTGGCAAGTACTCACCTCCTGATGCCCCAAAGCCAGTCCACAATCTACAAGGCCCAAGTCAGGAGTGTGATGGAATACTCTCCCCTTGCCTGGATAATTGCAGCTCCAACAACAGTCAAGAAGCTTGACACCATTCAGGACAAAGCAACCAACTTGATTTGCACTACATCCACAAACAATCACTCCCTCCACCGCTGACACACAGTAGCAGCAGTATTTATCAACTACAAGGTGCACTGCAGAAACTCACCACGGCTCCTTAGACAGCACCTTCCAAACCCATGACCACTACCATCTAGAATGACCAGGGCAGCAGTTAGATGGAAACACCACAATCTGGAACTTCCCCTCCAAGCCACGCACCATCCTGCCTTGGAAATATATCGTCGTTCCTTCACTGTCACTGGGTCAAAATCCTGAAACTCTCTCTCTAACAGCACAGCGGGTGTACCTACACCACAGAGACTGCAGCGGTTCAAGAAGGCAGCTCACCACCACCTTCTCAAGGGCAATTAAGGATGGGCAATAAATGATGGCCTAGCCAGCGAAGCCCACAGCCCTTGAATGAATAAAAAAAACTGACACACTGCCCGGTAGCTGGTAATTTCCATGCTCCTGCCCCCAGACTCAGTTGCCAGCTTTGGGGGAGGCCCTGAAAATCCAGAGAAGTAGGTTCCTCTGGTGGGGAAGATCTAAAACTAAGGGGCAGAATCTTAAAATTAGATCTTGGCCATTCTGGAGTGAAATCAGAAGCATATTTCTCATTCAAGGAGTAGTGGAAAACTGGAGTTCTCTCCTAAATAGAGGGATAAACTGAGGTTTTCAAGAATGAGATGGAGTCTTTTGAGGTAAGGTTATAAACCAATATGTTTTAAATGTGGGGAAATGGACTCTGGGTATCAGTCAGCCATGCATTGAACGGTTGAGACAGCTGAATGGCCTACTGCTGCTAATATGTTCCTATAGGTTAATAGGATGTGCTATAGAAATTAATTGAGGTTGTAGAATTCTAACACCCTTCATATGACAGTGTATGAACTCAGAATAACATTCATTGAGCCCAAAGGGTTATTTGCACACATTGCACTGAACACCAGTATGCGCAGGATTAATGGTATCAATGCGCCTCATTCCTAAGAATGATATGCATACCAATTTAAATATTCTAACATATTTAAAAAGTTCAAATTTCATCAGCCGGTATAAATTCATGAGGCTGGATCTAACGGAATGCTGTGGTTCCTGCCCACCCCAATTATAATATCGGTGGCGGGGGGAAGCCTGTCCAGCAGAATAATGACTGCCCCGCAGCCATTAATCGATAATCACCCATTAATAGACTGGGGCCAGGATTTCCACCCCTCAGGGAAAGCCCTACAACAGAGAGCTGCCGTCCAATCAGAAGCCGGCGGCTTTCCAGTACTTTGGGCCAGGAGGAGACATACGACATTAGATCGGAACTGTTGTGTGTTTGGGGGTTCTCTCTGCGGCCACATTGGCAGGCCCCACCATGGGGGCGGGGTGGGAACAAGGAGTGTAGGGCAAAGTTTGAGAGGCTATTGGCCAGGGAGGGGTGGGGGGATGTACGGGGTGGGCAACCTGGGGTGGGTAACACCTTGGCACCTTGGGTGGGCCTTCCAATGTGCCCAGGGGGTCTGTTAAGGTGGGACACCACCCGTCTCCCAACCCGCCCGTCACCAGCCCATGCAGGCCTGGGTATTTGGAATGAGCCTCGCTCGTCACCAGCTAAATTCTGGCAGCATTGGGAAAGCCTCCCTCCAGCATTTTAATGGGTTAGCAGCAGCGGCAGGATGAGGACCTAACTGCCCACTTAAGGGCCTCAATTGGCCCACTAGGGGGCAGGCCATCCGACTTCACCCCTGTCACTGGTAAATAGAAAATGGCGGTGAGGCAGAGGTGGGAAGCAAGACAGTGTCAGGCCACTCGCTGGATTTAACCCGGCCTCTCCCCCACACACTCAGCAGCCTTCAAACCCACTGTCGGGGAAGCATTAAATCCAGCCCATGGTCTTATGTGAATTTGAACTTGATGCCGAATAAATAAAACGAATTTGCAGCAAAACTAATTAATTGGATCCACCTCAACAGCTCAACTGGTGTTTTTAATTAACCTGTTGCAATTTTGTGAACTGCTATTAATGTTACCCAAAGTAGCCTGACTAAAATGTCACTGTATACAAGGGGCAGGATCTTCCTTTGTCTTTGAAAAAAGGATTAAAGTAATGACGGAGGGATCAATGCCACCAGCATCTACAGTTGATAAGAAGTGAGAATTGTAAAAGTTATTGTACAACTACAAGGGAAAACCCAATCATACAATG
This sequence comes from Carcharodon carcharias, assembly GCF_017639515.1. NCBI lineage: Eukaryota > Metazoa > Chordata > Chondrichthyes > Lamniformes > Lamnidae > Carcharodon > Carcharodon carcharias. Next base: position 96,391,950 of record NC_054482.1, on the reverse strand, counting down.
AGCCAGAACAGGCTGCCAGATAAATGGCAAGATTAATGAGCAAGGCCTTATTAACACGTACATAGAATCATAGAATAGTTACAACACAGGAAGCCATTCAGCCTGTCAACTTGTTGTGAGGAAGACATGCCATGTGACTTGCAAATCTGAATAACGATTTCTGTCGCACTGCCATTAGCCTTGCAAAAATGGCAGCTCGTCCTCAACCTCCGCGTGTGTTTGAAAAAATTGTTTCATTTGCCTCCTAATTACCAGTTAAAAGCCCTAAATTTCTGTGGTGAGTTTAACAATTTAATGGCAAGATTTATATTCCTCCAATGGCACTCATGCCTGTCTGGCCCAGAAGGGAGCAACTGAAATGGTGGCGCCTCAGTCCTACAGGAATGTTGTTCGATTTTTAAAATTTTTTACAATTTTTCTTATTTATCCTTTCTGTCTCTTTTCTTCTCTCTTAATCTAATCCTTCTTTCCCCATCTTTATTTCTCTTTCAATACCTGTTTTGACATTAATTTGCCCGATACCCTGTTTCATCATTCCTCTATTTCTTTCTTAATGCTTAAATCTCATTGGTTTAAAGGGATAGACTTTTGGCCCATTTGGTCACCAGTGGTAGAATTGTCCCCCCATCGGGGGGGATGTGTGGAGGCAGGCGCGGACTCAATTGGCGCCCCCGATCAGGTCCGCGCCATCATTTTACTTGGGCGAGACATTTAAGGCCCGCCCAGCGTGACGCGTACCTGGAAGCGCTATGCGCTCCCTGTGCGGGGGGGGGGGGGGGGGGGGGGGGGGCGGGGAGGGTCGAGAGTGCCTCAGGGAGATTACCTTAAATCAATGTTTCATAAGTGAAAGTAAACAAAGATTTTAAGGACAAGTCCCCTTGTGTGAAGTTTTCACATGAGCTGGAACATGTCCATTAATTTTATTAAACACTTTTAAAATACTTTCAAAACATTCATGAAACCTCATCCTACCTGTGGATGAGGTTCCATGAAAAATGCGAAGGCCGCCTGGGCTCTTCACCTGCCCACCCCCAACCTTAAGGTTGGACGGGCAGCTCAGTTTATAAGTTTAATTGTTCTTTAAATGGCTTTAATAGGCCTTTCACAGTTCAGCGGGCACACAGCTGAGTCGGCTGTGTGCCAGCCAAACTGAAAGTCCAAATGAAACGCGGTGACATCGGGACACATGCCTGACGTCACCGCGTGTCATTTTACGCCTTGGCAAGTGGGCCCTGACGCCGCTCACCGAGCCAAAGATTCTGCCCCAGGTCTCAGATGCCCTGTTGCCACCACATTTTGAGCAGTGCAAAATGTTTCCAAATTCAACAATACGGCAAAAAAGTCTAACGGACGTGTTCCAGAAAATTCTGGGTCAATGTATGAGGACTAGGATTTTACTACCTACACTGCTCACCTGACATGAATTCTGCATTCAGCTTTATCTCCTGTTGAAAGATTTTGTTCAAGTCAGGATAGTAATCAGGAGTTCTGTTGAAGGGTCATGAGGACTCGAAACGTCAACTTTTTTCTTCTCTGCCGATGCTGCCAGACCTGCTGAGTTTTTCTGGGTAATTCTACTTTTGTTTTAGTAATCAGGATAGTAGGTTTGTCTGTTCCTTAGGAACGATTTGCAAGCTACAGGAGTCAAGTCACTATTAACTGTTCATGTGGACCTAAATTGAATTGGTCACAGTTACACTTTCATGTTATGAAAATAGTTTTAATAAAGGCTTACAATCTGGATGATTTTGACATAGGGCAGGACTTTCCGGCCCTGCCCATCAGGGGGATCATCTGGTCCTGCCGAAAGTCAATGGACTGTTGGCTGGGCTGCTGAATCTCCCGCAGCAGATCCCGCCAGGATGAGGTTGGAAAACCCCATTTTCAATCTTTTGGATCAACCTCTTCAAGTTGTGACAATTAAACACCTTGACAAGAATCGTCCCCCCTTCGGGAGGGAAGTTCAGGAGCGGGAGGGTGCGGGCCCATCTCCGATCGGCACCCCCAATTGGGAGTGCGCCGCCACTTTATGTGGACGGGCCAATTAAGGCTTGCCCAGTGAAACGTCCGCAAGGAAGCACTATGCGCCACCTGTGCGGGCGGGGGGGATTCCCTAAGCTGGGACTGCACTCTTTTGCACGTGTCCGCAAAAGAGCGCATTCATCTCCCTGAGGCTAAGTGCTGCCTCAGGGAGATCGGCTTCAAATTTAAAAATGGTAAACGTAGAGAAATAAAATTTCCGTGACACGTCCCCTCATGGGACACTGTCGCATGAGATGGGACATGTCCATCACTTTTAATTAAACTTTTATTAAATTTTTAAAAACTGACATGAAACCTCATCCCACCCATGGATGAAGTTTCATGCTTTTTCCAATGCCTGCCAGGGCTCCTAGCCTGCCCGCCAACCTTAAGGTTGGATGGGCAGGTCCATTAACAAGTTCAATCAGTTTTTAAATGGCCTCAATTAGCCATTGACAGGTCGGCGGGCACAGAACTGATTCGGCTGCGCCCCCGCCAACCTGAACATTGAAGTGAGGCGGGGTGAAGTCGGGAATTCCACCCGACACCATCCCGCGTCGGCGAGTGGACCCAGCCCCCTTCTCACCGACCTCAGCATCCGCCCTTTGAACTGAGCATCAAATCAACAATAGAATATAAACAGCTCAGTAACCACTAACTAGTTACGTTATGTTTAATATAAACTAAAAAAAAATCAATACTTAAAGTTAAAAGTGCCTATTTCTGATTGCGTTATTGTTGTACTAACAATATTAGTGTTGCATTCAGTGCACAAATATGGAAATTTGTTTAGAGTTTATCTTTAGGCATGACAGATTGTTACCTTCCTTTCTCTGTACTTAACCAAACAAACCTTTCCCCCACAGTGGTTACTCTCAATGTCCATGGAAAAGGCACAGGTGGAGGACAAATATCCAGAAGAGTTTTGGACTGCGTTCTTCACATAGGGCAGGATTTTCCCTTGTCGGGCGGGTGCGGCAAGTGGTTCTGGGAGCGGCCGCGCAATGGTCCACTGCCCAAGTTCAGCCCCTGACCGTAACCTCATGCTGGCTGGCCAATTAACAGCCAGCCAGGGTGAAGCACGCACTGATAACCACAGCACAGCCGGGATGGGAGCGGGAGGATCGAGCGCTGAAGTGTGTGCGTGCGGGTGTGCGCTAAGTGAAAGCTCCCTGAAGGCACGAGCTGACTCAGGGAGCTGAAGATTTTTTAACCTGAAAAATAAAGAATTCAAAAATAAGGAAATCACGTCCCCACATGTGACTCTGTCACATGAACAGGGACATGTGGAAAGTTCGTTTTTAAAATTTTTATTGCTTTTTTTTAAATTCACTGTCCGAAGCCTCATCCCACCCATGGATGAAGTTTCGCTAAAAATGCAAAGGCTGCCTGGCCTATTCGCCCACCCACCAACCAACCAAACAGTTGGACAGGCAATGAAAAATTCAATTTAATTAACTGATTAAGGCCTTAATAGGCCTCTTAATTGTCGGCCGGCGCGCTGCCGCCTCTTGCATGCGCCTGCCCAGCGAAGTATCGCAAGAGCGCACGATGATGTCGGGATGCTCACCCGGCATTATCGGGCACTATTTCACTCCCGTTCAGGTGCCCAGCCCCCACCCGCAGGACAAAAAATTCTGCCCACAGAAACGCTCTTAAACCAGAAAGTCCAGGAACTCTTCCTGACAATTTAGGAGGGTTATACCAAAAGTTTTTTGGGCGATAGTGGAAAGGAATTGTTCTTGAGTGGAATATCTTGACATGGTTGGAGGACATAATTGCAAGTGGCAGTCGGTGCAGACTTATTTTAAATGCAAGAATGCAGTCAATGTTACAAAAACTTAAAAGTTGCATTCACTGCCAAATATACACAAGAAAGCTGAAGAGCTCTTAATCCTTTGTCCGAATGGGCCAATTGAATTCACTAGCCTAAATGTAGCAGAATGGTCAATGTTTTATTGTTTATTGGAAACACGTTTTCAAGTTTGGTATTACGTGCTTATTTATTGTACAAATTTTAAGGTCAACCAAGGTAAAGACAATTACAACTTTCTTGAATATATCCAGAATGAATGTACCTGTATCCTAGTGAAAGAGATTTGACCTCAACTGCAAGTCAAGGTAATATCGTACAGCAACATATTGAATAATTTTGGCATGCTGTGCCAGATTTGAAATGAAGGGTTTTCCGATGCGGCAACAACACCGGGGATAGAGAGTAAAACATAGCTTTGAGGATTATTAAATTCAGTTCACATTGCATCCAGAACCCTATAGTGAGTTCAACCACTGGGTATAACTTAACCACAGGCAATGCATGGGGAGGGCAAGACTGTTAGAAGGAAGTTGAACAAAGAGATTTTTTTCTGGCGTACCTATTTTTCCATGATAAGCCATAAGCTATTGTGGTTTGTACACGCCAGATGGTAAAGTGTGACATCTGTGCAGCAATAGTATACTTTCAGGTAAGCCGGATTTAAGGTCTCTCTGTCCTTTGGGGAATTCATTCCCTGGAAATCTCATCATAGGTTGCTTGCTTTGCCACACAAACAATGTAAGATTGCTTAAAGAGAAAGGAAAGTCTAGTAGAAACCGATTTTACTTAAAGCACTTTCCCTCACTCCTTTTACAGACCTTTTCAAGCACAAGAAAAACCTTCAGTTTCTAAGCAACATGGAGACCATGCAGTCCCTTGTTAATGGATGCTTCTGTCACTGAAAAGCAACATGTTTGTGAGTTTGAGCAGCCTGACTGGACACACAAAGGGCTACAACCTAAAGCATGCCCAGGACCCACAAGAATCAAGAAATCGGTGCTGTAGATTGAGGGTGAAAATTTCCCATATTTCTTATTAGATATTTGGTTCATCAGCTCAAATGCATCTCGCAGGCCTGTGCAGCAGACTGCACCCCCTCCCACTTCACCATCCAAGGTTTCTATGGAACCACTCGGTTAGATTTTATGAGGCACCGTGGTCCCCACCCCCATTAAAAATCGGCGGTTGGGGGGGTGCCCAACAATGATACTGTTGGCTGCCCCTCAGGAACTTAATGCTGGGATCAGCGTTAATTGCTTCATGGCAAGACTCTCCCACTGTCTCTGGAGGAAGTCCTGCCTTGGAAAGCTGCTGGCCAATCGGGTGGCTGACAGCTCTGTAGTCCCAGCAGCGGCAGGTTCGAGCGGTGGCCACTGCTAGGACTTCAGGCAGTCCGTGAACATCAAGCTGAGCTTATGGAGCCTGGACTCACAGGCAAGTCTAGGATATCGCAGAAGCCAGGCTGGCAAGCCCCAGAGAGAGTAGTGGGGGAAGGAGGGGGTGGTGAAAGGGGTGGGGGAAAGCTGGATTTGAGAGGTCATGGGGAGAGGGTGAAGTAGGACCTGGGGGGTGTGAGGTGGTGGTGCCTCTGATGGACCCAGGAGACCAGCAAAGGAGCTGCCCCCTCCCTCACCCAACCAGCCCATGCAGCTAAAGCTGCTGGGCTTCCTTACTGAGGTGGACTTCTCGCCCACCTACCCCACTATCAGTAAAATAATGGCAGCGGCAGGAAAAGGCTCTTAAAGACTCTCAATGGGCCCAAGGGTGGGCGGGCCACCTGATGGCTCTACTGCCCCCTGCAAGATTTGAGACAGGTTGGGGGGTGGGCGGGCCACCCACTTGATTTTACGAGCCCCTCCACCTTCAAGCCCGCCAGTGGGGCATAAAGCCCAGTCCACTATGGTTGCAGCGTGCAGTAGTGTCATTATCACAGAGGCCTAACAACAAGGAGATTAAATGATAAAGAACTTATGTAGGTTCAACAAAAATAAAGACTGAACTATCATTTATTTCACACATTCCAAAAAAAAAGAGTACTTTAAACAAAACACTTACTGTTCATGGATTTTCCCTCATCTATAGAATCAATAATAGCAGCACATGGACCAAGTGAAGCAAGAGAAGATTTTAATCTTGACTTGGAGTAAAGTCCCCATAAAATTGAACACTGCTTAAAAAGGTTGAGCAGAAGGGCAGGGAAGGGGGAGTTGGTTCTCATCACTGATTGCGTACATGAACAAAGTACTTTTCATCCCATGAAGAAAAAGAAGATGATGGTTTGGGATTGGTTAACAAAAATGAGCATTGCCTACTTTTGGAAAATATTACAAATGGATATTAAAATGTCAAATCGGCTTTGGTGGATTGCGTGACTTGACAAGCAGTTTTGGGATACACAGGACAATGTTTGTGCCATAAGAAATGTGCTCCTGCTCCAAATTAAATATGACAGCTGCCCCGCTTCCCACTGCTGGAGCTCAAGATTCAATTGGCGATTCAAAAATTAGTTGCGATTGACGGGACCACTAGCATTTGCTTACTGTAGAATTAAATAATACAGAATAAATATTTTTAGTTCATACCAGGGAGGATGAGAGACCAGAATCCAGGCAAACAGGGAAAGGAGAGAATCTCTGAGAGTGAATTTCAGCTTTGCTGTGGGTCATCAATCAAAATCTATCAGGAAAGCCTGCCTTTACCTTGCTATTCTCCTGGGGCGGTTGGCTTCCAGACCTTTGGGGCCAGAGTAATGGATTTGTAATTGCCCCACTGAGTACTGTAGGTGCTAGGCGATTGATTAGTGTAGCAGCCTCTTCAACACTTAGTTCTCTGTCATCATCACATTGGAAACTGGTTATTACCTGAGGTTAATGTGAGTAATCAATACCTCCCCATTTCCAAGAGGTAAGTTTGAAATACCTCTTAGTCATTTGAAAAGCCTTTATTTTGTATATTTGCTTTGTCTAATATTTTAAACCTTCTTAAATTTTGGGTGAGAAATTAGGCTTGTTAAGCGCCTGTTTTTTTGTCACAATGGGCAGAATTCCGTCCTTATCAGGCAGGCTCGGCAGGGTCAGGCATGGGCAGTCAGGAAGCCGACTGCCACGCGCGATCGAGGCCGGAAGGCAATTTCACATTGACCGGCTGATTAAAGCCCGCCCAGCGTGAACACGAGCGGAGGCAATGCCTGTGCGGGTGGGGGGAGGAGAGCAAACGGGGTGAGTGTGTACTTCACAAGTGTGCGCATGAGAATCTCCCTGAGGCACAGAGCTGCCTCAAGAAGAGGATGAATTTTTTTTAAAAAATAAAGAAATGGAAAATGTAATAAAACATGTCCCCGCTCATGTGACTATGTCATGAGCAGGGATATGTTATTAATTAAATTTTAAATTTTTTATTTTATTTTTATTTGCTTTTGGAAACCTCATCCCACCCATGGATGAGGTTTCCTAAAAAGTGCAAGGGCCACTTGGCCTTTTTGCCTGCCCACCAACTGTGAAAAATTTAAGTTAATAACCTTAGTAATGGCCTTAATAGACCTCTTAATTGTCGGCAGGCACACTGCCGACTCCGGCGTGCGCCTGCTGACCGAAATATCGCGTGACTACGTGATGACGTCTGGACACTCACTCGACATCAACGCACATTATTTTACACTCGAGTGGGTCAGGCACGTGCCCGACTGCCAAGCTAAATATTTTGCCTTATGAGTTCCCTTAAAGCTGCAAGATGGCGTCTCGCACACAATTTTCTTTTCATTCTTTCACAGGATGTGGGCGTCACTGTCTAGGCCAGCATCTGTTGCCCATTCTTAAGTGCCCTCAAGAAGGTGATGGTGAGCTGCCTTCTCAAACTGCTGCTGTCCCTGTAGCGTAGGTACACCCGCAGTGCTGTCAGGGAGGGAGTTCCAGGATTTTAACCCAACAACAGGCGATATATTTCCAAGTCAGGATGCTGTATGGCTTGGTGGCAACTTACAGATGGTGATGTTCCCATGTATTTGCTGCCCTTGTCTTTGAGGTAGAGGTCACAGATTCGCAAGATGCTGTCGAAGGAGCCTTGGTGAGTTTTAGGGCAAATTATGCTGGCTATCATGCTGGTGAGGGTGTTAATGAATGGTGAATAGCTGGTGGAAGAATGCAGAGCAGATAGATCATGCAATGTTGATTTGACACCAGCTGTGCCATTTTGGAGCTCAATGCTCCAGCTATTGCCTCCTCTTAACCTTGCACGGCTATACACACGTTCAACAGCAGGAAGGACCTTGCAGCAAGACTGTTTAAAGGGATCATCAAATTATTACAGGTGGTTTCCTAATTCCTTTCTTCTGGCCACTGCTTTGATTCTACAATTATTTTGTTTTCTCTATAGTTGCTTAAAGTTGCAGTAGTCTGTAGGGAGTGGTGGTTTCAGGAGCTGAGGGGCTTTTTGCTGACTCCAAGGCTTCTGCACAAACTAGTTTCTCCCAGGCGTGGCTGCAAAAGTGGGCATTCCCCTTGCAATGCAGCACAACTTGGGAAATGAACTGAGACCATCAGAGCAGGACAAGCTGTCAGAAGGGAGAGGAAGAGAATGGGAGGAGGGCTCTTAGCAGGAGGCCATTCCTGCCCAGGGTTTTAAGGAAGCAATTGTCCTACCTGCACCTCAGCGATGAACAATGTGTGGGACACCAGCACTTTAGTAAGGAACCCCTCATCGAAATCTGCCACCTGCTGCAGCCACAATAGCAACGGCTTGGCAGTGTAAGAACTGCATTGTCATTGGCTGAGAAGGTGACCATGGCAATGAGCCTTTATGTGTCTGGTTCCTTCCAGGCTGCAGATGGAGATATTTGCAACATCCTGCGGTTTGCCACGCACTGTTGTGTAAGGGAGGTCACTGAGACTCTCTACTCATTGAGAGCGAACTACCTTTCATTCTCTCTTTCTGGAGACAAGCAGGTGGAGTGAGTATGCTGCTTCAGTAAGAATGTGGGCTTCCTCGTGCCACAGGATGCCAATAACTTTATGCATGTCGCTTTGAGGGTGCTGTCTGTCAACACAGCCCTAAAACAGGACCAAAAGGGATTCCACTCCCACAACATTTAGCTGGTGTGTGACCGTTGACAGAGGATCGTGCAAGTCAATGCCCAATATCCTGGCAGCAGTCATGCTGCCAGTGCCTGTAACAGCTGCATTTAACCCACCACGGTAAACTACTGGGTAACAAGGCTAACTGCTGATGCCATGCTTTATGTTCACAACCCATGTACTGAAGCACTGCATGTATACAATGAAAGCCATGCTGCCTCACAAAATGTGATAGAGCAGGTCATTTGCATGCTGAAACTACACTTCCCCTACCAGCAATTCTCTGATGGAGCCCTGCACTACTTGGCAGAGTCGGTATCAAGATTTGTGGGGGGTCTGTACAATCTCGCCAGCATAGGTGGAAAGCCCTTGACCCCGACTGTACAGCGAGCAGGAGCATGAGGAGGAGGAGGAAAAGGAAGGAAGGGGATGAGGAAGGACAACCCCTTTGGCCTGGTTTGGCTGTAAAGAACTCATCTGAGTGAGATTCTGGTAACTTCGATCCAACCACAAAAGAGTGCGACTACTTACCTTTCCTCCGTCACTGACATCATGGTGACACCTCGGCCGCAAGGCAAAATTAAAAATTACCTCAAGATAAACATTACAAACCAAATTCGTCTTTGTAATCATGCCATATTGCATACAAAACTCAACTAATCACCCCTGTGCATTCCATTACTGCCGGTCTACCATGTGCCTTTTTCCCAGTGTTCCTAGGCAGTGCTTCCCAAGTGGCTGGAGGAAAGCTGTTTATTTTCAGTGGATGGGGCTGAAGATGGCCCTGGAGGGTGGCCTTGAGCAGCTTGGCGCCTAGAAAGTCTGGCTGCAACGCCACAGTCTGGGCTGGCTAGCTGACAAGCCACAACAAAGATACCGGCAGAGAGGCAGTAATGGGAGGAGGAATGCTGTCATCCTGCAAGAGGAAAACAGGTTCATGCTCCATGCTGCCACTGCCAATAATCATTCACAAGAATACAAAAATAGGAGCAGGAGCTGGCCATATGGCCCGTCGAGCCTGCTTCACCATTCAATGTTATCATAGCTGATCTTGGGCTCCAACCCCACTTTCCCACTTGCTCCCCATATGCATTGATTTCCTGAGACACCAAAACTCTGTCTATCTCAGCCTTAAGTGTATTCAACGATAGAACATCCACAACCCTTTGAGGTAGAGGATTCCAAAGATTCACAACACTTTGAATGAAATAATTTCTCCTCATCTTAGTCCCAAATGATCAGTCCCTCATACTATTATCAACAGAAGCAGGCTGAACAGATGGCCAGAAAAATGTTTTCCCCAGTGACCTCATTCTGAAAGCTTGGCTGAACTCCAAGAATGACTAGGCACTTAGCTCAGCATGCAATGTTGACACAAATTGAGAGGGGAGTGCAAGCTTTGCTTGACTGACATCTCTATTACATTGCAATAAGTTATTTTTTCTTTGACATGGTTTTTTCAATGCCAGTATGTTTATTTACACAGGATTAAGAGATATGAAGTGGATGAAAGCTTCTGCCATCGATTCTATGAATGGCTATAGTTAATTTACATTTTAAAAGGCTGTAAGCGGAACAGTTTTTTTTTCAAAGCCTCTGCTTGTGTTGTCAGTTTCAGGGTTATTTCAAAGACTTGCCAATAGCTCATTGGTTCTGCACATAATGGATACTTGAAGATTGCATATGGAGGATGCATGGGGCGCATGGAACGGGCAAGGGGGTATGGGGGGGCATGGGAAATGGGTGGGGAATGGTGGGGAGGTGTGGGGGTGAAGGCTTGAGGGCCTGACAGTCATGATTGCAACTGAACCGATACCCCAGGAAAAGGAGACAGGCCTGCTAGCGTGCCAGTCTTGCCATGTGCTTGCTTCCGTTGCCACCTCAGGCCTGCCTCTGGGGGCAGTGAACCCGGCTCCCACCTCCCCAGAAAGAACAAACAGCAGACTGGGGCCTCTTTAATGGAGGTGAGTTTCCGTGGTTGGGAACTTTCCAGCCTCCGATTCCCGTCTCCTTCATAAAAATCTGACCCCAAGAAGAATAAACAAATCCCAAACAGTCAAATGCTGAAGCTTTATCTGCCAGTCCAGACAAAAATTGGCTACCCTATAGCTGTATGAAATGCTATAATTTGTGCAGCATCTTATTGCAACACCTGGACTGCACGAACCAGTACAATATGTGGAGATATTTGAGAAGACCAATTGAATGAGAGAGAAATTGTGATTTCTTGTCAGGTTATCAAAGACAATGGAATGCTGATTAAGGGTTTTCGGTATGAAAAAGGTTTCTGAAAACCAGATAAAGCTGAAATTTAACCAACAGCTTCTAAAAAGAAAATTCCTTATACTCCCTTCTTACTTTCCTTGTCTATCTCTTAACTCCTTTTCCTTGGATTCATCTTATTTTGAAGCATACCTATTGGCCCCGAATTCTTCAATTTTAGCAGCATCAGAAAGAAAAACTATCAGCTAGAATCAACACAAGCTAAATTCAAACTTACTTGGCTTTAGTTTATGAAATGGATTGCCGTTTAGAGAAATGTATTCTACTTAATTTAAAGCAAACATTCCTCAGTAATAGCCAGTCAAAGAAAATAGACTTGATGCAAAGGTCATAGAATCTGCATTGACCATTTTCGAATGCAGACCCGACGAGGCGAAGTGAGTGGGTTGAATGGTATTTTCTTCTTCCTACCTTATGTAACATGTTAATTTATTTCCACTTAATCTACAAAACCAAGATTTTGGCTCTCTTGAATAAAAAATCCACTTGCACATATTTTTGGACATTCCAATCTATGTTCAATGCAATAGCTTACATTAATGTAGCATAATTAAAGAATAGGTGAGGCACAAGGTTTTTGTGTAATAAAATGCTTTAATATAATTTCATGCTATGTTTTTGATGTAAAATTAATAATTTACTATCTAACTCCTTATATTTAATAAAACTTTTATACATTATTTGACAAACTGACATGTTACTAAGCCTGATCAAAGCACTTGGCCATAAGTCTTACATGTTTATCCAAGATAATCTGTATTGTACAATCTTTGAAAAAAATCCAAACACTCAGTATGAAACATCTTAGCCATTTATATAATTATTTTGTGCTAAATGTATCGTGCGATTATTTCTCTCCAAATACAATAGTCTCTCTAATAACAGGACTAAATATATAAATATCAATCCAAATACAGGTTTAGTCATACTGCTAGAATATAGATTATGAATAGAGAAATAATTCCAAGCTTGAAGCTTACATTAGAGATCTAGGGAAATAAACTATTTAAAACATATGCAAAACAGATTCTCATATTTTATTGCTGATTTACAGCTTTAAAACTTCTTTCTAAATAGATTTTTCCTCAGCCTCAAAAAGGCTTTGCTGAAATAGGAATTAATTTTTAAAAAATGTTGTGCTGTACGAGTTGTTCAATTCTGTGCACGCGTTACGCGAGGGTTGAACTGTTTTTCGGAGGAAGACTGTAAAGGTCCAGCTTATTAAAGCTTTAACAGTTGAGACATCTCACATGAAACATTGTAAAGGCAGCACCAGTGGTACATAATAAACCAGCAATGACCATGCATTATTTTAAGTGACATGCTGTATGAATATTGAATAGTGAGTGGGCCTGCTTTTGTGGCTCATGCAGTTCTCTGGAAAAGATCTGTTTTAATGAGCAATCAAACCATTGCAGTATATTTTTGAAAAACACTTCATTTGGGAATTAGTAACTGACAACTGGATATGCATATGTACCTGTTAATATGCTAATGAAATAGTGGATGTGTTCCTATTTTACTCCAGTCAATTAGTCCAATCATTCAAAGTCCACCTGAAATTCTCTGCATGAACATAATTGGCATCAAGTCTTGAAAAGGGGATAAAGGCAATTAATCTACAATTTTCAATCAGGTGAAAAGTAATAGGCTCCAGATAATTGATCAGTTAAAAACAGTAATCAGTAGGATTAATTAAAACTGTAACACTCTTTAACATTTACATTACGTTAGAGGGGCATCTCCATGAAAAGGTATTTGGCACTGACATAAATCACCAACAAGTGGTTACATCAGTGTGCATGTTGTTGTTAGAACCATAATAAAACATGGCTCTTATTTTACAAAATCCTTGGCATACAAATTATTTTCATGAAGATCGTGGAGACTGAATTGGATAGCCTCCAAAAATGAATGCGAGGGTCACTCTGTGGAATTAGCCCCTGTCTGTTGATTGCAAAGTGGGCAGTTTATTAATATTGTGCTACCTGTTTATTTAAATGTCTTCAGCAATCAGCCAATGTTAACCATGCTGTTCATTGGCTGGAATCATCAGCAGGGGGACCAAACAGCGTGAGCGGCTGGCACCACTTAAAGCTAATCTAGACCTCTTAAAGGGGGTGTGCACTGAGGCTGGAACAGGCGCTGCCAGTCATGCAGGAGATAATTCTGACCTGTGAAACATTGAAGAATGGCACAACATGGGAAAGAGTGGGTTCCAAGACTTCTGGGTGCTGCCAAGTAGGCCTTGGTGGAGAAGGTATAAAAGGAGGAGACATGTACTCTGTCTGCAAGAGGTCAGAAGATCCTCCATTTAAACACTCAAAAGGCAGATAGCCATGGAGGCCAATGCCAGCAGTCAAACCCTAAGGGCATGGATTCAGTGATACAAGGAGTTCAATGATCTCACACAGGTCCTCGAGGTCAGCGAATGCACCTTCAAATGCTATAAACCATCAACTATACCACTTGCTTCAATTCACCACACCCACCTCTCAACTACCAACAATCTCTATCAATTAGTCTCCATCAAACTATCAGTCTGGATTCATTCCTAACATTCATATGCTTTACTGCACCCTCACATACTCAGCACTGCTGGAAGTTTCAGACGTACAACTCACAGCTTACATACACTGCCAGTTATTCAACCATGACAGACACATTCACACAAACAGATCACATGACACTTACTGACACACTTCCCTTTCTTATGCAGGATAAGCTGGCACACAACCAGAGGCAGCAACAACAATACCTTGTATTTCTATAGCACCTTTAATATAATAAAACATGCCAAGGCACTTCACAGAGACAAGAAAAAACAAAGTATGACACCGAGCCACATGAGGAGATATTAGGACTGATGACCAAAAATTTGGTCAAAGGGATCGATTTTAAGGAGCGCCTTAAAGTAAGGTAGAGAGGCAGAGAGGATTTAGGGAGGGAAATCCAAAAGTTAGGGCCTAGGCAGCTGAAGGCACAGCCAACAATGGCGGAACAATTAAAGAGGATGCTCAAGAGGCCAGAATTAGATGAGCGCAGATAGCTCAGAGGTTTGTATGGCTGGAGGAGATTACAAAGGCAGGGAGGGGTGAGGCCATAGAGGAATTTGAAGAATAAGATCATAAGAACTAGGGGTAGGAAAAGGCCATTCAATCCCTCGAGCCTGCTCTGCCATTCAATAAGACCAGGGCTGATCTGATTGTGGCCTTAACTCCATTTTCCGGCCACCCCTGCCCCCCTTGCACCCCCTTATAGTCCTGAAAATCCACCAAACTCAGTGCTCAATATATTTAATGACCCAGCCTCTACTGCTCCCTGGGAAAGAGAATTTCAAAGATTAACAACCCTCTGAGAGAAGAAATTCCTCCTCATCTTTGTCTTAAATGGGAGAGGCCTTTCTTTAAACCGTGGTCCACGGGGGAGAATTTTCTCCCTGTAAGGGGGGGTTGTGTGGGGACGGGCGCGCAGCACCCCCGATCGGCTGGGCGCCGCCACTTTATGAGGCAATTAAGGCCCGCCCAACGTGGTGCGTGCCCGGAAGCGCTGTGCGCTCCCTGTGCGGGCGGGGAGGGGGGGCTTGCCTGACCACTCGAAAGTTCACAGAAATCTCCTCGAGGCACAGAGGTGCCTCAGGGAGATTCGTTTTAAGTTTGAACAGTTTTCTTATGACATGTCCCCTCATGTGAAACTGTCACATGGGCTGGGGCATGTGCATTAATTTTAAGAAAAACTTTTCTGAAAATTTTAAATCATTCATGAAACCTCATCCCGCCCGTGGATGAGGTTCCATGAAAAATGTGAAGGCCGCCTGGGCTCTTCACCTGCCCCCCGCCAACCTTAAGGTTGGATGGGCAGCTCAGCTGATTGCCTTAATTGCTTTTTAACAGGTCTTAATAGGCCTTTGACAATTCTGTGGGTGCGCAGCTGACTCGGCTGCACGTCTGCCGAACTGAAAATCTAAATGACGCACGGTGACATCGGGACGCACGCCCCGCGTCACTTTACACCTCGGCGAGCAGGCCCCGCCTCCGCTTGCCAAGTCGAAGTTTCTGTCCATGGATCTGGATTCCTCCAAAATCTATTCAACATCTAAAATAAGGGTGAGAATTTTAAAATGGAGGTACTGTTTAGTAGGTGCTAACCAGAAGAGTGCCTGCAGGAGGAGACAGTGCTGGTCGTTGTTGGGATGTTCATTGCAGAGACCATGGCCAATGGTGAGACTGAAATCATTGAAAATGACGACGATATCCTCATACCTAATTCTCCTTCTCAAGTCCCACTTCCCCTCATCCCACAGTGTCCTCTGATTTGTAAGTAGATAGTGTAAATAAGCACCTATTACTTTTCCCGCATGACATTCTTACCATTCTGCCTTTCTCCTTTTAGATACCAACTAGAACAACCTGGCCATGCAGTGGTGGAGCAGGAAAAAGACAGTGCTGATGAAGATGGACTGTCACTCTCACTGGCAGCCACCAGCTCAGATACTGACACTGCATGTAATTTAGATGATAGTATAGAGGCGAGTTCTGCACAGGGTGGCAGGGGCATTGTGGGACATGAGCGGCCTGTAGTCAGGTGCCAGCTCACCTAAGGACATGGATTCGGTGACGCAAGAAATTCAACAACCTCACACAAGGCTGAGGTCACACACAGTTCCCTGTCGAGGAATCGAATAAGCACTTTGATCGAGCGGCCTACAGAGAAATGCTGATAGGTATGTGCATTGAAATGCTTGGTGCATTGCGAAGCCTGCCAGAAAGCGTGCAGTCAATGTCAAGGGGCACAGAAGAGTTCAGCATCAACTTGGAACAGGGTTTTGCACAGAGCTTGGTGCCCACCATTTCCTGCGTGGAAATGGTGACTAATTCTGTTCTCACACTTGTGGACGATGATGCAGCACCTGATGGCTGATGTCACAGCTTCCAATGAAGCACAGGCAGTAGCCGCTCGTTGTCTGAGTGCCACAGTGGCAGCGTAGACTGAGGTCATCATAGCTGTAGATTACAAGGTGGAATTTAATCTCCCCGCACACATCTCCGCTGGTACACCCTGATGGCCTCCCGGGGGGGGGGGGCATCTAATCAGCCATCCCGTGCCCTATGAAGTGCCCCCAGCAGCAAGTGGCACCCATGTTGGAAGAGATCCCCTGCCCTCCACCATGAGCTCTCCCACCCTTAACCGCAAACCCCCTCACAACCCCCCATTCAAAATCCTGACCGGGCATGTGACTCACCGGTGAGCCAGACTCAGGCACCTTTCTTCTGAGGCCTCCTCAAGGCTCCTGGTCCAGGGCATCTTAAAATCTCAGTAGTGGCCACCGCTCACACTGAAAAGCTGGAGGCCTTCTTGGAGGCAGGCCCCTCACCTTTAAGAGGCCCAGGAACCCCGTCAGCAGGTAGACTACTGCCTGAGAAACATTTAATCCCCGTCGGGGCTCCTGCAATCGGCCAAGGCAGGATTCCCAATGGCTTTGCAGTTATTACACGGGGCAACTTGTGTCGCCATTAAATTCAGGCCGCAGTGTGCAAAAGGGTGTTGCAACAGCCCATCTATCCCTCCTCCAACAGATTTCTATGACCGCTGTCTCTATAAAGCACAAACCTGCTGTTCTCTCTCAGGAAGACAACATTCGCCACCCTATCAGCACCCCCTTGCTATTACCTG
The DNA here is from genome assembly GCF_017639515.1 of Carcharodon carcharias. Lineage (NCBI taxonomy): Eukaryota > Metazoa > Chordata > Chondrichthyes > Lamniformes > Lamnidae > Carcharodon > Carcharodon carcharias. The sequence continues at coordinate 96,375,087 of NC_054482.1, read as the reverse complement.
TTAGCCACCCAGCCCAGAATGCTGCCACTAATGCTGAGATGTTGCAATCCACAAATAGGTCTTCTAGGTCCAGAGCTGCTGGAGGCCATCTGCAGTCTCCCCCACTGAAGTCAGCAGCCTCCCACCAGCCATACTGGGATAGCACTGCATAGGTGTGCAGGGACAGACAAAGGCACATGGAAAACAGGCACTAAGGGAATGTATCAAGGTGATACATAGTTGACATTTTTATACAATATGGCATGATTTCATTCATAAATTGGATTTATTTTGCACTGGCTTTTATTTTTACATTGTGACATGATGGTCAGTGAAAGAGGGAAAGTTGGGCGTGGGTCTTGCTGAATGGTGAATGTGAGTTGCAGTTACTGAGTGTATCACACTCAGATAACTTCTTCACACGCTGTCTGAGGAGAAAGGGGCTGTCTAGGTTGCCTCCTCCCTTCTTCCTTTTCCTCCTCCTCCTCATATTCCAGCTCCTCTGCTGCTCACTCTGCAACTGGTGGCAACAGATGTGCCCTCATGATAGCAAAGTATTGCTATCACAAACGTTGGCACCTGCTCTGCCAAGTAATGCAAGGTTCCTCCAAAGTGGCACAGGCAGCGCACTCATGGTCTCCTCAATCACATTTTGTGTGCAGCATGGCTTTCATTGTACACAATCTGTGTAGAGGGGCCGTTGGCCAGCGAATAGCCATTATGGCCCAGTTGCGGTTTCCCATGGCATCTCAAATGCAGCTGGAAGCGCAGACCACAGCATGATGAATGCATCCTCCTGCTGCCAGGATACCTGGCATTAGCTTGCAGATCCCCTGCCTATGGTCAGACACCAGCTGGCTGTCAAGAGGGTTGAATCCCTTTTGGTTCCAGAATAGGGTAGGGTTGACGTGCGACACTTGCAAATCGATGTGCGTGCAAGGCATTGGAAACTTGCTCCATGGGGAAACCTGAAATCCTACTGAAACTGTGTGCTACTCCCATCTGCTTCTCACTGGCCAGCTGTTGTAAATATCTCTAGCTCCAACCTGCACGGAGTCAGACGCATAGAAGTTCATCAGCCTGATCATCCTCACAGCCGCCAGCAACGTGCTCCTTGCCCTACTCTGAGGTTGCAGTTGCGCTTACAGCATGTGGCAGTTTTAAATGAGGATGTTCTCACTGAGGCACAGATGTCTCACACGTTGTTCATTGCTGAGGTTCAGGTAGAAGAATCTCTTCCTGAACACTCCAGGTAGATATGGCCCCCTGATGAGAACACTTCTTCTCCTTCTTCTCTTCCTCCTACTCTCCTTTCCAGCAGGTTGTCCTGCTCTGTGTGGCCTATGTTCATTCTTTAAGTCATGCTGTATTCCAAGAGGAATGCCTACTATTGTGCTGATGTCTGGCCACAAGTGATTTATGCCAAAGCCTTGAAATCAGCAAAATAGTCCTTCAGCACCTACCACACCATTCCCTAGAGCGCTAAGCTCCAAAATGGACCTCTGGTGACAAATCAGTGCGGAATACTGATTGCTGTCATGGTTTACCTGCTTTGCATATTTCCAGCTGCTGGACACGTTACTGCCCTCACTAATATGGCATCCAGTATGATTCACCCCAAATGTGTACATGCAACACCACACCAGCTATTTTGGAATCCTAAGGGCATTCACGGCGTTCAAAAAAAAAGGGCTAATGAGCCTAATTTCATGCTACAATTGCACACAGATCGATCCGACAAGAGCAAATGGGAAGGATGATAAGTTACTAGCAATTTATTTTTCATGGTGGCGTTGGTTGAGGGGGGACTGTTGGCCTGGTCAACAAGACACCTCATGGAGTTTTTCAAATAATGCCATGGAAACTTTTACATCTACCTGAACAAGCAAACAGGGCCTCAATTTAAGATGACACATCCAACGATGCAGCAATTCTTCAGCACTGCATTGAAGTGTCATCTAGATTATACTCCAATCCTGGAGTAGTACTTGAACCCACAACCTTCTCACTCAAAAATAAAAGTGCTATCATCACAACTCAGCTAACACCAGAATGATGCATTTTCAAAAATTGTGTATTAGTCCTGTATTGATTATGAACAAAACATTAAAATATTAATTGTGCACATTACAACCTTATAACCAGATGTAATGTTTGGTGAGGTTACTAAATTTACTAATACATTGAGGCTTGACTATTCGTCAGCCTCAAAATTATAACTAACTGCCTGTGACTAGTTCCATTGTATATAACTCCAAATTAAAATGACATGTAAACATTTAAAAAGATATCAAATGTACAATGTTAATCGTATATCCGATTGCTTGCCTTGTGCATGCTGTGCATTTTCCTGTGCAGATATCCCACAAATGCAGTGCCAAAATGGTAGCTTAATATTGATTATAGTTTTGACTCGTAATGAGTTGAGTCTTCAAAATATACACAGAAACAGATAGTGTGTGTTAATATTGTCAAATTAGATACAACTTTACAACATAACATATATCGGTAAATGACTAATAAAGGGTATACTCAAATCAGGTTGCTGTTTGACATACTGCTCATGAATCATTTATTATGATATAGAACTGCTCTCGGAGCAAGGGATTCAATAAGCTCATTGATTTAAAAAAAAAAATCAATATAGTTGTAAATAAGGTCAAAATAAGGGTGAAGGCAAATATTGTATCATTACAAGAAATAAAAGACAAATAGACCCAAAGCAAGACTTTTAATGTATCCATAAAATTGTACTCGCCAGCCAGTCAGAGTATGCCAGCTCTTTGAAAGATCATTCCACTTTACCCAACTCATCATACTCTTCTGCAGGGCAATACAAATTCTAGTCTTCCATCTACATCCATTTTACATGATATAACAGGCTGGGAGGGGGCGGAGTGGGATGCGTGGTGGTGTGGATGGGTGGGGGGCTGGTAAAATGGTGAGAAAAGGCCAGGGATGGAATGCCCATTGTGTTCCCGCCACCATGGCCTTTTACCAGCGTCAGGGAAGGGCCTCCCGCCCAGAGGGCCAGCTGAGCCAATTAAGTGTCCAATAGAGGGCCTCTAGCAGCGCACCCCAATCATCCCACCCTGACCCCATCACAACCCTCACTAGAGCCTGCCTGACTAGTCCTAGCATCCCCACACCCCACTTCTGTGGTTGGGACGAGGTCTCCCTTGGTGTACTCTCAGCTAGGTGCAGCCCCAGCATTGAGAATGCTCAGCTGCCGGTCGAACCTTTGGCCAGCAGCTCTTGGGAGCAGGCGCTCGTCCTTTAAAGGGATTGGAGCCCTGGCAGCAAACAAATTAGTTGATGGTTGGCCAAAAAATGCGGACGCAAGCCCCCAAAATGGCTGAAGCTGCGTTGCCCTTTGCTTTCTGGCCTGTCATTGGGGCTCCAGGCACACTAGGAAAATTTTGGTCAATGTTCCTGTCCTTAGAAAATAGCACGTCTTTTAGCTTACCATACAGAATGCCACAAGAGCTTTTACATCAAAGTGGATCAATAATATGACGCCTGATTCATCGTTTCACTGCAGACATTAGTGTGCAGCCAGTGTGTAACACTGATCTGATGCCAGTGTTGTGATTTTCAAACTCACTGCTCCAGCTAACACCACACACACACACACACACACACACACACACACACACACACATACACACAGTTGAACATGCATTCTGAAGCAAGAAGGTCCCTCTACCTTATATAGGAATCATCAACCACCTAGGTGACTTGCTGATAATTTCTACTGGCTCTATCTGAGTTTGTAGAAATGCTTTAAGCTTTCTTGCCAGAGTTATCTAAAATTGATGTTAGGGGGTGCTGGTGTACACGGAGAAGGCCTTGATTCTGAGGTTAAGGGTTCTGCTCAGGCCACTTGCTCCCAGTCATTGATGCTGTAGTTACCAACCCTCCCTTTCCCTGCAGCATGACAGGGAGATTGAGCAGAGGCAATGCAGAAAAGGACAAGACAAAAAAAAGGGAGAAGGATTAGCAGCAGCACTCTTTCCATCAAGGGTCTTTCCCAAACATTTCCCATAGCACGACCTAAGTGAGGAGCAGCGTGTGCACCATCTTCATTTAACAAAGGAAATGCGGAAATATGCCAACCCTTGCAAGCAGATCTGTAGCTTCAAAATAGGGTGAGGGCAGCGCGGCCACTTGCTATGAAGGTGGCTTTTTTATTTGTTTGTGGGATGTGGGCATCACTGGCTAGGTCAGCATTTATTGCCCATCCCTAATTGCCCTTGAGAAGGTGGTGGTGACCTGCCTTCTTGAACTGCTGCAGCCCATGTGGTGTAGGTACATCCACAGTGCTGTTAGGGAGGGAGTTCCAGGATTTTGACCCAGCGACAGTGAAGGAAAGGCGATGTATTTCCACAGCAAGATGGTGTGTGACTTGGAGGGGAACTTCCAGGTAGTGGTGTTCCCATGTATCTGCTGCTTTTGTCCTAGATGGTAATGGTTGTGGGTTTGGAAGGTGCTGTCTAAGGAGACTTGGTAAGCTCCTGCAGTGCATCTTGTAGATGGGAGACACTGCTGCCACTGTGCGTCGGTGGTGGAGGGAGTAAATGTGCCAATCAAGCAGGCTGCTTTGTCCTGGATGGTGTCAATCTTCTTGAGTGTTGTAGGAGCTGCACTCACCAGGCAAGTGGCATGTATTCCATCACTCTCCTGACTTGTGCCTTGTAGATGCTGGGCAGGATTTGGGGAATCATCAGGTGAGTTACTCATCACAGGATTCCAAGTCTCTGATCGGCTCTTGTAGCCACAGTATTTATATGGCTAGTCCAGTTCAGTTGTCAAGAGGTGATGGTTAGATTCTCTCTTGTTGGAGATGGTCATTGCCTGGCACTTGTGTGACATGAATGTTACTTGCCACTTGTCAGCCTAAGCCTGGATATTGTCCAGGTCTTGCTGTATTTGGATATGGATTGCTTCAGTATCTGAGGAGTTGCAAATTATGCTGTGGCCATAAACCTATTTGCATCATCTTGGAGTAGGGGACATCTCCAATATCTCCCAGTTTGCCATCCACTGCAGCAGTAGGTTGGGGGGGGGGGGGTGGTGGTGGTGGTGGTGGTGGTGACTGATGCTCTTTATGTCAACAGATGGGGGTAGTCGATAGTTTCTCTCTGACTAGGGAGAAGCAGGAAGTTCATGTGCATTGCTTTGCCAGGATAGTAAACTTCCCCATGGTATGGCATGCGATTGACCGCACACACGTCATTTTGCAGGCACTGCATCAAAATACTGGGGTGTATCGCAACTGCAAAAGGTTTCACTCCCTGAATGTGTAGTTGGTATGCAGCCATGCTCAGTATACTCATCATGCTGGCCCACTATCCTGCTAGCAGCAGTTCAGTGTTTTTTTTCAGTGCCAGTCCATCGCTCCTTCAGTATTTGAGACATCACTACAAAGCACAAGATGGCAAATGGGGAAATAAAGGCTTTCTGTTTAACACCTGGCTCATGACTCCAGTGTGTGACCCAACCATACATGATTCGAATGCATATAAATGGGAACCTGGCTGCCACACAAAATATCATAAAGCTGACCAACAGGCTGTTCAACAAATGATTCTGCTGCCTGGACCAGACTGGAGGATCCCCACAGTACACGCCAGAGCACGTATCATCATTCATTGTGATCTGCTGTATTCTGCACAACTGCATCACTATGAGGGATGTAGTGGGCAGCTAAGGTGCATGAGGAGGAGGAGGAGACAGAGGAGGAGGAAGAGGCAGAGCAAGATGAATGGAAGAGGTGACCAGCACATCCCTTTTCCAGCCAGGATAAACACAACCCCAAATAGTATTGCTGAGAAAAGAGACATGCTGTCAAAGCTTTTCATCTTGCACTCATCAGGACAGAATCGCAAGAATACCAAATCTCTCCAACTGAACCAAAATTTCCAGTGCTGCATCAGGGAGCCTTTGAACATGCTATTTAGCCATATTCATTCTTCTTGCAGGTCACACACTCTTCCTTAGCCACCTTCAGTTCCTTCTGCTGCCAGAATACACATCCCTCAAAGCAGTGCAGGCTGGCTTTAAGTGGTGCAGCCTTTAGTAGCCTCGCACACACTTGAAAGACCTGCTCAGGTTTGCAGTCACTCAGCAGAATATTTAACACTGGCTTGCATGCGACAAGCATTAAAATTATCAAGCAACATGAAGTTTGCCTGCTGACTGCAGGTTAATTACTTATTGCGATCGCAGCCTCGTTTTCAGGTCTTATCCAACGTTTCCCTTAATATATCTTAAGGGATATAGTTTCCAGAAAACAGGAATAGGGACCTATATAGGCAATTGTTTGATTAGGCTTATAAATATGGAATTAATTTTTAATTTTAAACCAATTAAAAATGAAGTGAAATAACAAACACAAGAATGTACCAGTACAGCAGGTGCTAATGCCAACAGGTACACATATAGAAAAATGCATAAAGGGCAAAAATAAATTTAACAATTTTAAACATTAATGATCAATGTCAGTGATTTATCTTTGAATGTTCTGTCCTTTTAAAAAAAATCATTTAGCTATTTTGGTCCAGTTGATTTTCCATTTAATTATTTCTGTACATTTGCCAATTGTTAATCACACCTTCTGGGTGCGTTATCTATGGATCAAGTCTCTAACTAATCATCCTTAACATCACTGAATACACAGCAACCTAATTTTTTTAAGTCTTCAAGCTCAGCCATATATCATGAAAATGAAGTCTTTCTCAGGCAAGAAAAAGGGAATAGTAAGAATAATAACCAGGCCTCCAGTGGAAGACAATAAACGTTCTGCACAAACCACTGTGGAGGGTAAGACTTGCAACCTTTTGAAAACCTCAAATGGAGACATCTGGTGGGATACTGCATGTGGCTTCTGGGTTATGTTCTCCAGGGACTTGTGACAGCTGTGAATGTTGTCATGGTGACAAATTCTTCCAGCAGTTTGAGTTACACACAGGTCATTGTTGTTTGGCTTTGACTCAGGCTCCATCAGCAGGAGAGCAGGCTCTGTAGGGAAGAACAAAAGTATTCGCCACAGGAAAAGTCAGGATATCTGATGTCTCACTTGAGACAGCGCAGAAAGGGGAATTCAGTAAATAAATAAGGCCACTACACATTGAGCAAGACCTTTGGCAACCCAACGTTTTGCGCTGTTTTATTTTTAAAAGAAGAAATTAGGGCAACATATTATGGTCATAACAGGAGTGGACATGTAGTACGTTTTTGAATTTTCCTTCACTGACATTTTGTACTTCAGCTAGCTGTGTAGGTTCAGAAATTGCTGGATGAAAAATTCTTGCAATACGTGGCATCATTAATTTTCCATAAAATTTGGACAACCAAATTGCTAAGGCCAGGTTTTAATGTGGAGATGGCTGGAAAGTCAGGGCTGATGCCCCCCCTCCAGCCCAGGAAGCCACAACCAGATTTTCCAATCGTCAGGCAGTTAATTGCCTAAAGTCTGCCCCCACGATCTCCATCTCCAAAGTCTGACAGCCAATCAGATGGCGGCAGCTCTTCAGTCCCGACAGCACCACTGGGAGTGCTGGCCAATGCTGGGACGGCAGCATTCCTCCACAAGGAGCATCGATGGAGCCAGAAAATCAGGTAAGTGTGGCAAGCTCCACCGGGCTTCCTTGGCTGGTGGGATAGAAATTGGGAGTCAGGAGGAGGGGTAATCAAGCGGTGGTGGCCCATTGGTCCTCTGTGGGGCACAGAGTGCCTGGATAGAAAGGATCCATCTTCCCCTCACCCCACAGCCAGGGCATACCTGGTGACCTGGCCACATGCTAAAATAAATGATGATAAAGTACCACCAGCAGCAGGAGGAGGCTCTTAAGTGGGCATTAATTGGCCCAAGGGTGGGTGGGATGCCCAACACCTCCACTGCTGCTAGTAAAATTCCAGCAGAGGCGGTAGGCGACAGGAACAGCGTCTCCCGCCATTCCACCGAACTTTATCGCACTCCATGCCTGCCAGCCCACTTCCAAGGTGGGAGCGGGGTAAAATTCCAGCCGAACTGTGTCAATAGAATACAAACAAAAAATAGTAAACTGATAAAACTTTAGTAAGCCACTTGGTGAATAAAAAATTGCATGAAAATTCATGCTTCAAACAGAAAAAAATCTCTATTACAGGTTGCTCTCTCATGGTGCTGCTCACAAGTGCAGTCTTAAGGTGTAGCAGTATTAGACGCTGGGGATAACTGGACCACAGTACACAGGTGTAACGCAGCTCCCAATTTAAAGCCAAGCATTCTGCTCTTATTTCCATGTTGTACCAAGATTTCACATTATTACAAGCCCCACAGCTTAAAAGCAAATGTATTCATACCAACACAATATGCCTGCTATGTGCATTGGCTGGTGTAATAGGGTAGTGCTGTGTTATGTGCAATGCCATATATAGATACAACTCAATCACTCTCTCATTTACCAAGGAGTAGATCGTCTCAAATCTGCAGTTCAAAACAATAATACTGGACTGTCAGACTCTTTTGAATACAGCTACAGTTATGATACTACTTACCAGAGTCCAAAAAATGTGGCCCCTGATGTACATTACCACAAAATGGTGCTAAGTCCTGCTAAGATTAAAGCAAAAATAAATACTTCTACTTTATACTTTCACAATGCTTGACTTTCCCAATGGGTGTAGTAACCTCCCATTTGTTTTCGGAGACATATTTACAAAGTGTAAAGGTCATCTTGAGAGCTTCATAAACATCTGTTTTAATGTTTCCAATGTTGTGAGGTAAGACAAGTTCTCTTTGACACTTTGCTGATATGAGAAAGGAAGTTGTCACCCGGGATATCAGAGTTCCTCAGTAGTATTCAATCAATTGTGCTGTGATGCTCTAGTGTTGCACAATTTATTGGCATCTGTAGCTAAAGCATCTGTGGCTATTGGGATGCAGGTGCTGGGTATTAATGGTTTTTCCCATTTGTGTGCAATCTGATTTCCTAAGTGCAACAGGCATGTAGGACAGGGGGTCATTTTATCCAGTGATGTAACATTCAAGGCTATGGGCCAAATGCTGGTAAATGGGATTAGGTAGGTAGGTCAGGTGTTTCTCACATGTCGGTGCAGACTCGATGGGCCGAAGGGCCTCTTCTGCACTGTGATACTGATGTGTGTATGGATGTGATATAAATGCAAGTTGTTGTTGGAGTTGTCTCCAGTAGTAGTTGGGTGCCTTAGAAGTGGATAGGTTTCTTTTCTTAGTTTTTGCTTTCAACTAAATTGTGGAGAGACTCTCAGTACAGCTGTTCCTGTCTGAAATAAACAAAACATATAAGGTGCAACTTTGATATCAATGCAAAATGGATAATGCTTTATTGTTTTTTGGACAATGTATGGAATACTTATTTAAACATGGACACTTTACGTGGTGGAGACTGTGTTTAAAACTAAATAGCAACAATTTGAAAAGCGGAGAGGTATAGTCGAATAGATCACAGGAGTTTACTAACAGTAAAGGCAGATGAGCTGGGTGACAAGTGTGTGCATTTCCCAGTAAAATGGCCAAGATGTCAGTAGGAAGCAGCTGCCTAGCTGCTAAAGGTTAGCTAACAGCAGCGTGGGTTTCAACCAGTGGGGGTGGGGGTGCAGGGTTGAAGAATTAGAAATTGAGCACAAGAAGCCTAGGTTCTCCTCAATTAAGCTGCTTGGTATACAGGTGGTGGGCGGAATTTTGCAGCCCTACCTGCTGGTGGGATTTCCCGGTCCCGCCTAAGCCAATGGACTTTTGAACGGCTTGCCGCACTTTATAGCCCTGCCCCCACTGTGACGGGCCCATAAAATGCCGCCAATTCAACCTGGTGCAAGAAGTGCACCAGAACTGCACATCAACACATTTTACACTGATCAGGTCAAACTGTGGGGAAAGTACCACCTCCTCAACTATCTGGCTAATTTCTTTTCTATATTAATTTGGATCATGCCAGTCCTGCAATTGGTGGTGCAAGGGCACAGACATACAAAGGATTGTAAATCTGAACAGTTTCTTAGCTTCCCCATCCCTCCCCACTACAGGCATTTAGGTTCTCATGAACTTGTGTCAATGATATAAATTATTATTCAGTGCAATGGTAACGTTAGTGGTGAACATCATTAATTAGACATTTGTGTTCCCTCACCCTCCTGTGGTGAATTTCTGCCATAATATTTCAAAAAATTGGTTTAAATATTTTGCAGTGCGAGTTGAAAAAGCAGCTCCCTTGGCCTCAGAATATCTCGAAGCCCTTTACAGCCAAATAAGTATTTTTGAAGTACATTGTTCTTAATTAAGAAACGCAGCAGCCAATCTACACACAGCAAACTCTCATAACACAGCAACGTAATAATGATCAGATAATCAGTTATTGTGACGTTGATTAAGGGATGAATATTGGCCATGACACCAGGAATAACCCAACCACCTCCACCCCCCCAACTCTTCCTTGAAATAGTGCCAAGGGACGTTTTACATCTATCTGAACTTCAGTCTAATGTCTCATCTGAAAGACAGCACCGCCAACATTGCAGCACTCCCTTAGTACTGCACTGGAATGTCAGTCATGATTTTTGTGCCTTGAACCCACAACCTTCTGACTCAGAGGTGAGAGTGCTGCTAACTAAGCCACAGCTGACACTGTTAGGGGGGTGGGGGGGGGGAATCGAGACCATTGTGACGAACGACTGATACATACCCTGAGCCCGACACAGAACAAAACAGGTTATTTAACAACATTTAGGAACACTGGTTCCAATCTGTTCATGTGGAAATGGATCACAATATATATGGATAGAATGTCCAGTTTAAGTTTAATTTGTTTGCTAAATCTATACCGAATCCATGGTAAAATATGTCATTAAAATGGGACCTAATGCACTGGGTTGTATTCTAAATGGCATGCAATCCTTAATGTATTTCATTATCAGTTGCAAACTATGTTAAGTGCACAAGCTCATTAATATTCAAATGAAAATAGTATCAATCAGGTAAAAATCGAAGGACTTAGTTTATTATTTAATTGAGGTTGAAGATTTTTAAAGATCCCAAAACAAATCCTACCCTCAAGGAACCTGCTGAGCGATTGAATTCTTTACTGCTTCAGAACCTTCTAGAGCTATTCTGTAATGGTTTAAGTGATTGGGCTGATCATAGTAATTCAGCAAACTCGAACTTACCATTGATTCTAATGAAATTATGACTTCAACTTTTTCAGTGATGATCTCTGTGGAGCAGTGCAAAAGTACCAGCAAATCTTGACATGGCGAATGTAATGGGATATGCCAGTCACGCCATAAATTAGTGCAATTTCTGCATCATGGTAACTGCACATGGCCAAAGATGTGCCATCACCATGACACGACTTTATAGTGTATGACATGCAAGCGTGATGAGTAACTCATATACCCTTGAACGTGTGATCCTATAGGAAAGGATAATTTTTGGTCCTGCTTTCCTATTCAGGACACACACAGATGCAGGAATTTCATTTCATACACTAATCAGCCCACTTACGGAAGTTTCTTCTTTGCTATGAAACACAAGTTAAAAGTATTAATAAAAAAGCAAACTACAGCAGACGCTGGAAATTATGAAATAAAACCATAAACAGCTGGAAATATTCAGTGGGACAGGCAATATTTGTGACCAGAGGAGCAGAGTTAATGTTTCAGGTTAGAAGTATACATGTTAGAAGTGTCTGGAGAGAGTCTTATCTATCTCTTTCTTAAATGTCTCTTTCAAATTGCCTGTGTCTCGCTTTCCTTCACCTTTTTCTGAGCATTTTGGTCCCTGTTGTGGGTAACACTGCTGTAACTCACTAAAATAGCCATTTCCTTTCGAGAGCCTAGGTTGTAAGTGATGGTGATTATTTGACTAGAGAGAGGGTTGGGAGTGGAGAAGAGGAAACATATTTTGTAAAAGGTGGATCATAAGAATATCTATCTGATCAGGCTTTAAAAGGCGAGAGCATGCAATTTCTAATAGAATAGCTTGCACATGCTTCAGTGGTTGCTGTTACAATGCTATTATGGACGTTTCAGTAATGCAAATTTGCACAGAAATTCAATTTTACTCGTTTTGACTACTAATTTGTACCTTTTGTCAGCAAGCAGCAAACATTCTAATAATATATGTAGAAGGTTCAGTGTCTCAGGCTTCTACTCACCTTTCATATTGCCACTATGATTGGCAGGATAATCTTGTCAACAAAATGCTTAGTATGAAGTGCTGAATGGCTAAATGCTTTTTCAAATCATGCAGAAGTGAAATGAAAAACATTGCAATTTCCAACACTTGGCCAAAAAAAATCAAAGTACTGTATTATTAAATTTACATGTTCTAGACATTACAGCTTTATTCAACTAGTCATCGACCCAGCCACTATTAGCAGGGTTCAGTACTTATGCATATTTGATTTGGCTATTCAGATGCAGTTTTTGCAGAATACAAGTGACATTGTTGTGATAAGCATGCCAAAATGTAAGTTTGTTTTTTAATCTATCCACTGTCTGGAAAGCATAATTGCCAATACGTGCTTTTAGCAAAAGACTAACACTGCTGTGTAAAATACTGAATTACTAATGAATCAGGGAATTGTGGTCAGGAAATTACTGAGGCAGCCTCCTGGGACCGAGAAAAACTTCTGTCTGCCCCCTGGACGCATCCCTGGACCTGTCTAATATCCAGTGGCTAGGATCATTTGCACACTTTGGGTGAGCATGTGCACCAGATTTAGCAGCAGCGAGCTGCCTGTTCCAGCAAGGGATGGTGGTAGGGGAGGGGTGAAGGGTCTTGGATCTGCATTGGCCAAAGGTTCCTGCAGAAATTTGTAAAAGCTTAATTTCTGATAGCAATCAACTCTCATGAAGAAATTAACTTTCCACCTCCACTCCCCTCCCCAGCATTGTCCCACTAATCCACCTTTGATTGTGCTCTGTCCACAAAAAAAAATGAGGCTCCCCCATCTCTGGAGCAATTTGGAACAAGCTAAAAAAATAATCTGGCTTGTTTAGGTCCTGTCCCAAATTTGTCCCGATGTATCCAGACAATAATTGCTTTGTATCTCCAGAGCATAGAAATTACAGGGCTGGTACTCAATTCCTTTCCTTGTTGATTTGCAGAATGCATAATTTCCTGTTGAAAGAGCCTTTGACAATGCTGCACTCAAATCAGTCACAAGGAAATGGAAAAAAGCAGTCTGGCTTGGCTTTCGTTCGGCAATTCCTTCTCTTTCAGTGCAATTCTGTAACTTCACTGATGGGCCACTATAAAATCAGTGACCTTGAAAAGACAGCTTTGGAGGCTGTCATTTCTTGGTTTGAGAGAGTCAATGGTCTCTGTTACATAAAATTATATAGAATGTACAGCTCAGAAATAGACCATTCAAACCAAATGGTCCATGCTGGTGTTAATACACGGCATGAGTATCCTCCCACCCCTCTTCATCTAATCCCATCAGCATAACCATCTTTTCTTTTATCCCTGAGGTAGTTATCTAGCTTCCCTTAAATGCATCTATGTTATTCGCCTCAACTATTACTTGCGATATTACTTGTGGAACTTAAATTATCCTCTGCAGAGATCTTTGGCCGATACCTCGCTTTGGCTGCAGCAAGAGACAACAGCGATACCCTTCACCTCCTCCCCAACCAACTCCGGATCAGACAGCATATTGGTGCTAAATATTAACTTCTGTTTATGGCCCTAAGTTTTGGTCTCTTCCACAGGTGGAAGCATCTTCTGGGGACAAACAAGCAGTGATATCACCATCAAACAAATCGGGCAAGCTGAGTATGAAAGCCACATGTCTCTGTTTAAATTCCTTTTTCCTGGGGTGTCATATTCAAAAGTACCTTTTAGAACCTCTCCACGAGGCTACAGCTAACAATGGCCCAGAGAGGGCAGGGGATCAAGGGCATGATCCTCAGGTCCACCAGTGCATGGCACTGTGTCATCCTGATGCCAAGAGAGCTGTTCCTTTTAATGTACTGGAGTATCAATTAATTGTTTCAATAATCAAAATGTGTAATTAGACATGGTCAAATATTTTAAGTGCTCTGTAATAAGATGCAGACAATAGCAGCATACCAGCAAAAGTCTTTACCAATTTGTTTTACCTTTATTATTGAACTGGTTCACAAATAAACAGCTGTTGAAAATGTCAAATGTTAATGAGGCAGGGCAATGCTATAGTAAATTGCAGCCATTTTTCCACTGCTGTGATTACCTTGGTACAGACAAGCACCTATAATAATAATCCCATTTTGCAATTCTCTAACCACTCTGCAGACTAAAGTGCATCAGCCTGGCATTAATCCCACTTATCATACTGACAGCTAGGTAATTACACTAGTGCTATACCTATGTAGCCCTAGTAAAATATCAGCTGCTGTTAAGGAATGCACGATGGGTAGGTTTTAAGCTCTTGTGTTTGATGATCATCAAGTGACGTAAGTGCTGACCTATTTTTTTCTTTATTTGGCAATAAATTATCCTCTGACCAAAATGCAGTGGAAATTCTAATGTGCAATTAGAAAATAATAAAAGTGCAGCATTACTTAGAATTCCAAGAAATGCATGCATGTAAAAGTGAAAAAGCACACGATGTATCCTGGTGACTTAAAAGAATGAATGTTTACCAGTCTAATTTTCTCTCTTGGAAGAGTTCCCACTACATAAACAAGGAATTTCTGTGCTTTTTGTGAGCAAAGTTGTGGGCCACTATAAATGGATTTTCCAGCATTGAACAGTATGGTTTTTGGGAAGAAACAGTACATGAAGCAGCATAAGGATAAGAGTGTATGTTCATCCGATTGTATTTACAGCAGGCGCCTCAACAAAACTGACTGATGATTGTCGAGAATGTAAAAGCTATAGAGAAATTGTGCTGAGGTGCCAAACAAAGAAAGCTAGGCTTTCTACATCCCACGGTATACCCAGCATCCTGATTCAATAAACAACCATGAGGTCTTTATTTTCCCTTTACTTGTTATTAAGATCAGCATGCCCCCAGACTCTGGATGTAGTGCTCTTTGGGGATGTACATTGCTCCTGCACCACCCCCCCACCCCCCACCCCAAAATCAAAAAACCGGCTTTGCTTCTTCAGCAGGTGCTTCACACTGTTGTTGAACCTAACACCTGATGGAAGAAAGCACATTACTAAGAGTGAAACAAAAACAGAATTACCTGGAAAAACTCAGCAGGTCTGGCAGCATCGGCGGAGAAGAAAAGAGTTGACGTTTCGAGTCCTCATGACCCTTCGACAGAACTGGCTATAGGCCTAATCCTAGGGATTGAAATGGTTCTGAGATTATATCACATGTGAACTGCAGCCTCAGCATACACTGTTCCTGCCCCCTCCAAAGTGACTAACAAACCCCTTCATGCTGCAGTCATAATGCTGTGTTCAGAAATATTACTTGCAAGAATGTAAGAAATAGGAGGAGGAGGCCATACTGCCTCTTGAGCCTGCACCACCATTTAGTAAGATCATGGCCGACCTTATGCTTGACTTCACTTTCCTGCTCCATCCCCATTCCTCTTGATTATTTTAGCAATGTTTCTAAGCTTTCTCCTTCTCACTTCTTGAATTCTGCTACTGTCCTCCTGGCCCTTTTATGACAGTGTCAATTCTGTGAATTTAATGTGTGGATGTGAATCAGGTAATTCATGTAAATTACAGCATTTCCCATTAACTGCTGCTTAAATATTCCATGAACAAAAAAATAATCAATGTCAGAGATGTGTATTGGACTTGTTTACCCCAAGGAGCAATTTGAGGAGCACAGGGAAAGTAGCATTCAGTCCATTAATGTGAGAGCACAGAATTATTACTTCGTAAATGCAGCACTGGTGCATGTACTAGCTTAAACACACCAAGAATTGTAGCACTCTCTGAAACTAAAAGACAAGAGATCAGTATACACAATTGGGGATTTAAAATGTCTTCACAAAGTTACAACTATCTTAGAAAATTTGACAGTGCAATCAATATTTCATTCTTAGCCACCTAATTCATAGATAAGATTGAAGTGTATAGAACAGTAACACTGCTTTTGGGCCACATTCTTTTTATTACACAAGAATTAAGAAGTTTCCAATGTCAGCTAAAAATGTGCATTAGCATTTTTGTTTTCGATTACAAATAACACTGGAGGTTGTTTATGATGCCGTCTCATTCTGGGAGCCTATTTATCTCTTGGCTCAACTTTGCAAGTGCTTAGCAAATGTCAACAAAAGAATATGCAGACACAAAGGAGACAAATTTGTTTTAAAAATTGCTATAGGTCACTGCAATTTATAATGGCACACAGAACAATACTTAGCAATAACATTTTAAATTTAGTGCACGATGTTCTTACTAATTCTGTTGCCAAAAAAGTTGATGTTCAAATTAGATAAATTTTTGTTCAAATTGCCACTTACACTTTTTTAAGTCAACATCAAAAGCATTTTGAACATCCCACATCACTGTCCTAGTTGAACACAGCACTTGTTCTTTTCATTAGCTGAGATTCAGAAAGTAATAAATATGCTTAACCAAATATTCATTCTTAAACATTGTTATGGACAGGGGGAGATGGTAGGATGGTTCCCCCCTTTGCACCTCTTGACTGACCAAAGACAGATATGTTTTTTAAAAAAAAATGTCTTAACCCAGAGCGCTGCAACTGTTAAGAATAGATAAATGAAAGAAAATGTTTATACTCAACACCCAAAATGTAGTCATAACTGCACTCAGTCGCACACTAATATAGACACAGACACAGACACACACTAATATAGACACAGACACACAGACACTCTCTCAAAAGATGGTGATTACTGAAGAGGCAGTATGCACTTAGGTTTTAAAAGTCCAAAAATTCACTGTCACACTTGCTTCTCCTGAGATGAAGTCTTGAAATGTTGCAGGCCTGTAATTCCTTTCTGGTCCACTGAAGAAATATATAGAGTCTGGAGGTTGATGAAGATGGATTCACAGTGATTTACTACCGACAGTAGCAGGTTTCTCTTGTTTCACTCCAGTCGAGGTGCAGTTGAACCCCTGTAGTGTAAACCTGGTTTGGTTATTCAAATAGGTAGGTACAGGCCAACCCACATTCTCTGCCAGCTGGTAGATCTTAGGCAGCATCCTGTTCCTCTGCTGGCCTGGATCTTTCTCCCCTGCTCCTCCAAAAGTGTGCCTTATTAAATGTCTCTTATCAGAAACCTAGGGTGAAATTTTCTGCTCCCGTTGGTGGCGGGCACGTTTGGCGGCATGAGCAGACAATTTGGCAAGAAGGCCAAAAATCAGTTTTATGCTGTCATGAAACCAGTTTGCGATCCTCCGCTCCACCCGCCGCACGTCAGAAACCTAATTTCAATACTTTAGCATCTCATTATAAGCCCAGCTCACCAGGATCATCCCCAACAACACTGGATCATCTGGTCACGCTGACGTATTTCACAACTGTACAGAAGCAATGTACACCTGGCGATCTCCACTTTGCTCAGGACTTCGAGGTTTGTTTGCCCACCTTGCATCGGGCAGCACTCGCGGTCATCAGCGCCAGGCTTCACAGGCAGCACCACATCACTAAAAGTGATGGAGGGGCTTACTGACAGGTCTCTACCTACCAGACCAGCCATAAGGCGGGGGTGACTTTTCAATGGCGGCAGGGCTAGGACTTGCTTGGGGAAGGGGCAGAAGTGACCTCAGGCAAGGGAAGAGGCTGCAGGGCGAGGGCTATACTGGGGAGGGGAGGTATCCCAGCGTCTGTGTGAGGGCACAAGTTGACCTGTGCAAGTGGCCTCAAGATGGGCAGGGCTGAGGAGACAATCTCCAGAAAAAGTGAGGCCAGATGGAGATGTGAGGATGTGTGTGAGTGACTGGTGATGTCCCTTGAGCTGGCAGTGAGTGAGATGCCAGTGAATGTGTGATGGGCTTGAGTGTGTGAGTTTAGAGTGAGGAGATGGTTGCCTTACCCTGGCTGCATAGATGAGATCATTCATCCTGTTTCTGCGCTGGATGGCCAACCTCTCCTGTGCAGCGTTGGCACTGACCACCAGTGCCACCGCCTGCCAAACCAGAGTGGTGAGACCGCTGAACCTCCTGCAGCCAGACTGGTGTGGGGGGGGGGGGGGGGGGGGGGGGGGGGGTTGTGGGGAGGACATGCAGTGATAGGTCACTGGACTCTTCTTGGCTTTCAGGGCCATGGCCTGAATTTCATGTTTGGCACGGGTGCCATGTCTCTGGGAGCTAAAGCACATCTGGAATCTGCTCCTGGCCGCAATCGTATTGCAAACACAATTTCGCCCTGGGTGGCTAATTAAAGTCTGCCCAGTGTGAAATGCGTCTTCTGAATGGTTGGTAAGGGCCAGGCGGGGGCGGGGACCTGTCAGGGGCCAGGTCCAATGGCGGCCTGATGGGCACTTTAAAGCTGACAGAAACAGCTCCCTGAAGGCTGCCTGGGGAGAATCTTTAGAGTAGGTCCGGAGACTGGAACAATGGCCTCACCAGTGGCAGGAAACGTCAAGCAGGAGGGTAAGTCAGGTGGGCACTCAGCCCCCGTTTCTTGGGTGAGCGCCTCGCGGTCCTTGTGGAGGAGGTCGGTGTCAGGCAGGACACGCTTGTACCCAGGGATGGCAGGAGGAGGTCCAGACCAAAAAAGCCTGGGAGGAGATGTCCGCCAATATCAGCAGCCATGACGTTGTGCGGCAAAAGGCCCAATGACCTGCTGAGCTCAGCAAAGGTGAATACCAAGTTGGCATGGATCATTGTGGTGAAGTGTCAAGGGCTGGCCATTCCACCACCACCACCACCACCACCACCACCCACCACCCACCACAACACCCCCCCCCCCACCGCACCGTGGAGCTCAGGGGTAATAGAGTCTGAGTGCTAACTGTCAATGATGCCGGAGCTGGCCAAGAGGGAGAACCATGGCTGCTTGGGCTGAATGCCTTGCAGGTTGAGGGCCATGACTCAGATGTGCCCTGCAAGCTTTTCCTCAGGTGGGGTTGGCCAGACTGCAATGGCACAGCAGGTAGAGAGTTGACTAATCAATGCTCCTCTCTCCTTTCTGGAGAAGAGGAGCCATAACACCATCGAGATGTCAAGGGCAGGCAGAGCCCCCCCACCCCCCCAAAACTCCTAATCTTGACGAGATACAAAATGGATGCTTTGGACTGGAGAGCCTCCGCCCACCACAGTCAGCCGGTCGTGGAGAGGCTGGGGTGTCAGACGAAATTAAGAGTGCAGTGCACAGAGGTGAGAGTTTCAGATGGTGCAAACATTCTTGCGTAGTCTCATCATTGATGGGACCCTCAAAACTGGACTCCCCATTGATCATTGAAAGATGATGGCACCATGACGCAGATCTCCATTGTCTCACCAGGGTGCCTGGCATGCACAATAACAGTGTGACTATCGTTAATGACATATTGTTGTTCTCCCTTAGATTCGCCAGCGTGCATTCGAATGCAGGACCCCAAAGAGCCACCCTTGATGCTAGCGGAGCACGGGGCTTTAACTGCGTCACACCCCCTCTCTGAACCAGGCACCAGCAGAGATACTGGCACCTCGATGGGCACTAGATCGTTGGTGCACGGTGATGAGGGCACTTCACACTCGCTTGAGGAGCAGGCAGAGGCAGAGAGTGCCTAGTGCCCTGGGAGACGGAGGACTGCTGAAGACAAGGACAATGCTGAGTCGAAGGTAGATGATGAGCCTCTGGAGTCATCCATTAGTCAGCAGATGCTGGATGTCCAGCGGGATGTGCAGAAGGATCTGGCGGAGATCCATAAGGGTCTGTGTGCCATGGTCTCCACTGAGGAGCAGTCCATGCAGGGCATGATTTGACCCTCATGGCCGAGTGCACTACCTCCTCCAATGAGAGAGTGGCGACTCTCATGTAGAGGCAGCTCCAGGAACAGAATCAGAGGCTCCAGAGGTTGAGCTTGGACGTGCAAGCCCTCACATTGGCAATGACCTCAGGTGGTCAATGCCAGTGTGAAAGATGAATGAGGCACTCAGTATCCCAGCTAGGTGCCCATCCATCAATGGTGAGCAGGAAGGTCCAGGGCAACCTCACATTGGCGTATGAGCTGCCTGTCCGGGTCCTCTCAGGTGCTCTGGATGACGGCAGCAGCTCCTCCGTCCAGTGACCGTGGCATCTGATAAGGCTACAATGACTGGGGAGATGTCAGTCGTGGCATTGGCCGGTCACTACAAGATGGAGCAAGCACAGGCTCCACTGGCCAGAGGACGACCGCCAAGGTCACCATGGCCAACAGGACAACACAGTTGGCAGGCTGTCTCCAATGCCGCTGCCAATGAGGAGGGTTGGGGGGCAGCAAGATGCAGCACTCGTAAGCGTAAGTTTAAGGCACCATGTGCATAAAATGGACAGTTCATGGGTGATCTTCTGCTCTGTAATGTTTTGTTACTATGTTTACTGGTGTGGCCCTTAACACCAAAGACAGTGTCAAAATGATATAAATTTTGCTTTTGTCTTATTGGTTAACTGCACTTCATTTGTTTTGTAGGTGCAAGTGACACCAGTATCTAATGCTGGATGTGAGTGGCTCTAAACCTTACTGCACAGGCGCTGAGTGGACTTTGGGTTCAAAGGAAAAGGTCACTTCAGACGTCTCGGGATGGAGGTGCCAGCCCTGGCATGAGGTGAAAGCAGATCTTTGGCAGCCTAGCTGAAGGAGCATTGGATCAAGGTGTCCCTGGTGCCCCTGCCTCGCTGAAGGATCCAGATGTCTGCCTCCACACCCTCAGCATTCTCCTCACCACACTCCTCTTCTGACTCACTATTGGATTAATCCTCTGCGGCCTGTGGAGCTGCCTTAAGACCCTCTTCCTCCAGTGAGTCCCCCTTGCCTGTGCCAGATTGTAGAGAGAGCAGCAAGCAACCACTATCAGTGACACCCGCTCTGGGCAGTATTGTAGTGCTCCCCCTGAGCGGTCCAGGTATCGGAATTGCATCTTCAGAAGATCTATGCTCCTCTATCACTGCCTTTGTGGAGGCATGACTCCTATTATAACATTGCTCTGCCTCTTTTCTTGGGTGACGGAGAGGCGTCATGAGGCACCATTTCAAGGGATAGCCCTCGTCACCCAGCAGCCATCCATCCATTCGGGTGGAGGACTGAAGAGCCTTGGTACCTATGAGTGTCTGAGGTTATAAGCATCATGGGAGCCACCAGGGTACCTTGCACAGACTTGCAGAATCTGCATCCTGTGGTCAAACACTATCTGGACATTCATCGAGTGGAATCCCTTCTTGTTGATGAAGGCACCCGGCCGACCCACTGGTGCCTTGATGTGTGCAGTCGATTGCACTCTGAATGTGGGGGAACCCAGAAATCGCTGCAAACCCTCTGGCTCACTCAGCCTGACTGGCCTCCTCCGTACGGAAATGAATAAATGTCATTACTGCCTGAACAGAGCTTCTGTCATCAGTTTGATGCAACTGTGGGCAGCTGATTGGGACACTCCACAAAGGTCCTCCACTGACCCCTGGAAAGAGCCAGAGGAATAGAAGTTGAGGGCCATTGTGACCTTCAGAGTCACTGGCATGGGGTGTCCACCCACACAGTTGGAGGTGATCTTAGGCACAATCATATGACAAATGGAGATCACAGTCTCCATGGAGAGACGAAGCCTCCTTTGGCATTGCACCTCAGACATATTGAGGTAGCTGCATCACCACCTGTAAACCCTGGCAGCAGGATAGTGGCATCTTCTTCCCTACTGCCTTGGACTACCTGCTGGCCCTGCCCTCCTTGTGCCTGCACCTCTCCTCCCACAGGTCGCTCCCCTGAAAGCTGAATTGGGATACCTGGCCTCCTCTCCCTTCTGCCCCTCTCTTCATCCTCAGAGGAGTTGCCACCGCAGAGACCACAATCCTCATTACCAGGGTTACCGAAGGCTGTCTGATACCTAGAAGGGTCCACAAAGTTAAAATTCTCAGGGGGCCTTGGAGGGACCAAGAAGTCCTGAAATGAAGCCTAGAAATGCTAAGACTGAAGCTCAGAACAGAGTTGAAGCTGTCAAGTTCAAATAAGCAACTATCTCCTAAACTCCTCACTACTCACAATGGCAATGCTGCTGACCCTATTTATCCTGCCCTTGGATGAGGTTTTGTTAAAAGTGGGCTGTCCACCTGCCCATTTTGCCCGTGTGATGAGCGCAAAATCGCACAGGCAGTGTAAAATCACAAACAATTGCCTTTTTTGATGGCCTTAAGTGGCCTTTTAGTTGTTGGCAGGCGCAGCTCCAACACCCACGCACGTACGCTGACCTGAAGATTGCTGGCCTGTGGGATGACGTCGGAATGCTCACCCAATGTCATCGTGTGCTATTTCACATCTGCTCAGGTTGGGCGTGGACCCACCCGTGAGGTGTAAAATTCTGCCCCATGTCTTCACTGCGCCAGTCCTGGACTGCATGCATTGAGAACTGTGTGCACGGCTGCAATTTAGATATGGCGCCCAGAGCGAGGAAATGGTGAGGTAATGGCGTGGCGGGCAATTCAGAGGCTGTCCACCAACGAGAAGGCATATTTCCTGCGGCTGCATAATTAATGGGGTGGGAAGCGAACGATACGGTGTGAAAACCTGCCATCGCAGCCAATGTGTAAAATATCTTTTTTTCATGCCTGCTATTGCACTTAGTGCAATCCTGGGCCAATTCTGCCCCTAGTTTCTGTCAGGTAGCCAGAGTATCTGCTTGTCATTGCCCTCACAAATGGTATCTGATAACTTGGCCGTTGTCAAACACTGGGGTATGAGTTTCACCCCTTCACACATTATCATGATAGAATAGGGCTATTCATTCCACTCCAAAGCCAAAAAGTCTGCAAGAGGTATTATTAACCCATTTTTTAAATTACTTGGTTAAGTTAGGGCTGTCACTAACCACAGGAAAGGTTTGTTGCATTTTAATGATTTCGCAATGAGATGTCCCAAAATTGCATTTGCATTTTAATGTTTTGACCAAACTTGACGGCTAGCTCCACAGCCTTGTGTAGTTCCATGTATATTGACAGGAAAGCAAAAAGGTCACCTGACCTCTCAACTCTATTGTGTTTCAGCAATGTGTCCATTCTTCATTCTGTTTTAAGGTAATGAGTCCATTTTGAATTTATACTCATTAAATCCATGAATCTATATTGCATGAGTGTTCAGGAGTAATGGAAAATACTAATATAAAATTGTGAGTCACCTCTATTCTCCTTCTTCATCAGCTATGATTTTGACTCCACAGTATGTCCAATAGAGCTACTGTCTGCTTAATTTCCTAGCCTCCACTTTTACTCTTCTTCTTAAAGAAGACTTGAAACTAAGCAAATGAATTACACGCTAACAATCCAACAATGTGATCAGAACACTAAATTTACGTAATGTAAGCAACAAGGTTCTATATCCATCACTTTGTTTTTATTTTATAAATATTCTCATTTCTTTAACAGAATAATTTCAATGTATGTGCATATAGATTTTTTTAGTATATATTGTGTGTGTTGATAAGTGGCAAGTGGAAACTGGGCAGAAAAGGATTTGAAAGCTGAGCTTTATATAATATTTATATTATTATTATGCTCTACTTGGGTTGCTATGCCACACATAGGCCCTTGATGGTTTATTAATGATTTGGTGTAGCAAATATGATGTCAACAGTTGAGAAAGAAGCAGAGGCCCTGAAAGTTAAGTTTTAAAATTTTCCTTGTGGGGCCAGGAAAGCAGAAGTCTGGTGACAGGATTTTTCTGTGTGTGAGACAGTCACTCAGTGATTTTCCCCAAAGCCGCCAATGAATAATGACCAGAGGATGTGCTCACCATCCAATTAAGGATTGTGGAAAAGCTGCTGAAAATGGAGGGCTGATCAGAGGCCGTCCAGCTTGAAAGTAGCAGCAGGTTGCCATAGCAGGTAAGTAAGGGTGAGGGCACCCCAAATTAGAAGTGCCCTCTCTACAACTTTTTCGAACCTGAAATCAAAACCGGGCAACCTGTGGCTTCCGCTGCACCCAGGCAGGTGGGAAAGGCCTCTATGCCTGCCTGAAGCGCTGTCACCCTGCATCAACACCACCCCAGGCCCGGCACCAGGAGGCCACCTCCTAGCAGCTGTACTGTTCCCCACTGCGAGCAGGAACCTGGCAGCCAACTGGAAAATCCCAGTCGGCCTCCGTTAATGGTAGGCCTTTAATTTGGCTAATTGGTTACCTGCTTCTTGTGGGTGGGTAGCCCCATTGCTTTTCTATCCTGTCTCCAGGAAAATAGCCCCGCAGCAAGCTGGAGCCAGGGAACCGGCATGGAGGCAGGCAGAGCAAAATGCAATGCCCACCTTCCTCTGATCCTGGCATCTGCATGGGCTAAAATCCCAGCCCCGGGTCTCTGTTGTCCCTGGTTCCCATCCCTTCCCACTTGCGAGACCTTGCTGAACTCCGCTGCTGCCGCCCCAGGGACTTCACTGAGTGACATAGTAAACTTACAGCTGCATGCACCTTTTGGGTCCAGAGAATGTAAATGAGGCCTGGCAGTTAGAAGCTAGAAACTACTGCGTGAGCAGTCCACAAGACCCACTATCTCCCTACCTGGAAATTAAAATTATCCTTTTGTTTGACATTCAGCTGCATGACGTACTTCCAGATGGAGGTTGCACACAGTCAGGTTTGGAGTCTGACATCGTCTTCTGTAAGGAATTGGTTTCTCAGTAGACTCAGCAGCCATGGACATAGGCATTACCAATAATCTCCCTACCATGCCCCCCATTTCCCTGGACCACTCCCCCTCCCACCCCAATCCAATGTTCCCTTTACCTCCAGAAATGCTGGCACCATGAACTGCTGTTACACATGGCATCTGATTTGTGATATAGGTACTCAATTGGCATAATAACATTTCTGTGACTAGATAACACCTGCAAATTAATTGATGACATGCCATTAAATTAACAGATCCTGCAAAAACCCCTGAGATTCAGAGGAATCTGGGTGTCCCAGTGCATGAATCACAAAAAGTTAGTATGCAGGTACAGCAGGTAATCAGGAAAGCTAATAGAACGTTATCATTTATTGTGAGGGGAATTGATTACAAACGTAGGGAGGTTATGCTTCAGTTGTGCAGGGCACTGGTGAGACCACATTTGGAGTATTGTGTACAATACTGGCCTCCATATTTAAAGAAAGACGTAAATGTGCTCGAAGCAGTTCAGAGAAAGTTTACCAAGAATCGGTGGGGTTGCTTTATGAGGAAAGGCTAGACAGGTTGGCTTGTTTCGATTGGAATTTAGAGGGAAAGAGGCAACTTAATTGAAACTTTTGAGATCCTGAGGGGTCTTGACAGGGTGGATATGGAGAGGATATTTCCTCTTGTGGGAGAATCTAGAATTAGTGGTCACTGTTTAAAAATAAGAGGTCACTCATTTAAGACAGAGATGAAGAGAATTTTTTTCTTTTAGAGGGCTGTGAGCCTTTGGATCTCTCTTCCTCAAAAGGTGGTGGAAGCAAAACCTTTCAATAGGCCGAGTGGCCTACTCCTGCTCCTAACTGGTATGTTTGTACATATGTTCGTATGAGTACAGGCCTTTCTGTTAATGATGGCCGTGTGCTCAAAATGCATAGCTTTATTGTTTACATGGGTTTGATGTGCATCTCTGCACCTGATGATCCAAGCTGTTTCCTATCCTGCTGATGCCTCTTTGCCACAGCAAAAGTGATGAACATCTGAAACCATAGCAGTTGTCGCTTGCTTGATACCTGTATTGCACTGCAGACTGCTTCCTAGGGTAGCTGCAAAGCTTCATGCTGCGTTAGCCTTCACTGCTTTGAGGAGAGCCATCAGATATGCACATTATAGAGACTGCAAAGACAACACTCCTTGGGCATATCCAGGTGCTGGTCCTGAAGTAGTGTCACCTGTGGTTAAATTTCCTGAGGCTCTGTTTGCACTTGCATTTGTTGGCTTAATACAAGCTCCTTTTCCTCTCCTTAATTATGCATTGTGATCAGAAGCTTCAAATTAATTCCTATCCTTACCTCTATGTAAAATGCCCTTTCAAAACCAGCAGAACAAATAAATCATGAAGGAACATACTGGCAGGGAAATTTACACAAAGATGTAACAAAACAACCAACCATATGGGGCTGCATTTTCTGGTCAGCGAGCGAGGGTGGGGCCCACTCGCCGACACATAAAATAACAGGGGGTGACGTCAGGCATGTGTCTCGATGTCACCCCGCGTTATTTAGATTTGCAGTTCTGTGGGCACGCCCGCCAAACTGTCAAAGGCCTATTAAGGCCAGTTAACGAGCAATTAAAACAATCAACTGAGCTGCCGGTCCAACCTTAAGGTTGGCAGGCAGGTGAAGAGCCCAGGCGGCCTTCAGAAAAAACATGAAACTTCACCCACGGGCGGGATGAGGGTTTAAAATGTGTATAAAATGTTTTAAATAAAAATAATTTGGCATGTCCCAGCTCATGTGACACATGAGGGGACATGTCAGGAATATTTTTTTCTGTCTTTGATGAACTTTTGAATCTTGAGCCGATCTCCCTGAGGCAGCACTTTGCCTCAGGGAGATCTGATCGCTCTTTCGCTCAGCGCTTCCGGGCAGATGTCACGCTGGGCGGGCCTTAGCTGGCCCGCCCACATAAAATGGCGGCACGCCCCCTTCTGGGGATGCTGGTCGGGAACCTGCCCGCCCGCGCCTGTTCCCGCACAATCCCCCCCGATGGGGGGAAAATCCTGCCCATGGAGACCAATGAAGCTAAGTATGTCTGCAAAGAGGAAAAATGAACAGCGACCTTCCATTGTTAACAAGGTCTACTAAAAAATGCCCTATTGGTAAAAGCCTGGCACCTGTAGTTTTTTTATAGCTTAAGCTCACAATGTGGACAGAATCTCAAAGTCCAAAAATTCATCCTGGGATCCGAAGTTGCACAAATAAAAGGAGGACTGCATGTGTAGAAAGAGGAGACTAATTCCTTTCTAGCAAAAATGAGCCATTTGAAAACTGGTGACAGGAAGAATGCAGCAAGTAATGTTGAAGCCCCAATTTTAGCTCTCACATGAAGCCCTGTCCCTAAAATCTGAAAATTCACCTCATATTGTGCATATACATAATTCTGCTCCAAATCTCTCATAATTTTACATGTTAAATTAACGGTGCTATGCTTTGACAGACTATCAGTGAATCTGAACCTGAAGAAATGTAAACTTTCATGATTGTCAAACAATACAAACTCAAACCTCTCTGTGCATCTGCAAATCATTTCTTGGTTATCACAATGTATATATAGATTAACTCAAATACCCCAACCCCAACTAAAGATCTTTTTGTTGCAACATACTCATGAATTATTCTATGAATGTAGCATCATTTTGCAGGTTTCTGCATTAAGACAAGCAACAACTCCTTGACCTAATGGCATGGATTCCCCCTTGCAACCATCCAGTCCATGTCTAATTGAACCTGTCTGCTTTGTTAAAGGTTATTATTAGATTTATCCTGAGAATTTATTTCATCCAAAAAGGTACTCTGGGGAAGCAAAACATATACTGCTGTGAAAGTAATCAAGTGTGATGATTGACTTGCTGTGGCAAAATGAGTGATCATTACTTTTCACTCTCAATGACGCCAAAAGCCCTCATTCCATCTGCCGACCCCAGCAGTTGTGGTCTAACCACACTATGCCAACAATACTCTGGGAGGTTTTATTTTTCAGGTTCATTACGTTATTTAACACAACTACAGTCTTTATCAAATATGAGACAGCTGTTATACGGTGTTTGATATCCTTTGATCCCTGTAGACCTTACAGACATGATTCACAAAAGCCTTCCAAGCACAGAATAATCTGGTTACATTGTCCACATTTTTCATTTATTGCTCTTTAAATTATAGTTTTCTGACTCTACCTGATACATTATTTACAGGATACCCTGTTAGCTTAACTATATCTGGCACTTTTATTTCTATACATGACAGAAATTACATTTAACCCATAACATAAGATCAAGGTTTGTAGAAGACACATTCCATGACTTCACAGAAAATAAAAGGGTTTCCCAAAATATACAAGAACTCCTAAAAAAAAGTAAAGACTCTCTCAAAGCTTATATGAAAGAACATGTGAATGCTTAGCACATTTCAATGCAATGCAAGTGATTTGCAACTCAAGTTTATTGCATCTGATACATATAACTTTAAACATGAATTACATATTTATATCTCTTAATTAACATCACAAACTGCATGCAGATTTTCATCTGGGACCAGAGACACGGGAGTACACACTACAGAAGTGAGCTACTGCAAAGTGAAGATAGCCAGAACCTAATTTCAACCAACCCTTTTTTGTACTCATTCACAGGATGTGGGCTTCGCTGGCTGGACTAGCATTTATTGCCCATCCCTAGTTGCCCTTGAGAAAGTGGTGGTGAGCTGCCTTCTTGAAGCGCTGCAATCCATGTGGTGTAGGCACACACATAGTGCTGGCAGGAAGCAAGTTCAAGGATTTTCATCCAGCGACAGTGAAGGAACAGGGATATATTTCCACGTCAGGATAGTGAGTGACCTGGAGGGGAACTTCCAGGTCGTGGTGTTCCCATCTATCTGCTGCCCTTGACCTTCTAGATAGCAGTGGTCATAGGTTTGGAAGGTGCTACATAAGGAGTGTTGGTGAATTCCAGCAGTGCATCTTGTAGATGGTACACACTGCTCATACTGTGCGTCAGTGGTGGAGGGAATGAATGTTTGTGGAGATGGTCCTTGCCTGGCACTCGTGTGGTGAGAATGTTACTTGCCACTTGTCAACCCAAGCCTGGATATTGTCCAGGTCGAGCTGCATTTGGACATGGACTACTTCAGTATCTGAGGAGTCACAAATAGTGCTGAACATTGTGCAATCATCAGCGAACATCCCCACTTCTGACCTTATGGTAGAAGGAAGGTCATTGATGAACCAGCTGAAGATGGTTGGGCCGAAGACGTTAACCTGAGGAACTCTTGCAATGATGTCCTGGAACTGAGATGACTGACCTCTAACAACCACAACCATCTTCCTTTGTGCTAGGTATGACTCCAGCCAGTGGATAGTTTTTCCCCCGATTCCCATTGACTCCATTTTTGCTACGGCTCCTTGATGCCACACCCGGTCAAATGCGCCTTGATGTCAAGGGCAATCACTCTCACCTCATCTTGGGAGTTCAGCTATTTTGTCTATATTTGAACCAAGGCTGTAATGAGGTCAGGAGCTGAGTGGCCCTGGCAGAACCCAAACTGGGCACCAGTGAACAGATTATTGCTAAGCAAGTGCCGCATGATAGCACTGTTCATGGCCCCTTCCATCACATCACGGTGGACCGATGGGGCCCATAACGTTAAACAAAGCAGAATCCACCATCCAGAGAAATAGTAGCTGGAATTTATTGTGGAGGCCACCCACTGGCTGAAAAGTTGGAGGCAAGCCAGTCTCCTTCTGCCCTGTTCAGGCAATTCCTTGGATGTTCCACCTACAAGGGTGGCAACTCTTTAGTCTCAGCAGAGACCCTTGGGCACGGTGGCCTCTGTTGGGACTGCAGTAGCTTCTGGACCAAGAGCAGTGCTGCAGGCCTTGAGTCAAGGTGAGTTAGGCAGGCTCAACAGGACTAATCAGCCAGGCCCCAGCAAGGGGGTGCCAGGGGAGGGTGGGGGTAGCAGTCAAAGCGTGAGAGTAGGTTCATCTAGCAGGGATATCCCTGGCTACTGGGTGGCCCCTTCTCTGGATCAAAGGGTGCCTAAAAAGGAGGGACCCTCCCCCAGTCACCCCTGAACCCACAGGGTACATATCCTGGCAGCCTCTCCAACAGCACCCCCCCCCGACCATTTCAGATAAAATAACAACAGCAGGTAAAGGTCCTAAGTGGCCAGTCATTGACCACTTAAGGGACTCAATTGGCCCAAGGATGGGCAGGCTGTCTGACACCTACCACGCTACTGGTAAAATATTAGCACAGGCAGGTAAGTGATAGGCACGGCAGCCCCCATCATCCCTTCCAATTTTCTGCGCCCCTACCTGCTAGCCCAATCCCTGCCAGTGACTGACTTGAAAGGAGGGGCACACGGGTCTCTTCCTTTATTATCAGGAGCTCACATAACAGACAGATAAAAAATGAACAGTTCCAGGATGACAACATGTAGTACACCAAATCTGTTGCTTTCTGAAAAGTGGATCTGATCCCTGCAAATATTGCAGATTTGATATTTTTCCTGTATTTTTCTCAGTGACAAGCACGACACATGAACTAATTTCAGTTTCTACCCTCAGCAGCTTTGATACTCACTTGTTCCATTCTCTTCCAGAGATACGTGCATCAGCCATTCTTTTGCCTAACCAGTAGCTTTCATACCACCACACTTTCCTAATCTAGGACAAGATCTCTTGTACACATCTCCCTTATACCTTGACCAAATTGAAAACTCTTGTTCTGTTAGCACTATATCTGAAAATATAAAATGTAATTTAATCCAGTCACCTTTTGAACCCGATTTTACTCAAGACATTTATGATCAAATGTTATTAGGTATTATTAAATTAAAAACAAAGTTCAATATTGAATCATACTTTTTCAAACTTTCACTTCACAAGGTAATTGTCGATGAGAAAGGCCATTTAGTGCAAAGAAATTTATCAATTTGCAGAAGAATGTAATTTTCGCCATTTGCAGCATCCAATTGTCTCTTCAATACTTCAATACACTTTATTGCCCTGATGGAAATTCACTGTGGGCAAAATTGCTTACACGTAACCAAGAAGAAAGAATTACATAGCAATATAACGACTTGTGTCGCTACAGTGGAACGCCAACATCACAGCCAAAGAGAATAAAAAAGATAAAGACAGGAATAAGAGTCTTAGGTCTTCATGCTCCCTCCTCAGCACAGGTACATCCAATATCTACGGGTGGAATCGTCCGGTCCCACTGGCGTCGGGCATCAAGGCGGGCGTGAGCCGACAATATGGCGACAAGGCCAAAAATCGGTTTTAAGCCATCGTGAAACCAGTTTGTGATCGTCCACTCCACCCATCAATAGCGGGCTGTGTTTCCTGCCACATATCAGGAACCTAATTTCAATGCTTCAGCATCTCATTATAACCCGGCTCTCTGGACTCATCCCCCACTGCCCCCCGCCCCGCCCACGTCAAATTTACCGCCCACGTGGGCGTGACTTCAAAACGGCATGCTTCATGGCTGCCTTCAAAAAGCATGCACCTGAAGACCTCAGCCTCAAGGGGAACTCAGAGGTGAGTGCACACAACGTTGCACAGCGCTCGCGAACATCGCCCGTAGGACATCAAGGAAGAGGCGCATTCATGGCGGGAGGTGCACAGTCAAGTCACTTTTCGCCCACTGGCTTTCAGTGCAGTGCCAGGGCAAGAGGTCCAGTGCGTGTGAAGCTGGGGGTCAGTGGGAGGGGGGGGTCATAGGGGCAAGGCAGCACAGACTGAAGGAAGTACACAAGCACATGCCGCGGGTGTGGTGGGAGGGGATGAGAGAAGCAGCCACGCACTTGGAAAAGCTTGTCAAAAGTGAGTATTCTTCCACAGCTGAGACCGTTCAGCTGCAGCTCCATTGATGTGCTTGCAGTTGAGCCTCTGAAGCCTTTCTGCCCACGCAAGCAACGCAGAAACATGAAAGTGCCACCAAATGCTCCAGAACATTTCACTCCTCGGGTGCAGACTGTAAATGTGCAGTTTAGGGGACAGCAGAACGATTGGCCAACTAGGCAAGTTGTAGAATCCCCTTGCAAAAGGTGGCTATGGCACATTCACTGGGGGATGCACTCAGAGCCTCCTGCAATATCTTCATTAAGGTTTGGACCAGTATCCTTCATGGTTCAAACTAACAGCATAGCCTTGCAGTGCGGGTTAGGAGAATGCCTGAGCTGAGAGCACAGCATGCAGTTCAATGAGCAAAGCTACTGCCAATCAGTCAAGTGGAGTGGGCTGGAGGTGGGAGGGGTTTTGGACAGCCATGAAATGCACTACACACTGGCCATGCAAGTGGTGGCCAACACACTCTGGCGCGCGTGAAGGGGCCTTCAGACTTAACCAAGG
Source organism: Carcharodon carcharias (assembly GCF_017639515.1). NCBI lineage: Eukaryota > Metazoa > Chordata > Chondrichthyes > Lamniformes > Lamnidae > Carcharodon > Carcharodon carcharias. The sequence goes on along the minus strand of NC_054482.1, from coordinate 96,343,005 downwards.
GAGGTCCTTAGGACATATGCTAACCCACACGTCTCTCTCTTTGATCCTGCAGGAGAAGAACGTCAGGATCATGCAGCCTGGTGATTTAGCGATATGCCTCATGGCTTACAGGGAGCAGAGAAGAAGAAGAGAGTGGCAGAGGCTCCTGGCTGGACAAAGGGAGGATCAGCTTCCTCAAGATGAATGGGCGGCAAGGCCTGCTGTGCATGCAGCTGAAGATCCACAGAAAGTCATCGCTCTTAGGCGCTTTGCAAGACCCAGGGTCTATAGACGGCACTTGTTATTCCTGCAAATGACTGAGAGCCAGTGTCACTGAAGAATATGCCTGTCCAGCGAACAAGTCACATACGCCACTTGTTGCAGGATTTTGTGCCAGGGTGCCTTGGAGGGCATCCGCTTCCAGTGGCTGTGAAAGTGACCGCGGTGCTCAATTTTTATGTCAGTGGCTCCGTCCAGGGCTCCATAGGTGACCTGTGTGGGATCTTGCAAGCCTCCACGCACAAGTTTAAGGTGGGGGTGGGGGGTTGGGTGGGGGGGAGAGAAGTGGAGGGGGACAAGTTGTTGTAGGGACAAGCAAGCAGTGATAGGAGCAGATAATCAAAAGATGTCACAGACAAAAGAACAAAAGAACACAGGTGTTGAAGTTGGTGATATTATCTAAACGAATGTGCTAATTAAGAATGGATGGTAGGGCACTCAAGGTATAGCTCTAGTGGGGGTGGGGGGCATAAAAGATTTAAAAATAATGGAAATAGGTGGGAAGGGGGCCGGAGTAGGACTGGAACAAGGAATGTTCCACATACCCCATAAAGAGACAGGCATAGCTGGGGCCCATGCGGGTACCCATAGCCACACCTTTTATTTGGAGGAAGTGAGAGGAGTTGAAGGAGAAATTGTTCAGTGTGAGAACAAGTTCAGCCAGACAGAGGAGAGTAGTGATAGAAGGGGATTGTTCGGGCCTCTGTTCGAGGAAGAAGCTAAGGGCCCCCAGACCATCCTGGTGGGGGATGGAGGTGTAGAGGGATTGGACGTCCATGGTGAAGAGGGAACTGGAATTTGTTGATGTGACGTAAGGTGGCAGAGGAATCACGGATGTAGGTGGGAAGGAACTGGACAAGGGGAGAGAGAAGGCAGTCAAGATAACGAGAAATGAGTTCCGTGGGGCAGGAGCAAGCTGACACGATCGGTCTACCGGGACAGTTCTGTTTGTGGATTTTGGGTAGGAGGTAGAAGCGGGCCGTCCGAGGTTGGGCGACTATCAGGTTGGAAACTGAGGGAGGAAGATCTCCAGAGGAGATGAGGTCAGTGACAGTCCTGGAAACAATGGCTTGATGTTCAGTGGTGGAGTCATGGTCCAGGGAGAGGTAGGAGGAAGTGTCAACTCGCACGTGCAGCTGCTGATCCTCCTCCCTACGGGTGCCCAAGGACCCCAGGCTGATGCCGTGAGGAGAAGGGTAGCTGGACTGAGATCGAGATGCCTCACGCCCCTCTCTCATTGACACTGTTGGAGGCCAACTATGACGTCAGCGATGGAGTTCAGCCCGTGCAGCAGTACAGGACCAATGTCCTGGAGCAAGGTTTCCATGGCAGTTGCCATCCTGCAAGTGTTGACCTTGATGCATTGGCATGCCAGCACTATCACCTCAGACTGAATGTGGACAGACTCCTCCATCATCTCTTGCAATCTGAGGGGTACTCGAGACATCCCTTCCTGATGTTCCCTTGATTGCCTTTGCAGCTCCATCAAATGATTGAGGGCTGAGACCAGAGGCTCATCATCTGACTCAAACTCAGCAGATTCATTGCCTCCAGCAGTCCTCCAAGTGCCGGCGACTTTGGATATCCCTGCCTCCACCTGCTGTGGAACAGATTGTGTGGTGTACTCACTGGATTGTGATCCTGAGGCTACTCTGCATCTTGGTCCCCCCGGGTGTGTGTTGCTGTGCTGATGGAGGGTGTAGGTGGTCTTCAATGGTGCTGCTCTCTGGCTCCTCATCCGAGGTGCTCTCTGCACTGTGTTTGGGGTCACAGTTGCCTGAGGGCGATGTGTCAGATATGCCTAGGAGTGAAAGTGGTGATTATTAGTGTTTGGCCGCCGGGTTGAACACAGAGCAGCGGAATCAGCGTAACGATGACAGAAGGATGATATGGTGCAGGATCCTCATGTGGATGTTTGCCACCGACCTCACCATCACCGCAATGACTGTTGATGTCCCCTCCAGCCAGCTCTAACACTCGACTCTTGCATGGAGTGAGGACCTTGATGTCCGGCACTCCACCTCCTGTCTGGGACCTCTCCCGGTAATTGTGCATGATACTGTCCTGCATAAAGATAGATGGAGAGAGTGTGAGAAAGGTGCATGCCAGGCCAAATGAAAGAGATGGCAGGCAGGGGTGTGTGCTGAGTGGACCCATGGATGGGGTGAGGAGGCAGCCTCCAGAGGAGATGAGGCCAGAGAGAGATGTGAGGGTGTGTGTGAGAGAGTGAGTGATGACATTCCTTGAGCTGGCAGTGAGTGAGATGCCAGTGAATGTGTAATGGGTTTGTAAGTGGGTGAGTTGAGAATGATGAGGTGGCTGACTTACCCCGGCAGCAAGGATGAGATCATTCACCCACTTTCTGCACTGGATGGCTGACCTCTTGTGTACAGCATTGGTACTAACCACCACTGCCACTGCTTCCCAAGCTGGATTTTGGGGCCATGTCTTCAGCGGAGCAGTCCTGGGCAGCAAGAATTGAGAAGTGTGAGTGCAGCTGCATTTTAAATATGGCGCCTAGTATGAGGAAGCGGCGAGGTAATGGTGCGGTGGACCAATCAGGGGCCAGCCGCCCAGCGATCCAGCATGTTTCCCATGATTGCAAAATTTATGAGGTGGAAAGTGGGCAATATGGTGCGAAAACCCACCATTGCGACCGGCAGGTAAAACAACCTCTTTCCTGGCCTCTACCGCACTTGGTGCAAATCTGGGACGATTCTGCTCCACGTTTAAGTTAATGATAATGACTGCATCCTCCAAGTGGTCATCTGCACCAGGCATCAGTGGTGTATTGAAGGGAATGGAGATGATGCAAATGCAGAGTTTTAGGAAACTCTGATCCCAGGTAGTCACAGTCTGTCAGCAGAACTAGGCCATCCTTAATATCTGGCTATCTCTCTACTACCTAAAAGTTCCAGGCCAAGGAGACCACCTGCTTTTGCTGGCTTAACCTGCTCTTGTACAAAGGTAGTCCGGTGCTAAAGGCCCCTGCTGAGTGGCAATAGGTCCAACGCAGACACTCTCATCCCCTAGGCTGTGCACTCACAGATCTGGTGCCAGCTGAAGAACTGACCTGGGAATAGGGGTAATTAGGGAGATGAGCAACACATTACCCCCAAGTTACAGTTGATTCAGCCAAGCCAAATCAAGCCACTCCAACATGACTGGCCACTGTAGTGGGGCTCCATTTCCAAGACCACATGGAGCTTTCTTTCAAACTGCTGCCGTCTCGTTGGTATATGTATTGTGTATGTACAGCAGATTTTCTCCCTTGGAGGGTCATGTCATCATTGATGACAGAAGTGTCTACACCAAGCTTCTGAAAGCTTCGGCAGCAGAGGCGCTAGCAGCCCCTTCCATTGTGCTTGCCTTCACTGCCCTAGCTTTGGGTCAGGGGTCCCTATGTCCACCACCAAAACTGGCAGCACCCCCGCCAACCCAATCTCTGGGCAAGGGAATTAAGACAATGATTGTAAGCAGGAAGACTGACGTGGGGCTCCCAGCTCCAGAGGGGACATTCAATTGCTGCACTAAATCTGGAAATCCCGCCACCACCCCGAACCCCGAGAGCTGGCAGCCAATCAGAAGCCAGTAGCCTTCTATTATCAGCAGCAACAACGGGGGTGGTGGCTGCTACCGGTAATACCCTTGGGCCTTGAGCAGGGATCATTGTTAGATCCCAAGGGAAAGTTAAGTGAGGGCAGGATGGTGGTTTTGGGGAGGAGGTCACCAGCGAGGGGAGGGCAAGAGGCCTCAATTGGCGGCAGGATGGGAAGGATGCCCACAAGCCTTCCTGCCCCAGACTTAATCAGGGGAGGTCCCCATCCGTGCTGGTCCCCATCCTGCCCGATCAAGCGCTTCCCCCACCCCCGCCTCCGATCTTGCCCCCCTGGTGGGGAGGGTCATTAAATTCCATCTGTTAAGTCTTTTCCACACATTCATCACACTTTGTGTGAAGAAGAATTTCCTAATACCAGTCCTAAAATTATCTTGTATTAATTTAAACCTTGCTCAAATCAAGGTTTAACTCAAAGCTATATTCTAGGCCACACTTTGCTGTTTTATTTTCCTCTTAAGGTCATCTCCTTTCTCCCTGCAGCACATATGTAGGTATTTTTCACTTTTTCTCACTTCTTAATTTCGTTGTTAATTCCTTTAGGGTCATTTCTTCAGTTTGAGCTTTTTGGTTTAGAGATGTATTCATCCTACCCGCTCAGCTTTATACTTATCAAGCTGATCTACCCTCTCTTGCAAGGACACAGACCTGTACCTTCACTCCCGGGTCAGGAGCACAGAGTTGGGACATTTCCCGGCTCCACAAACCCAACCCAGGGGAATGTGTCCTGGAACTTGGGATTTTCATTCCACAGGAGCAGGTCCTCTGGAAGACACGTGCACCACCCCCGGAATGAGTGCGGAGGCTATCGGGTGTGGAGGTGGGCTGCGTGGAAGGCCTGCCTCTGTGGTCCAGCGCGTGCCGAAGATTTTTTAAAAAGCACTGAAACAAAAATACAGCCCTCATGCCCTCACACTCCCTCACTTGCCCACACAGTTGCCATGCTCAATGCATGCCATTCTGTGCCACCTCATGCCCCTGCCCACCCTCCATGGCCCCTCATACCCTCTATGTTAAATCATGCCCCTCCACCCACCCGACATGCCCTCTCATACCTTCCAGGCCAACTTATGTACCTCTAAACACCCCACATGGCCCCTCCTATGCCAATTTATGCCCCTCTACCCAACCCACATGCTGCCTGATACCATGTATGCCAACCTATGCCACTCTACCCACCCACATGGCCTTTTATAGCACCTATGCCAACTTTGTGCCAACTCATGTTAACCCATGTCCCTGACCATCACCCTTTGCTCTTACACCTACCATGCCAACTCACCCAGCATCCACCATGAGCAGACCTCAGGACCCATTCTAAGATTAAATTAAGTGTTTATTTCAGAGTTTATTTTTTTTAAATTCATTCAGAAAACCCATTCACTTATATTTATATTCCTTCAACTGCATCCTTAGAAAATCAAACATTTCATTCAAGTGCTTAATACCTTATAAAACATGCAATGGAATTCATAGCTCCACTTCAAAGAGTCTATAGCCACTTGGAGCTGTTAATCAAACTGTGAAAGGGAAGGCACCCTACCTATCCTACTGTGATAATGGAAGGTTGTAAAATCTGTCAAGCAGCACTAACCCAGTAAGGGAAGCTATCCAGCTTATGTCAACAGACAGGATGAAATAGCAAGCAATGAGTTTTTTAAAACACTCTAGACATTTTTTTGCAAAGATTAAAAGGGCAGAAGTTTTAACTGGCTTGACAGCTGTCTTTGACAGTTTATTTTGACACTTTTGACAGTTACCTCTGATAGTTAATTTTGAACCTTTTGACAGTTGCTTCTGATAGTTCATGTTGACACTTCTGACAGTTCCAGTGAACTTGACAGTTAATGAGTTTAAGCACTTTTTATACACATTCATGCTTAACTTTAACAATCCCAAACGGCACCTTACCTCTCTCAAGGGGCACCTGACCTTCCCAAAAGGCCACCTGACCTTTCCCCAAAGGTAGCCAAGGACCATATGCAAAGAGGTACCCCAAAACCTAATTCTCCAAAAGATTCCACAAAGTCCAGACCTGCTCCTATCAGGTTTAAACTGCGCACATCATGTTTCACACACCCAGGTTACCAAAATTAGGCATAAGTGGAGGCTGTTGTTGATTTATATGGGCAGCTGCCTCCATGAAACCCTAGCCAAGGCCCATTCCCATTCCCATCCCCACCCCGAAAAAATGGAAGGTGCTGTGTTTCTGGGGTAGACTTCTAGACTTTGGCCTCTTCCACTATTTTCCCAGGCTATCTGTTGTTGCAAAAATCCAGGCCAAGTTCTTAGTAGTCCTCTTCAGTAACAATATTGTGATTCAGAGGTGAGAGTAAGTGATTGCAATATCAAATGTGAAACTACAGAATGCAGATCCTGTTGAGTCATTAACATCTCATGCTCTTCACCAGAATGAACAGTTACCATAGCAATAACATAGACAAGTTACAAAATTGCACAAAAACAATGGTGGACATCAACATACTCCTAGTGGAGTGAGAAATAAAGTTTGGGACATACACATGGGATTAAGCTAGGGCTAAAATAACACAAAGACACTTAAAAATATATTATTTTAAAAATCTATGGAACTTTTGTCAAGGAATTTTTTATCCTTGAATGGAAGAAATGACATTTCAGACCTCTCAACTTAACTTTGCAGGGCCAGAGAGGTTGCTCAGCAGTAATTAATGTCTTAGTACACCATTAAAATGTCAGTTACATCTTATTCAACAAAGCTTAACTTTTTCAATGATTTTTATAGCAAGAATAGTTGTAAAAATTTGAAATTCACTTCAAATCACCGGTTTGGAGTTAATTGCATCTGCGAAGATCGCAACATTGCACCTGGTTGAGGACCAAGCTATCACTAGCAGCAACTTCCTGATTTTTGCATTTACCTGTTCACCTGTGGATTCGAGACGTTGTTGTCAGCTTTACACGGTGATGACAGTAAATACTGACAGTTTCAACTACAAATTCTAGGTCGTTATGTAAATGTGAAGTTTAGTTTTTTCAGTAACATTTGATATGATTATAATAGGAACTATTTTTGTAATCAATCTTTCATGCATCGCCATACTTTAAAGTCCATATTCCTTCTCTAACTATACCATTCTCACTTGTAACATTGAAGGATTCTTCAGCTTTATGGTTGTAATGGCCCAATCACTTCCTCCAACTAATTGAACAGTATCAAGCCCTATTTGAGAACTATAGTCTTCATCTTATATAAATCTTGCAATATTTACAAGCTGCATAGTGATTGGAGAATGTGTACTAAATTTCACATGGTCAATGCCAATACCAAGATAATGAGACCGTCTCTGAAAGTCAACACTCACAGTATTGTCACTATCTATTCCATTTCAAATCTAAACTAATAACATCTTTTCCTCTCCCTTTGAAAAGAAAGCAATACTTAATGTGGCAATGAAGGTATCAAAAGTCTTTATGTCAAGTTGGTAGTTTTGTTATTGGCATGCTTTTACTAGCATATTTAATATACAGAATGGCTGCTGGATTATCATGAACAAGAGACAGTCTGATTTCTGGAGGGTTTTCTGCAGCAGATTTCAAAATTCCTAAGGGCAGAATCTTCGGCTCGGTGACCAGGGGCTGGGCCCGCTCGCTGAGGTATAAAATGACGCGCGGTGATGTCAGGCGTGTGTCCCGACATCACCACGTGTCATTCAGATTTTCAATTCAGTGGGCACACACCCAAGTCAGATGCACGCCCGCCGAACTCTCAAAGGCCTATTATGGCCAGTTAGCTATCAATTAAATCAATAAACTGAGCAGCCTGTCCAACCTTAAGGTTGGCGGGCAGGCGAAGAGCCCAGGCTGCCTTCGCATTTTTCATGGAACCTCATCAACGGGCGGGGTGAGGTTTCATGAAGGTTTTTAAAGTGTTGTAAAAATTTTAAATAAAATTAATAGAGGTATCCCAGCTCATTAAACAGTTTCACATGAGGGGACATGTCTTAAATTTTTTTTCCTTTACTAAATTTTTTTGCACTTAAACTGCACTCGTTTGCGGGCATGAGCGAAAGAGCACAGGCCCCGATTCAGGCAACCCCCGCCCTCACCCGCACAGGTAGAGCTCAGCGCATCCGGGCGCGCATTGCGCTGGGCCAGCCTTAATTGGCCCGTCCACGTAAAATGGTGGCACACAGCCAATGGTGGGCGGCGATCAGCTGCGCACACGCCCACGCCCTCTCCCACCCAACCCCCCATGCTAACGGGTAGAAAATTCTCCCCTAAGAATTACACATTTTCCAAATTGACTCAACCCTGTGTCAGTTCTAGGTCTCAGAATAAAGCCA